>NC_092859.1:86035809-86127717 GCF_032062135.1 Pyxicephalus adspersus
TGGTTACTTTTTTACGAACGATTTTTTGCCCAATCGATCGTTCGTCGTTCGATTGGAACGATAAAAATTGGAAGTGTGTACGCACCTTAACTCAATTCCAGATAATGTTAAGTCTGTAATCAACTAAACAGTTCCATAGGTGGAATAATCTGGCCTCAGTTTTAGCTAGGTTTGCCTTTATTTGGTTCTCTTTATATGAGTCTGATATGTTGTTAAAATATTTGTTACATGTGTCTGTTGTCACTAACTTAATTCTTGTTCTTATGTATAATTAATGTATGCATCCATCATGAAACATTATGCTTTTCATCATGAAAAATAAAAAAAAATACTTCAATTGTTATTAAATGATTGTCTTTAAAATTATATACTTTTGATTATGTTGTTAATTTTTTTTTTTTTTTGTATCTCTGGTACATGGGGAGCGCAAAGCCCCAGAGTTGCCCACTACTAAGATGGCTAACAGTGGGCCTATGTTTTGTCCTTGCGGGGAGAATCTGAGGCATGTTCCTATGTTTCCGCCCCACGTAGCATCACAACGACGTGGGCGTGTATCCTCGCGTGGACGCTCACTCCATTAGTGTGGCTTCATAAAAGCGGGGATAGGTCTAGGCTGCAACATTAGGAGGATGTCTGCAAAATTCTATCTGTGAGAGGATTATTTGTAACATCACCTGAAAACACTATCTTTCACCCTGATAAGTCACTGTACCAACATATGTTCTAATAGTTTGGATATGCTTATGGAGGATGTTTGGTTGGCAGTTACTAACAACATGGAGATTCTTGCCAATATACCGCTTTTTGAAACAGGCAAATGTATTTTAAAGGGGGCACCTTTCTTAAAGCAGGATGGAGGCTGTTATTATTCTGGGGTATCCCTTGTAAAGCATTGGCTGGTGACTTGTATTAGTTAAAAATACATGTTTCTAAGATAATCTTCCTTGTATGAGATATATTAAACTACTTATGTTGTTATCATGAATTAGATAATGCTTTGTAACCATCTACAATCTATTGAAATGTTTGAGTGAACATTATTAAAACCCAGAAAAGTATCAATACATTTATATATAATAATTGAGATGAAATATATATAATGACTAAGTGCTATCATTCCTACAAAATTCTTTTAGAATTTGGACAAATGGACACCCACCTTAGAGTGTTATTGTCAACATTTTCCAAGAATTGGTATGTAAAATATCTGTTTGAAGCACTTATAAGTGTAACCAAAAAATTGTAAACCAGATATTGTGGATCTTTATGTGTCTTTAGGTCTCAATAATTTCCTGATGAAGCGGGTTTAGGCCTGCGAAACGTGTCGAAAACTCAGACTCCATCTGACCTATGTGAGACCTTGCATGATGTGGAAAATGTATATGTTTTTATATTGTCATGTACTCACTGCTGTTAAATTTTTACCTATGTTTTAAACTTTCTAAAATAAAAGTTATATTTTTGATTTATTTTAAACTCTGTGCCTAAAAAGTCCCGTGATTTGCTTGTGATGCCTGGAAGTTTAAGAAATCTTGTTGGGATGTGGCACATATCTGAGACATTCTTATAACATGACCTCTAATAAAAATATATTTATGTTGTTGAAACAGATAAACTGACAGGCAATACCAAGATTGTCTGCAAAGCTAAATTTTTAAGGTTTCTGGGTTAATTATCTGTTGGTGTAAAAAGTAAAGGATCTAGGACACTTCTCTGTACTAAACTATTATGCTGGATGTGTCACTTACTATTCTTTTTTGTAGATCAGCATAGAAAGGTCCGCTTTTAAGTGGGATTTATCAGCAGCATAAACCTTGTCAGCTGATTGATTATCAGGTTTTTTGTGGTTACCATGGTTGTATGATGCTGTGAGGTCTACCAAAATGACTCCTGTTGCCAGGTGTTTTTTTTAGCCATCGTGTGTAATGTTGAGGACTTCTCTAAGCATCTGGCTTGCTGAGGAGTTAATCTTAGTTTAATAACCATCTATAAATGATTGTGAATGATATGAATACATGTAGAAATGACTTCCCCCTATGTAATCTTACACATTGTAGAGATGACATAGGAGGGAGATTGGCCTAAAGTTATTTGATTTTTGGTTCCTTGTGGGGCTTTAGTAGTGCAACAACTCTTGCTGGTCACTATAACATTTTAATGTTATGTTTTTGTTCATAATTGTTGAAGAGTCCTAGTAAACAGGTGCTTACCTAGCTAAAACTGAAACGTGAGGACTTTGTGACTTGAAAATGACTTTAGACCTATTTTAAGTTATCTTAAATATTATGCTTTCTGGAAGGTGAACTGACCATATAATGGTACCAAGTTCAGCTCAACCTCTGCAAATCTCCGACTGGTCTGTGTTGACTCTGTGGTATCAGTATAAGGGCCAATTTATGACACAATCCTGCAATTGTATTACAAATGCTAAATAAAATCCAGTTTGTATTCTCCCCTAGCCACTAATGAAAGAGATTGACAATTTGTGGTTGTGAATCAATCTCAGGCTTAGATCCCTTAGCTACAGGTCTGATAGTTCTCCTTTATCACCCATTTCCATATATTCCAATTATGCAAGGTTGCCTATATCCCAATTTCACTGTCAGAATCTTTACATCATTATAGATATTGATTTTAATTGCTTCAATTTTCTGTTGTCTTGTACACACATTGAGATTCCGTATTGATTGTGTCATGTTTTGATGTTGCAGGATGTCATCTTTGGTGTCAGTGAGTCCCTTGATGCTGGCAGCACTGATAACAGCGCTAACTGCTTGGTTGCATTGATTTTGGTTCATTATTCAATGTCAGTATGATGCAGAATTAGCAGACAAAAGTCTTCCAGTAACAAGTGTCTTCCAGTGTCAAGGATGCTTCTGGTTTGGTCAGAGGATACTATATAAATATTTTCAGATCACTCTCCCTACCATACTACAGCATCTTGATCTCACTTCCTCTGAGCCCAGACAGTCCTGGACCAGCAAACTTTCTAGCTTGACAGTGAAAAGAGAAGAAGCACAGTGCCCCTTTTGTTTAGTACACTGTCTTGGGCTGTAGACCGCTGGCAAAATAATGTACAATGCAGGATACGCAGTCCTGTGTTAAAAGTGAGGGCACTGAGGGCCTACCCATAACCCAGTGAGAAGAGAACAGTGCTGGTTGCTTGGGAGCAAAATTTAGGATAAGAGGTAACTGCTTTTTATTGGTATCCTATAAAAGCATTGATTCATTTCAGTGTGGGAAGGAGGCCACCCTAAGTAAGGTTTACAAATAAATTTATTGATTTATTAATGACAACATAACCAAGTTCAACTTTAAATTTGAATCAAAGTGAAATAAATCTATGTTTTTTTTATAACTTTATTTATAACCACAGAAAGACAGTTATAAATGGGATAAATAAAACAATATAACAAAGTATTAGCAATGGTGGACTCTTTTATGATAACAGAGACAGTAAAGGTAAAAGTATATTACAAAATGCAGGCATGTAACAGTCTGACATGAAATAACTTGAAATCATCATGTATCAATGTATTAGTACTGGTAGCAACCAGTTGCAAACAGTTGCAATAAAAAAAAATATTTTGTGACATGTCTCACTTCATGTCTCAATGTTTCCTTCATTTTACAATTTTTCCTATAACTTTTAACCAAAATGACTAAAATTTGATTCAGAACCCAATTACCTTGCATATAGCTTTGAAATTAAAGAAAAAACGGGGGCGGGGGAGGACTGACTAGGACACTAAAGGAAATTTAGGTTATGCCATGTGAAATAGCGAGGGCGATGTAGAATCTGATCTAAATCGCGAGCGTATTTCATATAAGCATACCATTTATTGAAAAATTTTGTTACAACTTTATCATCTGACTTATCTGCCTCTAGGGAGTCCCTGTAGTATAACATACGCATGGAGGACTCAATCATCTCTAATCTAGGCGGTTTATTATGGATCCATCGCAACAATAATGCTCTACATGTAGCTAATAAACATAGTGATATCCACTTCCTAGTCCCTTTTCTCATATTTCAGTCATACATATCCCAGCACCCAAACAAACTAAGTAGTGGTTCTAGTGATAACTGTAGCTTCGTTACAAAACATCTGTCCACAGTCGCTGTATCTGAACACAATCCCACATACTATGTTTGAGCGTGACCTTTTCGTGATCGCATAGCAGACATCTAGTGTGCCTTATCAAATTGGCAGAATTGGAAACAGTAGTTGGACAGAACACCTTATAAGCTCTATGTACAAGATTCCCTGTGGTATAGTACCTGACAAAAAACCCCGGGTGTTAAGTTTTGCATGGGGGGTCTGAATACATAGCCGTCAATAAATCATAGTAAGGTCCTTGGAAACCCACTCTTTCCAGAACCTGGAACAGCCAGGGAATGTGTATGTTATCGAACGCCTTATCGGCATCGATACTTATTATTGCCAGATCAAGGTTTGGGTGCTGTTTGGCATACTCCAATAGGGTAAGAACTCCACGGATATTTGTCAGTGCAGATCTTCCCCTGAGAAATCCCACTTGCATTGGGGATATTATTTGCGGTAAGAACATTGCTAGCCTATCTGCTAGTATTTTGGAAAGCATTTTGGCATCTAGATTTATCAGCGATATTGGGCAGTATGAAGCCAGTTGCCTGGCGTCCTTTCCTGGTTTAGAGAGGACTTTAATACAGGATTATTTCCCAGAAGGGAGATAGGTCCTGGTCTTCTACATTACTTTATATACATTTCCCAGATTATCAATCTTTGGGAGTTTTATAGTGTTCAGCCATCATCGGGGCCTGGGGCCTTTCCATTGACCAAAGAGGAGATGGCACCCTTCAATTCCTGTTCACTAATATCAGCATTTAGGACCTCTCGTTCTTCTTCTGTCAAATTGGGCATCTTTATTTTGCAGCCCCTGAAAGGTCCATCACTTGCTTTTTATATAGGTTTTTATAGAATTGTTCTAGGATCACATTTATATCCTTAGGTTCTGTCACTAAGTCCCCTAAGGCAGTGTACATTGATGGGATGTAAGCCTGATTACATTGAGGATGGGCAAGTTTGGCCAAAAGTTTCCCGACTTATTACCAAATTTGTATACCCACAGATCTAGATATTTTTTTTGGAACAGTTCTTGTTTTGCAGACCAATTATCAAAATTTGCCTTTGCTGTCAGCCATGATTGTTTGAGGGATGGAGAAGGAGAAAATACTCCCTCTCATATTCGCCTTTTCTGCATCCCAGAAAACAAGTGGGTCATCCTTATGTTCTTAATTAATGTCCGTATGGGACATCCATGCCGATTTAAGTCATTACCCACATATCAAGAAAATCTCCACAACCACGAGTAAGAACCCCCTTTGGTTGTACATCTCTTAGGGACAAAGTTATTGGCACATGGTCTGACAATGCTATAGTCAAAATTTCTGGTTTGTCTGCTAAAGTTGGAAGAGATTCAGAACAAAATAGGTAATTAATTCTAGATTGGGAAGCATGAACATGTGAAAAGAAGTTATACTTTTCAAAGAAACTATACGTCCAATAATCATGCAAATGAGTAGCTTGTGCAAAATCTAAGAGTAAAGTTCTCAATTGAGAGGGGACTCTCAAGGTTGGGTGTGTAGGTGGTGTCCTCCCCATCAAATCTGTGTGTACATTGCCTGTAGTTCTATCTTCATTTGCAAACATTACCATGTTAAAGCCTTTCTTGGCAATAGGATCTTGGATGATCCAGTTGGTCACTTCCTGAAAAAAAGCACTAGTTGGGGAATTTGGTGCATAGATGTTATAAAGTGATAGTTCTAGACCTGGGAATCCCAGAATGAGTTTCAAAATCCTCCCTGCTTGACGATACCACTTCACATCTTCTGTGCAGGAGGACAAGTACTCCCGCTTTCCTACCTAATGCTGAAGAACCAAACTTGTTTGGAGACTATAAACATTCAACGTTCCATGAAATTGTACGTACCATGTCATTATTAAACACGTAAATGCTCTGAACAACATGTCAACCATTGTAAGGGTGTGGTGGAGAGTTTCACCCAGTGTGTCCAACTCGGCAAAAAAGAGTTCCAAGGTAGGTAATCAATATAGTTACACAGCTTAGAGATTTTCCAAGTATCACTCGGTTGCTCCGTGAATGAAAGAATCACTGTAAGAAGGTATCTGAAGGTGGTTGTTGGAGATGAAGAATTCAGGATCCAGATCAGAAAAAGAAGGTAATGTAATCCAGTGGGGTTGTAAAAAATGTAACCAAGGAAATTGTAGAATTAAGGGACTTCCTCTTTTCCTCGTGAATGTCATGTGCACTATTGTGTGTGGATCCACACCCGATAAGTTGTTTGAGTGCGAGGTGTTTTGGTGTTGCGGTCTGACCTCCTGTGTGTTGAATCGGTAGAAGCTACTGAATTAGGTGATCCCGGTGACTTGTGCGGGATAGCTGGTTCCAGAACTGGTTCCACTGAGGGCGTCTCCTGCATCCGCTCAGATGAAAATAGCCAGTTGCCTAGAAAAGTTTCAGCTTCTTTATGGTTAGTAAACACATAGTTTGAGCCCTGGTAATTGGCAATATGCAAGATGGCCAGATAAGCCCGGCAGAACCGTACTTGCCTGTGATGTAGTGCAGAACAGACCTTTTGGAACATTTTCTGTTTGCGTGATACCTCCGCTGAGTAGTCTGCAAAGACTAAAAGGTTTGTGCCCTCTAGTGGTAGATCTCTATGGGATCTATGGGATTGTAATATGGCGGATCTGTCTTCATAGTCCTGATAATGTGCTATGATAGGTCTAGGGTTGATACTTTCATTTCTTTGCGGACCTAAGCGGTAAGACCATTCCACCGGACACAGTTTATTTATCCTCAATTGTGCTGGTATGATAATAAAGCATAGCTCTGATAGTTGACCCAGATAATTTTTTTCTGGAACCCCTACTATGTGCAGGTAGTTCCTTCAGTTGTTATTTTCAGGGTTCACAAATTTTGTCGGATAAGCTGTCACTGAAATTGATCCCATTTTATCTTCAGCATTGCTCAATCTTTGGGAATGGTCTCTTATTTCTTGCCTAAGTGATAATATTCCCTTACTTATTGCTGTGTCAATAGCTTTTTGTAATGGTGGTCCCAGGAGTACTGCTACCGCATCTGCGATCAGCGTGTGGTCCAAGACCGAATGGCTTGCATTTTCATTAGGGGTAGACGAGGCCTTCTGGTTCTGTGTGAGAAAGCATGGCACGGCCCTTCTCGTGCTGGTGTTTAGGTGATTTGGGGATGACCTGGCAGCGTCTTCTCCAGAAACCTATTTATCTGGAGGAGCAGTGTGTTAATTAGTCAGTGACTAGAGTTAGAGTCAGGGACTAGATTACGACCAGGTGAACAGGAGCCTCTTTTCTACGCTACTGTTCCATGAGGCGCCTAAACCAGAAGTGAATCTATGTTTTTAAAAAATATCCTTTACCTTGAAGATGAAGCTATATGTTTCTCAACTTACTTTGTTCAGCTGTGTAGATGAAGTCTGTTTTAGTCCAGCTGGGATTCTGTCTTTTTTTCACCTATCTTTAAATGTGCTAGCATCACATGTTGCATTTCTATTAGCATAAAATATAAGTATATAATCCAAAAAGACAATGGTTACCATCATGCCAGCCATAGCAGGTGTGAAGACCCCTGGAATTCAAGAAAATCAGAAATTCACCAGAAATCACACCAATAGTGTATTCCTGTCATCTATTGGATCTCCCTGCCATCTACCAGAAACTGAAAAAAATCTTTAAGCTTGTTTCAAAGTTTACAGATGAAAGTAAAGAATTTTAAAACTCCAGGCAATATCATTTAATTGTTCTGCTCCTTGCCATCTGTTCTGATTGCCCAGATTGTCAGCAGACTGAGTGGGAGTAAAATAATTTCTCAGAGAGGTAAATCTGGATGAAGAGGGCATTTGTCCTGCAACACACACACACACGTTAAATGCACCGCATGTTGAACTGAACAGAATGAGAAGAGTTACAATAAAGATTACATAACCTTTACATCTGAAGGTCAAACACAATAAGATTTTTGGGTAGTCTATCTATATTTACCTCCTAATCTATTGGACATGGGCTAAATGTTTTATTTAGTATTCATAAAAAATCAGGTTTCAATTTTCCTTTGTAAAGGTGCTGCAGACAACAGATGAAACATGTTGCTACTGCAGGATTTTAAGAGTTCAGCCGGCATCCTGACCTGGTAGAAAAATGCACCTCTAGCTGCTCTCTTCGCTCCTCCAATGACCTACTACTGACTTCCTCACTCATAACCTCATCACACGCGCAGCTCCAAGACTTTTCTAGAGCTGCCCCAATTCTCTGGAATGGTCTTCCTCGTCCTATTCAGCTTGCTCCTACCTTCTGCTCATTTCAAAGAGCACTCAAAACACACTTTTTCAGACTTGCCTACCTGTCTTCCTCTGTCTCTTAAAACCCTCACTACTTCCCATCACTCCATATCTCCCATCCTATTGTGTGAGACTTGCCCCACTCGGGGCAGGGTCCTCTTCTCCTTCTGTGTCACTGTCTGTAACTGTCTGTCATTTGCTACCCCTATTTAATGTACAACGCGAGTATAATGTTGGTGCTATATAAATCCTGTTTAATATTATTATTATTATTATTATTATTATTATTAACCACCTGGGCGTTACACTGAGGTCTAGATTTCTGTTCCAAAAGCGTTACAGTTTTTCATGAAATTTTTTTTTTAAATTGTAGACCTGTAACTTAGAGATAAAGAAATAAAGAAATATGTCCGAACAGGGTTCTAGTAGATATCATGAATTTAAAAAATCTTTGAAACACACAATCATGTAAAAAAAAAAAAATACTTTTATTAAAATAAATAAAAGACACAAAAAAACAGCTTAAACAAGAATACATAAATAAATGAAAAATACTGAAAATGCGATAATTCGGTATACTGTATAGTAATATATTTTTCTAAAACACCTCCCTAGTGTCCGTCACATACCTATAGACAAAACCACATAAATATATTTTCTATTATTTTGTATTGGATTGGATACAGGACTTTGTATTCAATCCAATACAAAATGAGAACAAAATTCAAACTCTCATTTTGTATTGGATTGAATACAAACTCCTGTATCCAATCCAATACAAAATGAGAGTTTGAATTTACCAATTTACCAATATTACCAATACCAATATTTCCAATATTTTCATACAGTGAGAAAAGTTCGAGTTTATCGATAATTGTAACTTTTTGAAGCCCGTACCAAGGTCGGGCTTATCGCTCAGGTGGTTAATAATAATAATAATAATAAATCCTGCTGAGCTGCTCTGTAGAGAGATTTATTTGTTGTGTGCAATGTTTCAGACAGTGATTGTAACTTTCACCAAACATTGAATGTGGGTAATATGATCATTGTGATTTAAAACAAGTGCACCAGGAACATTCACCTGTTATTTCTTATTATTCTGCATATCTATATAATGCAGACTATAGTTCAAAACTCAAAGTTCCTCAAAGGAACTCATAATCTAATCTCATTAGCATAGTAGTATTTAATTATTATAATTTAAGATCAAGATGGGGAGAAGCTGATTATTCTAACTATGTTTTGGAATATAACCCACACAAACAAGAGGAAAACACATACTCTATGCAGGTAGCATCCTGGCTAAGATTTAGACTTGGGACCCTACTGCTAAAAAAGTCTTCATGCCACAATTATTGTTAGATGAGTGTCAGAATCTCTGCTTTCTAAATATACCCTATAGTCCAGTATATTTTCCCAAGGTGTATGGTTTGCTCAAAAAATGTTTTTTGTTTTTTTTTAAATACAACAATAAAAAGAACACCTAATTTTTATCCACATTCCGTATACTACCCTGTTCATTTTTTCTTCAGACAGTTTGACCATTACAATTCATTCCATCACTTTTGGCTCTAAACCTTAGTATCTTAGAGCAATTATAGGATTGCCTGGTGTGCACTGCAGAAAAGAGTTATTTTGATGCCAAGCCGAAGTTCTGCTGTTGACTCTATTCCAACTCTTAATAAGCTAATACAGTACTTCAGTAAAAAAAATGTTCTGTATTGCTTCAGACACAGTTGCTGTACTTTTGGATGAATACCAAATAATTTGTGCTATCTCATATAAAAAAGAGAGTGGAAATATGCCAGATTCTCTATGCATTATACTTTAGGACAACAATATTGAATGTTACAATAAAGAAAAAGACAAAATGCAGTAAGCCAGTAACAAAAATTACAGTGGGATCTTAAACAGACTCTTTCACCAACCTAAAAATTGCTGGTTAAAGCACAATAAAATTATTTGAAATGCTTACTTCCAGTGTTTTCCTTTCAATAAACATCTTATTGTACTATTCTCTATGTTGGCCCAGAAGCTTCACTCCTCCACGTACCTCCCGGTGTAGCTTTTTATGAAGATGCAATGGGGATTAGTGAAGAGGAGAATGCTATTGAGTCTCAACTGAGCAACGACTTTGAGGCCTCTGACATCACATCACTAGTACTGGAAACTCAAAACCATAAGAGCTTCCAAACTTTTGAGCCATAACATCCTAATGCCTAACAGACTCAAGTTTAGCCAAAGATATTACCTTAAGTAACAATGTCTAATATTTTGGACTGTCAAAGGAATGGTTTCTTAGCACCCAAAATGCAGACATGCTCCCAGGCAGAGAGTGAAGAGCAAGGACGTCTAGTATGATCGGGGAAATAAAAAAGGCAAAGCATGTGGTCCAAAGATCAGACATGCCAGATATACAGGGCATAAAAGTTATACTTTGTTGGCAAAATTGAGAGATTGAGGACACATGAGACCATAAAAGGTGTGTTCTTGCCAGTTTGTTCTGCATTTAGGACAGTATAACAACCATTCTAGTGGGCCAAGAGCATATGCTCTAAGCAGGATTCTAAATTCAGTCTCCCTTCAATCTGTCTTCAGACCTCCACCAGGACTACCTTACAGAGTATCCACCAGCCAAAGGAAGCTCCTTAGAATGCAAATTTCAAGATCTAGCCCACTTCTGGAGGAAATCCAAAGAGGAAGATTTCTGGGATGAAATATTCTCCTGCAAACAAATGTAAAACCAAGATATTGAGTCCCTTGAATATAAAATAATATCAGGATCCACTTTGGATGTATGAAAGTGCTAAATTTGTTTATAATGGAAAAAATAAGTAGAATGAGAGGGTATTTATTACAAAGTGGAAGAAATGGGATTTAACCTACCAGAATCATCCAGTACATCTCTTTGATACCCATGATGCAGGGAGGCATTTTACAGACTATCTGACTAGGCAAACAGAAAATTTAATGGGTTCTAATTTCACAGCAGGGTTCTGCCCCTAGTGCACAGTCTAGATTCTAAAAGTGAATTCTTTTTTGTGGTGCCATTACTATAGCCCTATAGTACTCTTTACCCAAAGTAGAGCTGAAACTTGGATTTGTGATTAGACATGTTTTTATCCAAGATTCACCAATGTTTTACATGAGATGTACTGTACACTTACTGAATTCACAAATATGAAAATTGAGTAAAACAAACTATTAGTAAAAGCAGATTCATACATTTACATACATTACTGAACCCAAAGTGAAAAATCTGTAAATTTGGGTAAAATTTTGGTGAATCCTGGTGAAAATATTAATAAATAAATAAATAAATTCCCTGGTGGAGAATCAATTCTTGCCATTTAACACATGGATCTGACAATTCTCACATTCACTGCTTCATAAATAACCTCACTGAAGTGTGACATGCTGTATTTTATTTCTTGTTTATATAGTTCATTTATATCATTTTTCAAATAGGGGACCAGGATGGTAATTTTAAATTGAAATTAAATAAGGCTTTATACACGAAACCAAACTCAATCTTGGAAACCAATATCTTTTTTGTAACACAATTTCTTGTAAATAAGGTTCACCTAATGTACATTTTGACCTTTTTTTTTTTAATAATACATTTCTTCCAGACTTTCCACTGTTGGAATACTTGTATGAATACTGCAATAAACAGGGTATTGTCCACACTAGATATAATGTGCTAAACAGATCATTTAAGGTAAATATTGGGGGCCAGCTTAAATACATATCAATCGCCAGAGGTGATTGTTAAACATTAACCTGGGCGCTGGATAGTTTTTGATAAGAAAAAAAAAACTTCAGACACCATAAAAGACTGTAACCAGCCTAGCCTCTAGATACACTTCACTCTATTACATAAAATATGGATTTTAGATTGCAGTTTGCACCAAGAGCTAAATGACAAAATGCTCTGCTTTGGACTGGGGTCCAGTCCAGATAACAAATTTAATTGTAGTATAAATAAAATGCATACAATTTTGTTTATTTTAGATTGAATTTTAATAATGAATTAAGCCACCACATGTTTCCATTTTGTTTGGTGTACTTTTAATATAGGATTTAGTGGAATGGTATATAGAGAAATAATTAATGGGTTAGTGCAAAATTGTCTTTTTTTCGTTATGACAACTTTATAAACAATAAAAATGATAGTGCTGCTGATTTTCTGTGAATTTTTTATGTCCTCCGAATACTCTTTATTTGTTTCTGTCTCTTTCTTTGCCTTTGTTTTTTCTCTTTGTGATTTCTTGGGAGGTACACTTGGGATATATATCCATTCAGTCTGCTCTCAATGGATAACAGTACTCTGTAATCCTTGTCATTCTGCATGCTTACTGATTTACTTTTAATATCCTCAAGCTGAATGTACAAAGGCTCTTGACTTTATTATGTTCCTCGCTGTTTATATTTCTTGATGTTCTTGAAAATGTTTAATAAGAACTTATTGAAACCACAAACAGAGCAGAAGGGATGATACATGCATTTTCTAGTGTGTTTTTTTTTTCATATTGCTGCACAGCAGAATGTTTGATTTTAATGGGAGTATTTCCAAATATCTAAAAATGGGGTTGAACTTTGAAAGCAATGTGCATGAAAAATATACAGATATAGCGAGATACATTGAGAACAAAATCAAATGCTTCTGTTTTTTTTAATATACTATTACTGTTATCTGTTTAGAAACTGATCTTTGACTTTTTTTTAAATATCATTTGAAGGTAGGTGGTTTGCATGTATACCATGAAAGAGCTATTTATAGCACATATGTGTAGGTGTAGCCAGCAATTTTAATGGTAGCTGATCTTTAATTAGGTATTTCACATCCATTCTTTTGTCTTGAGTTTAAGGTAAATAGTGATAGCGCATTTCACTAATTTTACACAATTATGTACCACCCTACCATGGTCATGCATTTGTGCAATATATATAATACTGATATAAAGCAGCCTAGGCCACTGAAGTACAAGCATGTGTGAATGTGCACATCATCACGCCTGCAGTTGTGAGTACCAGCAGGCTTTTTAAAAGGTTATTCAGCCACTGGCTTATGGTGGATGATCACAGTGCTCTGCTCCGTCTCCTATGCCTGTTCCTTTGACCCTGTGTG
Organism: Pyxicephalus adspersus; assembly: GCF_032062135.1. Classification (NCBI taxonomy): domain Eukaryota; kingdom Metazoa; phylum Chordata; class Amphibia; order Anura; family Pyxicephalidae; genus Pyxicephalus; species Pyxicephalus adspersus. The sequence continues at coordinate 86,049,318 of NC_092859.1, forward strand.
TCCTGTCCCCCTCTTATCCTGACTACTTGTCCGCCTATTCCTTGTTACTTCATCTGGTTTGACTGATCTCTGCTGCTGACCTCTTCCTGACCATAACCCTGTAGTTCACCTGTTTATTTCAGGATGCTATGGAAGTAGTTTTCCAAAATGATAGTGAGGTGTGAACCCATATCTGTAAAACATTCTACTCACTATCCATTCACATGACATCCTACAATGGCACATTTGTCAACCATCTCACCATACTGCTTATTGCCAGAGCAAGCCCCAGGATTGGCTTCTTAAAATTAGATAAATTAATATAATTCGCATTTTGCTTTTTAAAGCTTGGACCAGTGTAGAGAAAGTTGTGGCAACTCTTGTTTCATTGTCACAATGATATCTTTGAAGAATGTCTTATCCAGGGTGCAGGGTTGTATAAGTATCTGCTTAGGATGTGTCATCTCCACCCACTTAAGTTTATGGTTTACTACCGATAGATAAATTTCCCCCTTCCTATGTGTCCTTTCATTAATAGCAGTGGTCCACAATTTATGGCCCTCAGCAAGTTTGGAACTACTGGTTGCTAGTCCACCCCTCAATGGAGGTGATGTATGCAGAGTATCAGCAATGGCCAGGTGCTGGAACACAGATAATTTTAGCACTTGCATAATAACTAGAAACATTGAGTGGAAAGATATATTTACTGATGATGTATGTATAATCATGAATAAAATACCATTTATGAAGTACAAGGAGCAGCATAAGACCTGAAGTGTAGAAGGTAAGTGACCACAGAGCACCAATGAGATCACCATTTCCAGCTGATACAGGGGGCATTATTCTCTCAATAACAGCACACCATTGCTCTCACTGACACAGGGGCCCCATTCCTTCCAATGAACACCATTCCTCCCTGACACAGGGGTGATATTCCCATAGCAGTGTAGGGCATATACTCCCACTGAAACAAGGAAACCATTCTGACCACTCAAACCAGGGCATTTACTACTCCCAGTGATGCAGGGACATGTTTTAGCATCAACTACACTGGGGCATTTATTACTTCCACTGACAACAGAGTATTTAATATTATTACCACTGCCACTGGGGAATTTATTATTCCCACTGACCAATGATGTTGGAGCAAGTTTTGCTCTCATTAACCACTAGAATAATGGAATTTATTGCTCTCAGTGAGGCAGTGGCAGAAATGCCTGACAAAGGTTTGGTGGACTGTTAGGTAGGTTAGGAGGTTGCTGGGGGTCATTTCAGAAGGCCTACAGTTTTCTAGTCAAGAGACCCAAATCTGATTATTTTTTAAAGACCCATTTTATCTAAAACCACCCTTCACCAAGCTTTGATTCTTTTCCTGCTCAGTTGCCATCTGCACAGGCCTAGGGGCCACAACCTGGTACACCAAAAGGAAAGTTCGTCATTCCTTGCAGGGTACTCTGGTGAAAAGCAGGTGATATGTATTTGGACTCTTTTTAGTACTCACACCTTTTCCACAGTGCAGGGTACCCTGTTGTGTTTGTCCAATACAATAGTAATGCCACTACAATATCTTGATTTATATAGATTCACTATATTGTGGATAATGAATTTGCCATAACTCTCTCTTTTGTCTCACTTGTATTTTCTTTGGAGAGAATAGAGCCGTAGCATAATATGGTGAACACCAGGTAGCATTATAAAAGACTGGGTGTACTAACTTGAAATTTGTAATTGTTGGTAAGAGTTTGTCTGGCATTTTTTCGGTTAAATGTTGAATATACAGTTTTTACATACCAAGTTCATGAAAAATCTTTTTTTCCACTAACCACATGACCCCAAGAATGGTTTAGCCGGACGATGTTCTTGAACTGTACTGAACAAGGTATTTTCCCACCATTAATCACATTCAAAGAAGGTTCTTTTGGATGTGCTTAGCCAATCTGTAGCAAAGAAAAATGTTTGCTACTGGATCTAACAGTATGGTTGGCCCACGTGTATGTATTGCGGTTACTGTGTGCTTGGTTTGCTGCACAGTTCCTGGAAGCAACATGTCACATGAAAACAATTATAGTGACATTTTCATCAGTGACATCAGCAGTATTATTCAAGTAAAGGAATACAACTTGTTACTTGCTACATCTTTCTGCAGCCTGCTTCCCTGGTGTCCAGTTCTTTCTAAAAGTTCACTCCTAGACCACGTAAGACTATTAAATGGATTACAGTGTTTGCATACTTTTATTATATCGATTCATCAGAAATAGTATTTTGTACATAGTACTGTGTCACATAATAGTTTTTACTCTTGTATGTTTTATTATCAAGCATATGGAAGCTTTCAAAATTACCAAGGCATATTTTCTCAGAGCGCACCGTAGTTGCATTAAACCACAAATGCAGCATTAACCACCATCTACTAAAAGGCTGCTGTATAAAATAACTGTATTTAAACTTGACCTTTGTTGAATCCTAGTCCTGGGGAACATTTAGACTAATTCAATTTAGCTCATGATTTATATCTTACATATACTCACTGTTCATGTTAATGTAGCTATTTACACTGAGATGCACAGAGGGCTCTATTAATGTGTGGAGATGCACGGATCTTTTAGTGTTTCCAGAGAGTACATAAAAAACATGCACTGGTTATTAACATAAACAGGTAAAAAAAAAGCCTTTTGCCCACATTGTGTTGAAACGCATTTCAGGCACATTGCTTTTAAGTATTACATTTTCCACTGCTATGTCATGCAATGCTTCTGTGTTAATGTGTCTTGTTAAAAATAATGCATTTTCTGCTGTCCTGGAAAATAAAGAAAAATAATGAAAACAATTCCATTTTTAACAATCCCTTAGAGGACCTGAACCTAAAAAGTGAAAATTTGCTTTGTTATGGAAAGGCTGAAGGCAATACTTTGAAGGACTTATGTTTATCCAGAATTTGGCTACTACACTACAATGCATGGCAATGCACTGCCACTGCATTGCTATCTGTTGTGACCCTGACCTTATTCATTACATTGAAAGGACAGCACACAAAAATAAGCAAAAATGTATTGTAGTTTTGCACTGCATTGTATATAGTCAGATGCTAGACATTGCTCTTTCTATGCAATATCTGATCTTGCATACTGACACTATATGGGGCGCAGTGTACTGCACTGAACTGTACATAATGTAAATGAAGCCTTCCCCAGAAACTATCTGTGCATCTTCTCCGCCAATTCTTACAGTTTAATAGCTGTGTAAATGCAGTGTAAAATCCTACGTACAGTGAATGCTATTTAATGAGATTTGGAGTGAAATTTGGTGATGTCACTACTGTGAAGGTAAATGTTCTTTTTTCTGCAGAGAAGTCAGTACCTGATGACCTGCAGTCCAAACATCTCCTTGCTCCTGCTTCATCCACTGCTGACTATTGGTGCAATGCTGGTGAAAATCCCGTGCCAATTGCCTGACTTTTTTTGGGCACAGTTTAGGTTCTCTTTATGTTACTCAAAGGTATGAAATTGTGTTGATGGAAAGATGGGTTATAAAATACATATCTTGGCCTACTTATAGGTATATGAACATTTTTGTCCCAGTGTTTATCTGCTGCAAATATTCTGAATAGAAGTTATGCCAAACATTGTCATCGAACATTCCTTGTACCAGCTGACTAAAGCAGCTGATAGAAAGGAATTCTGTTTTATTGCACAGAGGGTCAATATGAAGTATGTAATCAGGAGACCACAGTAGGGAACTATAATCAGAAATGTACTTTGTTTAAATCTGCACCTGACCTGCATATGAAACCCATGACTGTACTCTAGCTGTAATCCATTAAGACCTGCTACTATCCGCATCCCAGACTCTGCCCCTATAAATCAACCCAAATCTGTTTTTGCTGATGTTATGGTAAACAGACTGCTTCATGTTACAAAAGGTTTTAAATAAGAATGGATTCCCTCAATTTAAAGACAGAGGAGATACTGAACTACTAAAGTGAATGGATTGCCAAAAGAGAGAGACTACCTAACCTGTCTCAGATGCTTTAACACACAGATGCACAGGAATGCTGCTGAATGCAGCAAAGCTCCATTATGTGTCCCCTGCACTCCCCTGTCCCCTATGATTAGTGATATCACATGACCAAGTGCAGTGTATGTATAGGAAAGCCCTACTGTGCGCTGAACTAGCCTCAGCAGCTTCTCTGCCCTGCAATGAAGAATCTGAAAGCACCTCTCCACTAACTCCATTGTCATAATATGTGTCATTGCAGGTGGTGGCAGGTGTAATCTTTTACAGCATCTACACTAGAATGCAGTTTTTTTGCACTGTAGCCCAATTTATATACAAATATGAAGCTGCTAAACCAGAGACTGGAAGAGGCTTTATGTATACATAATACATTTTAAACACATGATGATAACTTCCCATTGTTCAGATCTGTCTTTTATATTTAAACCCTGATGAAGGGCACCCTTAGAAAACCCAAAATGTGTTGGCTTTATATTATTTTTATTAGGCTATATTTGTTGGCACATAATTCCAAGAACTGTGGCCCAGTGTAATTGTGAACTGTATCTACAAGAAAAAACTTTAAATCAGAAGACACCACAGACTGGAACATCAAGCCACATTATGAAAATCAGTGCTCCAAAGTTCTGTTTCTTCACACAGAGCAGAAGTGTGGCCCAAACCTAATAAACATTGACTGGTTTTTGTTTGCTATGAGTTACATGGTATTGCTGCTAGCACTGTGTAATGTCAGCCACTCCCTGTTGGAAAATATACAAGTGTGTATAGAGAATTCAGATACAGTCAAGAGGAGACTATCCCATAAAAAGTAAACCCCAGAAGTTATTTCTCATACATTTCCAGCGCAAACTGTCTATGTGTGTGGTTTGTTTTTTTTTGCAGAAATGAAAAACTGCCTGGTGACACTGCCAGCAGCTTGGTTTTCTTCATATAGGGAGGCAACACCATGCAGGATACTCTTCCCTTTGCAGTGTTGCCACCTATTTGTATAAAGTTCATACAAATAAAAGAAGTTCTGGCTGCAGCTTAGCCCTGTCCACAGATCAGACCAGGTAGGTCAGGGGATGAGGATGAATGAAAAAAAATAAAAAATATATTTATAATATTTAGAGCACTGTGATATATGGAGACAATGGGTCAGATTTATTAAAGCTATCCAAGGCTGGAGAATATACACTTTCATCAGTGAACCTGGGTGATCCAGCAAACCTTCCTACTGACCATCACATTAATGTACTGTGATCTGTGGGTATAGTAATAATAGAAGGGGGTCACTAAAGACCTAAAAATATTTTCAACGTTTCCCCCATGTTATAAAGATTGAGAAACATAAATATAGTATTCTCATTCACTTCTCCCTAAGTAACCACATAAAAGATTATGTAGGTGGGTGAGTAGCGGAGGCAGAGAACCTGGGCCTGCACTGACAGTTAATAGACACTCCCAGAAGGCGACAGGATCATGAATTCCAAGGAGGACAGTGAAATGAAAATGACTATCGTGGAGAAATCTAACAAATCCACAGACATATTATAAACTGTCTCATGTTGGGATTTAAGTCCTTTAAAACCCCAAAGGTTTCTAAACAAACAGAGATAAAGACACGTGAATAATTTTTATTCATTATTTTTTGACAATTATTCTGATCTCTGGAAATGTTTGATGTCACTTCGTTATACCAAAATAGACTTTAAAAAGCCACCCTTTTCGTTCAATCACATTTCAAAGATTTCAGTAAAAGTATATTTTATTTAAACATTAAAAGGTGAGAAATATATTTTATTCTTCACAAAGTAAATACACAAATTTTGACACGTTTTGCAGACTTTGCTTCTTCAGGAGTTAAGAGACTGGCATTAGGAATTGACTATAACATGAACAATGTATTCCATTATCAACACAATGCCCTCATAGCTTTTATCTTGATTAGCAATGGATATTCACACTTACATGACAAATCTCATCTGTTTAAATACATTTGAGGTGTTTGCTGTCATATGTTCTGATTTTATTCACCCAATAGGGCGGGATGGGCAGCAATTATATCTGCGGATCCTCTATACATTAAACAGAAGTCAAAGCAAGGTAGATTTTTTACTGGATATTACAAATGCATCTTCTCAATCTCTCACTATGGACCTGATTTATTAAAGCTATCCATGGCTGGAGAGGATACACTTTCATAAGTGAACCTGGGTGATCGAGCAAACCTGGAATGAATCTGGTCCAGATTTGCTAAGAAATAGCAAATGAATTGTAATAAATCCAGTCCAGGTTTGCTGGATCACCCAGCTTTACTGATGAAAGTGTATCCTGTCCATCCTTGGAGAGCTTTAATAAATCGGGCCCTGTATGTTATAAATTTCTCTACATAAGTAGCAGCTCAGGCTATCCACACCAACTTTCTTTTGGTTATAAAAGCTAAAACTATATAATGACTTATGGACTTTCTATTGGGAACCGGACTGAGAGTTAAGTACATTGCATCTGGTGAGGGGATAGGACTCCTGTTCGGTTATCTTTGCTCTGTATATGATGATTTTCCCCTTGTATTAGTGTGACCACTGTGCCAAGGATTGCATGTCAAGTGTTGTCACTAGTTTTGGTGTTGGAATTCCGGTTGTCCTTATATTCAAACCGAATATGGCTGTTCGAATTCGGATAGACCCGACCTGAAAAACACGGGATTTGACTTTGCAAATTCGTATGTAAAAAAATGTGTTAAAAAAATGAGGCTGTCTATGGAGGCCTGGCTTTGCCTAATATCCTGTACTATTATAGGGCAGCTCAATTGGCCCCTCTAGCTGCATTTCACACTAAGATGCATAAACCTTTATGGGTGGATTTGGAAGCCCACTTAATATCTCCAATCCCGTTTGAAACCCTACTCTGGATCCACCCACAACTAAGAAAGAAGGTTTCTAGCCCTATTACGCAACACTCTATAAAAAAAATAGGATTATTTTAAATATTCTGGTGCTCTGATATCCCCGCATACCCCTCTGGCTACTATAGTGGGCAACCCTGGTTTTATACCAGGTTTTGAAACACCATCTATCTTTAGCGAGTGGCTGACACGAGATATCTGCAGGGCTAAAGACTTCACTGTAGCCGGAGGGATCCGGTCCTTTTTAACCTTCAGATCTAAATATGATTTACCCGCCTCCTGTGTATTTTCCTATCTGCAGGTGCGTCATTATGTTCAGTCTTTACTTAAACACACCTTCAACCCTCTGTCACACACCAACTTTGAGAGGAAGTGTTATAGTGACCCATTGGGTAAGGGAACTATCTCTCTAATCTACAACTCCCTGTTAACAGTGGAAGTGTCCAGCAAACCAGGGTATGTAGCCAGGTGGGAAGAGGACATTGGTACACCCTTAGATGATACGCAATGGGCTCAGATTTGGGACACGGTAGCTCATGGTATAGTCCATACAGGGTATCATGATGCTAATGATAAATGGCTCATGTGATGGTATTTGGCCCCAACTAGACTTGCGAAATTTAACCAAAATGTGTCCAACCTGTGTTTCAGACAATGTGGAGTAGTGGGGATGCTTTACCATGTATGGTGGATTTGCCCAAGAATAAAATGTTTTTGGACTGGAGTCTATCAACTAGTGTACACACTACAGGGACACTCTATGCGCAAAGACCCATATGAGGCCTTACTACTCTTGAAAGCTTCTAACTGTACCAAGCATCAAATTAAGCTCAAGAATTTTGTTTTCACCTCGGCCAAACAAACACTAGCAAAGGCCTGGTCCTCAAGTAAACCCCATGAACCAAGTAAAACATAAGATTAACTGGTATTTTCTCAATGAAATAATGGCAGCTAAATTGAATAATGCAATGGGTGTCTTCCAGGTGGTTTGGGCCCCCTGGATAGACAATTATCTGCCTGCTGATTTTGATAGGAATCTACTCTAGCTTTGAGAGATTTTAAGCTGTGTTAGCCCCTATGGATATTCAAATATGGGTCCTCTCCTTCTCTGTCCATAACCTTTCCCGAACCCCCTCTTTACCCCTTATTTTTTTTTTCCCTCCATTAATTCTCCTTTGGGTTTTCTTTTTTTTTTATCTATGTTCATTATATAATAATGTTTGTCTTTTTAGGGTGTGATAAACCAAAATGTTTGTGTTGATGGAAGGCCCATTTACTAGGAGTGCAAAGGACTATGATTCCTTTTCTTTTTGACTTGTTTGTGTTTTTGTTTCTCTTTGAAAAAATTGTAAAACTTTTATTCTCCAAAAAAAATTATTGAAAAAAAAAGAGGCTGTAATGTCAAAGTAATGAATTAAATGTGTGTGATTTGTGTAACTAACTTTTATTTTTTTTACAGGTTATCCCACAATGTCAGGATGATTCCCACGGCTGCACAAGGGAATCCTCCTGTAAGTGTGGGATTCCCGGGCACTAGAGGTGAAATCAGGACAAGTCTCCCCATTCATCACCTCTAGTGTTCTGTGATTGGCTGATGAAAGGTAAACCCTGATGACAGCTCAAGCATCAGGATTTTCCTGTCAGCTCTGCTCCCAATTGCAGTTCTACACAGTCCCAAAAAATAACCCTAATTTTCCCCCTATTGACTTTATTGGTGTTCAAATACGACGCTCAATCACGCGAACAATATTGCCCTATTCAATTGAATAGCCGTTGAATCGAATAGTGAGATTTTCGACCAACACTAGTTGTCACCAGTGCTGCATTAGCGGGTAAATCTGAGAAAAAGAAGGAATTTGCCTATGTTTGGAGAGATCTCCTCCTTGGCTTCATTTACATAACATGAAGTGAAAGGAAATCCCCCCAATAGCACACAGAAAGCAACCCCTGACAGCAGGTTTAGCCTTCACCTATCGGCTCCTAGATAAAAGGAAAGTTGTAGGTTTAGATATTCCTGTCTGCTATTGTTCCTTTAAGATGCTAAATGCACCTAGCAGTCATTTTATATATGAAAGAAGAACACACTAGGACACCATGAGAGAGAGCTGCACCGGGCCCCACCCCTAGAAGTGAAAGGGTTAAACTTCCCGGCACTCCTGAGCGCGCCTCACAGTCCCCTCATTGCCAATAGGGCGCGCACAGTGCACGCGCACGATCAGGGACGGGTCACCTCTTCATAGCAGAGCTGCGGGAACGCGCACGGGACAAGCGAGACGCGGTGACGTCACGGGGAGAGAGCTGGAGCCTCACCCAGGTTGGGCTGGTGGCGCTGTGTGTCCCGAGCGGAGGAGGACAAGCGGGAGGCGGCGGGGATCCCAGGCAGCGCCGGGGCCCATTCAGGAGAGGGAGGACAGCAGGGTGAGTGGACCGAGAGATGCCTTCACACGTATAGAGGCGGAGAGGCCCGCCGGGTGTTGTTTGGGCACGGGCTGTGGAGAATGAAGGGATGGGCCCAGGCACTGCACTATAGAGGCCGGCTGCTCCTTGGTAGGGTGATGCTGGGCTGCGAACCCGTTGTGGGTGCAGGGAACACCTCAGTGTGAGGAGACAATAGCCAGAGGAAGACATGACTGAGGACATACAGGGGATGGGCACTCCTGGAAGTCACAGCAATGCTTGCCATTTTCTGCATACTTGCAGTGTTTGCCATGGCACTGCATTCTTCATATATATATATATATATATATATATATATATGTGTGTGTGTATATATATATATATATATATATGTGTGTGTGTATATATATATATATATATATATGTGTGTGTGTATATATATATATATATATATATATATATATATGTGTGTGCAGTGCCCAGACTTACTGTCCTGTCATCTGCAATCAGCCTTTGTGACAAGGAGCAACTCTTCTGCTGCTACTCCAGGAACAATGTATTCTGCTGATTGTATTACACATCTGCATTGGCAGCAGGGACTGAGATGTGGAAATCAAGGTGATCAGGACAACTTTAGGCTTTGCATGCAAAGAAACAGCAAGCTGTGCTAATCATGGAATCTGGAGTGGCTTCTTCCCTGCTTGTAGCTTCCCTTTTAAAGTTCCTGTAATGGAAGATGTCTTCTGCTGCAGGAACTGATGCAGGCAGTGGCTGACCCTAAGCCCTGATTGGCTTATGCAACCCTTGCTTGACACTGGGCTGCTTCATTAACTGCTTCATTGCCTGGGGCGCATTCATTGCAGCCAGATGCAAAATCTAACATGCAAGCAAGGTGCCTTTATATGTACTACATTTATAGAGCTCACACTGCAGTGTACTGATCTTTATATATCTTCTATATTTTTTTTTGTTAATGTGAGATTTGAAAATTACAGTCACAAGCCTAAAATAAAGATCCTTTGTTAAAGCTTTAAACCTTCTGACCTACTTGTAAAACGAAGAACATCTTCAAATCATATTACACAGTAATCCGTTCGATATATTAGATCTTTTCAGCGTACTGGAGAAAATTGGGGCTATGCTTATTGCCTTTGGTTGGTCTTCTGAAATACAGAAAGCAGTCCAGTTGTTGCATACAATTACACATCATTGTTCTTTGCGTATTTTGTTGAATAATGTTCCAGGATTCAGCTATTTATACACTGGAGCCTAAATATTGTTAGAGACATGAGCTCCACCTAAACTCTGCACAGGAAGAGGTTTGTGTGTAAAATACCTCCTCCCCTCTGTGGCCTGCAAAGGGAAGGAAGAGATATTCTGTTTCTCTGGATTTTTACCCAAAGCTTAAATTATCCAGACCAGCAATTTTTCTTTATTTAGAAGTTTCTCTTTAAGTTTGTGTGCCCTGATTGCTTTTGCACAATCATCACTTGATAAGGCTAATTTACTGATATAAAGGGAGGAAAGGCAATTGGTAACAATAGTGGTTTAAACAAATGTCAGTCTACAATTCATGTTTGTGTTATGATGGAATATGTTCAGTTGCATAAACAATTTGTTAAAGTAAACCTGTCATACGTGCAGTATGGGGGCTTCTGAAAATGTTGCTTGGCTGGCTCATAGGCAAAACCAGTTGCTTCTGTTCTTTCATTGATATGGAACAAATATTTGTATTTATGCTTGCTTGAATTATTTTACAATTCTTTATCATTTTATCTTACATTTTTTACATAAAAAATGTTGGCTTATCAAAAATAAGTTTTCTAGTCATCTGGAATCTATGATTTTCTATATTAAATTCATTCAGCTGTCCATAGCTGGCCAACAATGTCTTAAGGCTCTCACAGGCATTAGGAAGTCGCCTGATCCAGCTGATGTCTTCTGATATCTTGGGTACTCAAAGCCAGGTTCTGTGTCCATTTATTTACACGATGTACATATAGAGTTGTGTTTTCTGATAATGCACGGTACAGTTTGATGTCATTCCATTCATTTATTTGGCTATGTATACACAAGCAATAATTATTATTTGAAAACGAACAATTAACGACTGATCAACGATTATTCACGATTTTTTTGAACTATCAAATATAATCCACCAATATTGTACACACACTAGAAACAATCGTTTGAACAATACAGAAAGTGATGTGCACTGCAGCAACATCCACGATCACTGAAAAGACTGTATATACAATAGATAGCAACCGATTGTTGCCCAATCAGATTCGTGGGGACTGTCATTCTTTCCAGCGACATTCCTCGTTCTTCAGCGTTGTTGGCCAGTCGTTGTTCACTTTTTTTGTTAACGATTATCAGACAAATATTCCCTCACCTTTTAAAATGTAAGCTCTTGGGGGCAGGGTCCTCTCCTCCTGTTTCACTGTCAGTATTCCTCTGTCATTTGCGACCCCTTTTTAATGTATAGCGCTGCGTAATATGTTGGATCTATAAAAATCATGTTTATTTTTAATAATAATAATAATAATAATTCCACATGTGTACATAGCCTAAATCAGTAAGCTAGGCCTCCCATTGTTTACATTTAAAGGAGTTTGACTGGAGATCATTATATTTACTTATCTCTTCTTATTATATTTAAATATTTCCTTATTTCAGCTGATGGGTTTCCTTCATTCAGTTATCATGATTTCCTATGCTGTGTGCCCCTATTTTCAGTGTACTAGTTGGTATTTAAGCTCTTAGCTGGCGACATCCTGAATGGCTCATTCTGCCTAAAGCTACATACGCACGTCAGATGATTGTTGCCATCCAAAGATGAATAGTTGTGCCCGTCTCGGGTAAAAATCTAGCTTGGTACAGAGGTTCTCCAACATGGTTCATCAGTCATCCCTGGCATATTGAGGAACGACTGCTGTGCTTCCATATGGAGGAAAGCACAGCAGGGTGCCGCTCACTTATCCTCCAGTCTTTATAGAACAAAACAGTGCTGCGTGTGCAGCGCTTGTTTGTTCATCTGTCACTGGAAACTATCAAGAAAAAAATAGTTTCCAGTGACAGTAATCTGACATCCATCTGATGTCTTTACAGAGCTTTATATCCACAATGAGCCTGAATGAGTAATTTGGAAAAATGGCAGCCAGGAGTGGAAACTACAAAGCTGAATGATGGGGCTAGCAGCAGAGGGGGCACACAGGTAGGCAGGCAGGGGGCGGCTGAATGCAGGAGATCTGATGACTGGATTAAGGAGTGGTAACTATACCAGTACACGCTTCTCAGGAATCGCTCTGCTAGTGCCCAAAATATGATCCAAAATCAAAAAATATTTTAATAAAGATATTTATATTTTCATTTTAGGGGGTAAAAACTGTTGACTGATTTACAAGTCTATACAGTAGCCCAGCAGAAAGAAAATTAGGATTGTAGTTGTTGCCTTAAAGGAAACCTCTCTGAGAGAAATATAGGGGATGTACAGTTCCTGCATACCTGGGTGCTGGTAATGAATACATGAGCCTAGTACTGACTATTTAGGCCAGTCAAGGTTACTGAGGACCCTCGTCCCAGTAGAAGATGCTGGCGATGGAGCATGGAGAGGTTTAGTTCTGCTTAAAAGGATAAGTACACTAAACACTCTTGCCTCCAGCTCTCTATGCTATTCAAGATGAATATAGGTTATACGTACCTGTAATCTGCTCCAACAAGATATTTGCTTGCATGACCTGCTTGCAAGCACACAGCCTGTCTTTGGAAATACTTAAAATCCTACACAAAAAATGTAATCCAATAAATATTCTGTATAAATAGAGGTTGAATAAAATATATTACATTTGGCTGAAAGAGACCCTGTTGCCAGGCCATTCTTTTCAGCGAAAAAACTTCCCTTAAGAGTATGTGTGCATTTACGTTTTAAAGCCTCTCCCTAGATTTGAACAGACTAAGAGCTGTGACACTGTATATTGCTTCTCCCACTACAGCTACATATTTGTTTATTTAGGGCAGGAGTCAGCAAACTTTTTTGGCTACTAGGCCATTTTGGGAGATCAAGACGGCACACTGACCAGACTCTCTCTGGGGTCCCGCGCTAATGGCTCCGCCCCCACCAGGAACACCCCTGAAGGGAAATCCCTCTCCTTAGCAATGCATATGGAGGAGAGGGAATGTCCCCTTACCCTGCTGGTGGAAGTGTTAACGCCGGCCGCAGTAAATAAGGAAGGAAGGCATAACAAGGAGGCTCAAGAGCCACGGGTTGCTGACCCCTGCCAGCCGGGAAGGATTAGGCTGGATCGACCTGGGGAGCGTTAGGCCGGAACCCTAACGGACTACCTTTAGGGGGTGAATGGCAGGGAAAAGAAGCTATATATCAGCCAGTAATTAGAAACTCCCAGAACAAGAAGAGGGCTATGCCATGCCGTAAGGGAGGGGCTGTGCTAGGGAATTGACAGTTTCTGGAGTAGTCAATTCTCTAGTAGTCAATCATTTAAAGTGATTGCTTTTGCATTCAGTTTACTGTTGGTGACATTATCCCTTTAATTTGAAACCCTCTCACCAAACACTTTCCCATACTATGGTTTGCAAGGATTTTTTAGTGTGTACAAGGAAAACTTGAGTGATTTGTTGTACAGAGCAATCAGGATGGTAAACTAGAGGTCAGTAGAACAGAGCTGGAGAAGTAGCAAGGGGTCCAGAGTCCAACAGAAAGTTTGGAATTTAACCTTTTCATTCCCCTGGTTTATCCTGTGTATTACAAAATATCTGGCAGAGGAATAGCTATGATGTTTGGGATTTGTCATATTCAATTTTTTAGAGCAAGCATGTCCAAAGTCTGGCCCAGAAGGCCCGTGTTCAGATTTCCACGGGCCGCAGCCTCTGTCATCACAGGAAATCCCCCTACGTCAGGGGTGTCAACTCAAATACACAGAGGGCCAAAATTAAAAAAGTTGCAGGCCAACCTTAAAATTTATTGAAAAAATAAAGGAAGTGTTTTCTTCTTATTGGATATAAACCCTTTTCATATGGAAACAAAGAGGTTTTGCTTTACATTCAATCTGGAACAAGCCTATTATGAAGAAAGATAATTTTTTTTTTATTTTCTTGAGGAAAAAATCCTATGCCCTTTTTCTGTTTGTAGCCTTCTGAGTAAAATTTCAATAGTAACCTTTTTGCACAGGCTGACAATAATAACAATATTCTTCTATGAAAATCCAACAATGCAAGTCCATGCCTTGGAGTAGCAAAGTAAAGTACAGCTGAGGGGACGTGCTAGAGATGTCAGACGCGGCCAATGCAGGGCTAAATTAGTGGCCCGCTGAAACTCCCTCTTCATTTAAAATAGCGCTGCTACTAAAATTTCCGGCATTATTTGACTCTATAAAACAGTTCAATGCGGGGCCACGCATAGGCACAGAGCCCGCTGGTCTATAGATGCGAGTGATGTCAGGAATTGTAGTAGCTGCGCTACTTCAATGCAATGACGGGCCAGCTACAGTTCATATTTAGGATTCCATTGGGGGCCAAAAAAAAGGATGTTGGCCAGATGTGGCCCCCGAGCCAGAGTTTGACACCCCTGCCCTACGTCATTATAGTGGGTGTGTGCTGTGCAGGCCACGCCCACTCTGATTCCAAGAATGCACAGACACCGTACTCTGTGCATTCAGGGGGAGGGATGTGAGGGAATCCCTCATGTCACCCTGGTGCTGTGCGACACCCGCGCAGACCACGCCCACATTAACCCTGTTTAGTGGTCGGTCTCTACACATTTTCACCTCATCAAATCTGGCATATGTATGCAATACATATGCAAAGGATGCAATACATAGACTGTAGATATGCTATGGCCGTATATAGTTATCAAATCAGAGCAGATTTGTGGGTCCTTAACTCTGGAGGGTCCCTGGCTCATACCGCTGCCCAGGATAGCACTAATGTGGAGTAAAATATAAAATCTAAAGGAGGTCTGCATATTAGTATTTATATTCATTATTCCTCTATATTGTGTTATCAGAATATCTGAACCTCTCCAAGCTAATATTCTGAGGTCCAAGCAGTCAGTCAAGGTCCAATCAGGGTTTGAATCGACTCAAATTATTTTCCAAATGGGTGTTGTGGTGGTTGTATGCTTTAAAACTGAACTCCAGGCAGACATAAGAGAAACAAATGACAACTGCAGCTTTGTAAACCAATGAATCTTTCTTATAAATGAAAGCAATGTGGGAATTGGAACTGGTATCAATCTTTTTCAGACCTTTGCACAGCAGGGCTGGAGTGTGGAAAGAAGAAGCAGCAAAGAAAGCTAATCATTTCATGTGCTTTCAAGAAGCATGCTGATAGGAAGAGCGCAAAGTGATAGAAGGGCTCATTACTGCATTTTCTCATTATACTGTCCAGTCTTGCATTGGGGTGGGTCCAAAACAACTTCGGAAGAATTGAATAACAATACTACAAGGAAATCTCTGGACTGAAACTTTAGATGCATCAAAATCTGGTTTTCCTATTTTATTTTCTAATAGACTATTCACTTTTATCATGATGATTTAATCATGATAAAATGATAGACAGTTTATAAAATAATTATGCTTGAAATTTGGAAATGACCTCTGAACATTTAGGGCCTATTAACATTTTTGTGCTGTACTTGGGCAACCCTTTAATTTAAATAAATTGCCTCAAGATTTTGTAATGCATTGCTCATGAAGGCAAGTTTTATTTTTAGTCAGTTTTACATTCCATATTTTTTATTGTTTTCTAGACATCTTGCTGATTTGTCACTACAGGGAGCACTGTAATTCAATGTGAACCTCCCTGCTTAACAGCTGTTGTTACACAATTTATTTTTTTACTGGAAGTGGTTGCTTGCTATAATTCTCAATATTGCTGAGGATATTTGTACTTCATAATCCTACACAAGTCTGACAGTCACAATATTTTCAACTTCTTTGGTTCACCTGTGTTAAAATATTTTATAATTTGTTGTGTGTCCAAGATCTTATTTATTATTATATGTGCTGGGTTCCTTCATAGAAACACCTTCCCTTCCTTATAACACCACTTCTTTTTTGGTTTTGTTTTCATGGTAACAGCAGCATTTACAATTTTCTAATACCATAGTGGTGTAAAGCAGCTGCAACCTCCTCACTGCTATGAAGGGAGTTGAAACTGTCACTCTGCCAGCATTTGATTTTTTTTGTTGACATCTATGATACAATTTTCATTTTGAATTTTTATCTACTCCTAAAACATAAGCATTTAATATAGAAATAAAATGCTATGCAAACTTGTGCTAGATGGCTTTCTGTAGGTAAATGTGAAAGACGAAACCTGAATTGAAATATAATTTTCATTTAATAAATTACCACAAACCTTTTACAAACCAGTTCAGTTCAGAGTAGGCAAATGATGAAACTATTCATACGCAGAAGTTACTTTCAGTGAATAGATCCAGAAGTTGATTTGGCTCTGGCACATGATCTGAACAGTTGTTTGTTTGCTGTGATGACCAATAATAGGATAGCTGTAGAGGAGGCAGGGCCAAGCTTAACCTCTATTTGAAATTAAAATTCAGCACACTATATCTTGATATATTTGTTTCTAAGTCTCAGTTTTCTTAAATATTATACATATAAATATTATAATATTTTACATCATGCACAGTTTTGAATCAGCCGTGTTTGTCATGAGTTTACTACCCCATCCCTCATAAAAAGATCTATGCTAAAACTCTGCAACGCAACTGCTTATTTAGCTCCTTAGGATGACCAAATGTTTCTCTCTGGCCAAAATCATCTTCTGCACTGAAGTCAAATGAGTGGTGAAGTAATAAGCCCTTGTGGACAAAGTTGGGTAGTTCTTAGAACAACCAACAGAAAAACATAAGGGTTATTCACAGATTAGCAACAAAAAGAAAGGATTAAAAATTAAACTGGTGACAAATTTGATTGCTTGGATACATGCTTAACATGATTATATTTCTGGGGGGTGATCAAAGATCCTGACATGGCCTTTGAATTAGTATGCATAAAGCACACCGTAGATTTTTTCACAAGGTAGAACAGTAAGTGTGGGCATCTTTTGCCTGTTCATGCTTTTTTGTAATTTTACGTTTTGCAGTCTTCTTTAGCAAAGGGCTTCCTCGCTCATCCTTTTTCTTTAGTCAATTACTATGAAGAGCTGCCTAGGTGGACAACAAACGTGCTGAAGAATTGAGGATGCATAGCATTTGTCGTAACATAATTTAGCATTCGGTCATCACAGTAAGGTTTTACAAGCCGCTGCGGACACTTTTAGTAGACTGCACTTCATACCTTCATGAAGTTTTATTTTTCCATAAACCTGGTATAAGGCACATAATATAAATAAGGGTCAGCCTTATTTGCTGCCACTCATTCACTAATCCAGAATATATTAAGATAAAAACTCCTGCCTTATTGTCTATTGTTGCTGATCTGCATACTTCTACTTGCTCAGTGATGCAAAAAGTCTCAGGTTTGTTTAAGTCGTGAAGCAAGAAAAGGATGATGGCTCTGGATCTTGTGCATTAAAAATCCAGCTTCAGTGGAGGCATAACATTTAAAAAATCTGGTGCCCAACCTTTGCTAAAGCAAAAAGAAACAGTGTTTCTTTGTGTGTTGCTACTGTTCCTTTTATATTCCAGAGCATGAAAGATCTGCCCAATGGGAGCATATAAACAGGCTGCCCTTGACTCCTAGGTGATTTCTTCAGATGTTTGGACCATGTCATTATGTGGTACCAGCAATCTTCAGAATTTACAACCTACCTACTGCCAGAAGAAAAGGACACTTTTTCACCATGTGTGTGTGTGTGTATGTATATATGTGTGTATATGTGTATGTGTATATATATATATATATATATATATATATATATATATTTTTTTTTTTTTCATCCGGTGCTACTGGATGAGTGAGGGGTCATACGGCATAAAACACAAAGCAATGGCAGCTGTCATTCTTACTTACTGTTACATATGGTAGAATGAAGGGTGAAGTGAGATTGAGGAACTATAGTCATATGCGTGAAATATGAACATTTTATACATATAATTTTTCAAATGTGTTAATGTTTTTAAACCTATTCCTGTGCTTAATATGTAAATACAATATATACCTGGAGGTAACTATAGTTACATATGCAGGCTCTGCAAAAATCCTTCAGTCTGCAAATCTAAACAACTGATAGAGACTCCTTATAGAGCTTCTTATGGTATAAAACACACACCCAAGATAGCCATAAACTGTGTTACCGTGACTGTGTAGCCTTTAGGTAACATGAGAATAATGGCATAAATAATTACAAGGTGTGCAAGTTGTTTTTAAATTGTGTCACAGGTTCATTTACCTTACTCTAAACCAATTTACAAAAATTTATAATTAAAAAGACCATGGATAAGCTTTAAAATAGTGTCATGGAAATTCTGTTCAGGCCTTTAATTACATTTACTATGATTAGAAGCCCTATCCCAGAGCAGTGATGTACAACCTAAAATAACCTGTGGTCCATAGTTGTCTGCATGAGTCATGTGGAAGGCAACATTTGAATCAAGGAGTATTTGAAACCGATTCATTAGATATTATTAACATCGAAATATAAATTGCTTTACCAGAATTACACTTTGCTTGTTGGATAGAGCACTCTGCATAACAGGCATTGCTGCCATAATTCTGGGTGCTGGGTTGTGGAATGCGCAGAGCGTTTTAGAATCCAGCACAGCACTTCAACTCTGCATAGCCTGTACCTGTAGTATGGAAAAGGAGGCCCCATGGTCTGTGTGTTGGATTGCCCCGGCCCAGATTATAGATATGCTCTCTGGCTTCTCTATTATTTTCACTTATTTATATTATAATATTTAACTCATGTTAACGTGCAGTACTCCTGGTGTGTTTCTTTAAGGTATTTATTGTTTTCCTGTTGTGATGTCTGCCCTGCTGATGTATTGCTGAGAAACCACTGCTTGAACAATCTTCTCACTATGAAACTTCTAGGTGTACATTTCATTGGTGGGAGGAACTACAGTACATGATGGTAGACCAGAAATCTAAAAAGGGTCTAAAAAGTTCTATGGATATCGGTGAGCAACAGCATAGGCCATAGATAAAGCATTAAATGCCTTACATTTTTTTTTTTTTTTTCCATTGATGTTTTTTTGTGGTGAGGAAATAATACCTCCGTTTGTATTGCTTTCTGTGAAAATGCTGTAAACGTTCACTCCTTTTTTTATTTTTTTAACCTGATGACTATATTAACTAGTACTGAAAATGAGAGAAAATCCAGATACTCTAGTTGTTACAAGAACCTGAGTAGAGTAGAAATCATCCACTATTCCACCATCTCACTTTGGAGAGATTTTACAGATATAACGGATATCACTGGAAAATGTTATACATAGAACAGGTATTCTGTCTGCTCCTCATAATGTCCTCCCCAGTGTAAGGAATTATTGTATCTTCTCAGTTGTTTTGGTCCCATCTAGTAGAATACACACACATTCCCCACTGGGAGCAGGAAATGGGGATGGGGAGGGTTGATTTATGTTCCACACTACTCACAGAATTTTCTCTTACTGCATGAACTCTCATGCAGTTTTATTTATAGCATTGTTGTCTTCTGTGAATGGGCGCTGTCCAAAAGTAATGCAGAATTTACTGGGAAAATACTGTTCATAAGTAATACCAGTTTATTTGCTGGTGTCTTATCCATGAGAGAATTCTCAGGATCTTCTTTGTGGTGCTGTAATAAAGTACTAGAGATGAGTGCACTTAATGAGGAAAATCTAACTGGTGTCAACTTCTATCATGCTGGACAGTTTCGTGAGTTTAAAAACTTGCTTTCAGTGTTTTCTGAGCCTTTGATCTGGAAAAAGCATGCAACAAATGAAGTCACTGAAGCCATTGAATCAGCATTACAGTCAGACTATTAGCATTTAGCATATTTTCAATGCATTACTGAGAGACATTGATATCTATTGTAAGAAGGTCTAATTTTAGGTCATGAATTGAAATCTGTAATAATAAGCCATATGATTGCCAGAAAACAGGGGCATCCTGAGTGTGAGGTTTTAAATTCTACAGATTTGCTTATGCTTTTACAGCACTCTTGAGCTATGTGCACACATCAGATAATAGTTGCCCAAGACAAACAATCGTGCTCATCTCAGCCAAAAAACTGCATTTGTATAGCGGCCTCACAATGTTGTTCATCAAGCTGCCATGGCAGATTAACGAGCGACTGATTGGGAACAATCCCAAGCCAAACCCCACTGTGCTCCCTTCCACATAAATGCACAGTGGGGTTTCACTTGCTCATCCTCTGCCCCTCTTCCAAATCGAACAGAATGATTCCATGTGTACCTCGCTCATACATTCATCTGTCACTGTAAAAGATCATGGAAGATCGTTTCCAATGACAATCTTCTGTCAACCTTTGAATGTCTTTACAAGGCTTTTACAGTTATGACCGACTTTATAGTAAAAATCTGACAGGTTTTTAAGCAGACAAATGCAGACTGGACACTATTGTGTGCTGATGGGCTTGACTCACGACTGAAACGAACGACTAACAAACTGCAAACGAATGACAGTCCCCACAAATCTGATTGGGCGATGCTCATTCGCTATCTATTGTGTATACAGTCTTTTCAGTGATTGTGGATGTTGCTGAAGTACATGTCACTTCCTACAAGGTTCCTACGATTGTATCTAGTGTGTGTACATTATTGGTGGATTATATTTGAACAATCGTATTGTTACAGCATGTACAGAATTGTGCACAATACGATCGTTGAAAATAATCTTTTCTAATGATAATTATTGTACATGTGTACGTAGCCTTACCAGTTATTTGCAGGGTGCTCTGGGGGTGATGCTCCCTAACACCATAATTAAAGGATGCCCCAGTCATAAGCTATGGGGAGTTACCTACGGTGGATTGTTGGATGTACTGGGGTTGTCTCTTCCCACCATTTCCTAAATTCAAAAAGCATATACTGTGCTTATTCTTGGGTTTCAGGGGCTCAGCATACTCTCCTCACCAACAGCTTTGCAAATAGGTCAGACCAGTTGCCAATGTTTGAGTCTTAGAATGTGCCAGTCTGCTGAATTCCACATTTGTGCAGTCGGATCATGATCTGATATCCCTTTTAGAGTCACATACACTCTGTAAACACACTTCACTTTCTTTTATTTTATTAAAGCTGGAGTGAGGGGGGAGAAAGTGTTTTATTGGGGGGTAGGGTGGACTATTGATAAGAAGAATGTCCTAACCTGTTTATTACCTTGGTGAAATATTGGCACTGTTGTAATTAACTGACTTCCTGTCCGGTGACCCTCCACATACTGAATTCTGATTCAGCATAATAGTTGTATGCATTACTTTTTCCTTTAATAAAAAGATAGAGTAGTATTGTGCAATGTATTGATTATCTTACATGATCATTATGGCTTTTACGCACTGGAGATTTTTGTGACTGATGAATGAAAGTGTTGCCTGACGCCCCATCTAGATCATTTTCCTCTGCACCCTTTTATATTGACTTTAGTAATGATACCTTAAGCTGAGGACTTTTTACTTAACAGCCACACAATACATTCATAACATTGGATTTTCTCTAATATGTATTAAAATTGTGCTGGAAAATGTGGCCAAATATATAGCAGCATATGCAGTTATAATAGGCTATTAGTCTTCAGCACCACTATAATGGGTTTTGCCTGTTCGGTAGTAGTTGCCATACTGGTTTTTATTTTCTTATTACTGTTATTACTGAACAGTACATTATGTCACTTAAAGTGTCTATTTCCTTGAGGTATTTACTGAAGATGTGGGGATTTATACTACCTATAGGCTATTATAGTTTATTTCAGTGTATGAATGCCATGTCTCCGTTACACCAGTTTTTATTGAAATTATAGTAGCAAGCTCTCTGTTACTCAGTTAAAAGTGGCTGATAAAAGTTTTAAGAATCCAGTTTTGCTGAGTGAAGTATTTATTATTTAATAGTGCCCTATTGTGATTTAGCACAGATTTTTTAAAATCTTTATCAAATCTTTATTCTTGCTTTCATGATTCCGTTTCCTAGAAATCTTTAAAGTAAGAATACTTAGAATTTCAGCATGACATTAAGTGAATGTGTGTGAGCTTGGGGTGAATGGGAGGCCTGTAAAGATGAGGAATTTGGAATTTGGCTGTGCATGACCATATATGGCAGGGTCAGTCTTCTTAACCCGCTAAGAGCTGAAGCAACGTATGCATCATATTAATGGGATTTTTTTCTTGGTTAGGGAACTTTCAGGCAGTCCTACAATTTTTTTTTCCTATTTTGTATGCAAAACAGATACTTCTTAATTTAAAATCGCTTTCAAAAATGTGTAAGTCTGTCTGAGCACAGATGAAATTTGTGAGCTGGGGCCAGTACAACCAAGTTTGCTATGTATTTTGCTGTCTTTCCATTACCACAGATAAAACAAATGTATTTATAATGTTAGGGAAGTGTGTTCACTAATATAACTAATGGCCAGCAGGGTAGTAGATTCTGTTTTCGGGTCAGCTCTCTTAATTCTGTATCGGGCAGAGCTTTGTTGCAGAGAGCAAAAAGTAAAAAGAATGAAGGTGAAAAAATTAAAATTATTATTTTGTGTATTATTTTTTGTGCTCTGTTAAAAAATACTGGTTACTGAGATCTAGCGTAAATTTAAACACCCACATAATTCAGAAACACACACACACACACACCTACCTTTATAACCTATGAAATCAGCCATTGTGTTATACATCTTTGACCAATGGTCTGAATTGACATCCTTACAGATAGCCAACAATCGTTCATGTCTGTGGTAACTGACCTGAGAGGCATAAATTTGTAATTTACAAGGAACCCCTAGCAACTTCTGGAGAAACTCTGATTGAGATGATTTGCGCTCAAGAAGTGTGATCACGATTGTCTCTGGCAACAATCAGGTAGTTTTAGGCTAAAGTTAGAATTTAAAAAAAAAAAAAAAAAAAAGGAAATATAACTTGTTCAAACCCTGTTATATTTTCTTTTAATGTTTGTAAGCGGTACATAGACTAATGCAGAACTGACTTGTAACTGAAATGTACCTGCAAAACTGCCAGCAGGAAATGAATTCAGGTTCTGATGATTAGAGGGTATCCAGGCTGCTCAGGAAGCTATGACCCCCCGCTCTGTTATGCAGCTACTATTTTTCAATTCTGAGGATACGCACTGCATAGAGTTTTTAAATTATGATTTTGAACAGAGCTTTTGTGTGTGTAAATATATATATGATTTACCAGACATATATTGTTTTCTACGTTTTGCTGATAAAGTGATATCTTGTATTATCTCACCTCTGCCATTCTCTTACAGTGGTAGTCTAGTTTTTGGTTATGCCTAAATTCAGTTCCTGTATATCTATATTTTAACCAGATTAAACTCCCATGAAATGTAAAACTCCAGGAGACCTCCTTTTTTAATGCAGCTACTTTGTCACCCCCTCTCTAAGAACACATTTTCTGAACCATACAAAAACCACTGTGCAAAATAAAAGTTGAGTTATAAAAGATTAAATATATTACAGGGATGCTGTATGTACCCAAGCAGAATGTCCATATGATGGTCACACACAAGTAATAATAATTCTTAACTTGGACATCATGCTTTTTACTCATTTTATTCAACTTTGTTTTTGTACTACAAACTTGCAGCAGAATGCGTTACCATAGTTTGACAAAAACTGTTAGGCCCTTTACAGACTTGCAGTTCACCCACAGCTGTTATCTGCTGACATGATTGGTCATGTTATCTGTTAACTGCTTGGTCATGATTTGGTAGAGGTGTCTTTCCTCCTTGAGAAGGAAAAGCAACCAGGTGGCTGGAAAGAACCTGTCCTTTTCAGTAACCGCATCCTTTTCAGTAACCGAATCACCAATTCAGCCACAAGCAAACACTTACACAAAATGCTTCCCAACCTTCTCCAATTCTCTAGAACACTGCTGTCAGCCACAAGTCTGAAATGGCTCTAATTGAAGCTTCATACCCTAAAAATAGGCTGCATGTTATAATAATATTTTTACACAGGATTCCTTCGAAGATTCAAACAATTTTCTGAATGGAATCTCTTGTAAAAGTTGTAAGCATCTTTTAAAAATATATATTAATAGACCCTTTCATTCCATTTAGATTGCTAAAGCACTATGTGTCAAGCATTAATCATTTTATTTGAATAAAATTTCACCTCTTTTTAGTCCTTTGTTACATCTCTGTAATTTCTCAAGCCACTTGTAGTGTCTTGGTTGGGGGAAAGTGACAAGATTGTTGTCACTTGATAAAAAGAAGTGCCTGTGATAGCAGGATCACCAGGTATGCTTAGCCTAGAAAGAATCACTGGACAGCAGAGATTTGACAGAAGACTTTCTATTGGACTCATCAAGCTTGATCTGTGCCTACTTAAATTGTGCCTTGTAAAGCTTCCCTGCTGGGTGAAATCTAGTTAATTTGACTGTCAAAATGTTTGATTTTATACACAAAGAATGGGTAGAAGGGCATGTGTTGCTCCACATGTACAACAAACACCTGTTGAGTGATTAGGAAATTGAAGAAGAGCCAAATTCCAAAAATAAGCAGGTGTTTGAACACTCGCCCTTCTTGGTGACACAGCTGCCTATCCATGGACAGCCTGAGGATGATCAACAATTTACTGGCAAGCAATTCATTGTTTATAAAACTTGAAGCCTTTAATTATGTAATCACTATTGGAGAAACTGGTTTCAGCTAAAATCTAGTATTAACGCATCCATTAAGTCCTTTTATGACCTCAGTAGTAAATCTTTTATTTCATTTCAGATTGCTTCAATTTAAGGTTCTGAGAGGCTAACTGTGTGAGTATATATGATGAAAATGAAACTTATATTTTGAGGTGGAAAAAAAGTCAAACTGTTATAAACAGTATAGTGGCTTGCCGCAGCTCTGTTTTCTGTGTTTAGGTCCAATCTAGTCACAGAATATGAATAGTTATAGGTGGTATCTGTAAAAAACACATATTAGAAAGGTATTATCTGCAAAACTAGCTTTATTGTATTCATTATAGTAATATTCATTAATCCAATATATGTTATGTCAGCCACTATGCTGTCCTGGCTAATCAAGATGTCCAAAGAAGAAAGAAGATGGCTGCTGTATTTTAAAAAATTGCAATTGCATTTTTTTTTTTGAAAATGGATTTTGTTCCATTTAAGAACAATGTTGTGAAAATCAGTTGGGGACAAGAACTATTGTCAGTGGTTCAGTGTTTCCTATTGACCATAAAATATGCAAAGGCATTGGCATCTAGCCTTTGTGGAAGGTAACATCATTAGTGTCTTTAATTACATTCTTTATGTGTGAGCTCTTGCAAAGGTGTTCTGGACTGCCATACAACTTAAAGGAAAGTAAATACATTTTTTGTTATTTACCAAAGAACAATCTATCACTGCTTTAAAGTATTAGTAATGGTGAGAGGTTCTCTTTAAGGTTCCCCTGTTCTAAACTTAGCTAATTAAATAAAAAGCCTACCGTTTGTCTGCCCCTTGTTTCTAATACGCAATGTCTGAGTATTTTAAATAAAAAGACAAAAATGCATGTCAAAATGTTCAGTAAAGCTGAAGATGTAGGAAACTGACGTTATCTGCAGATCATGACTTTTGCTGTAAAATTGCTTTTGACACCACCACCCCGATTTCATAACTTCCTCTATTTGTAAACGAGTCCGCCTTTTACATTAACAGATCAGGGAGGGTGCTAGGTAGGTGGGAGGGAGCTTGGCACAATAAATAGTTAATATTTTCCTAAAAGGTCAGATGCATGCATCTAACGATTGTTTAGAGTCAAACTAACCACTGTACTTCTATAAAATGTTTAGAAACGGATAAGGTTTTACAGGCTTACTTTTAGGCAGTCTGATGGTTGATGGATGGATTATATATATAAATGTGAGTGAACCTTCTTATGCACTTATACGCTATCTGAACTTTACCACTGATTTATATTGAATGATTTTGGTGAATTGGATCGCTCATCATTAGATTTAATAATTTTAGATCAGTTTTTTTTTATGTTCCACAGACAGGATGTTGAGAATAAAGAAAATCTTTTACAATTATATGAAGGTGGTATTTTATTGTCATTGACACGAATGCTTACTATACATTCTAAAAATTCAGAAGTAATTAGTTACCTGCAGCCATCATTTTTTTTTTTAAATTGAAGTAAAAATAAAGTAAAGTATAAGCGCTTGTTCAGTCCTGCGGTAAAATACAGGAGCAATACCTCCCCCAAACACCTACTCTACACAGCTGGGTGTTCAGGTTAGTTTTCAGGCAAAAATGTCTGGGTTTTGCAAGCATTTGCAAACGCCAATACTGACATTTTTAACTGCTTGTATAGGTGTATTTTAAAGCCTAGTTAAAAATAAAAAGGAACTAGGCATTAAAAAACGGCTAAAAACATGTGTACCTGCAGTGGCAAACGTCTGTACCAGCTTTTTTAGGCTTGAACACTGCCCATGCAAGTCTATAGAGGCGGTGGGGGTGGCTAATAGCCCCTGGACGCTGCATTGAGCTGAGCGCCCAGAAAACTGCATGGAAATGTTGTGGCTTCCTGCCCTCTGTCAAATGAAGGAATGAACGGATCTATTCAGATTAGTGTTACCTGCGTATTTTTTGTTTGTTTTTTTGGGGCAAATTTTACCAAAAATGATTGAAAATACCTCCAGTCATTCATTAAAGGTTTCATTAGAACAATTAAATGTGACAAAGCAGTTGATGAGGATTGTAAGTTTGCCATGTAACTCCTAAATACAAGTAGCAGGTACTCTTGCACTTGTGACCAATGCTCAGTCACCCATGGTTGCTGTTTCACACTTGAAAAAAAAAAAAAAAACATTTACACTGGGTGAACAGATTAACAGTATAGTAAAGCCTCGTACAGACATCAGATGATTGTCGCTGCAAACATCTTTCGTGATTGATTAATGAAGAGCGCTGTACACACAGCAATGTTCTTTCCTTTGGAGAAGAGAGTGGCACCCTGCTGTGCTCCACTTCATAGGAATGCACTTTGGTTGTTCCCGTTCAGTCATTCTTCAATCTGCTATGGTGGATTGTCGGGATCACTGTAGACATTTTTGTCCAAGATGAGCACAACCTTTCGTCTTGGCAGACAATTGTTTGGTAGTTATTGCAAATGTGCATTAAAACGACCAATCTAACCAAATTTCCAATCAATTATCCGTAGTTCAAAACACTAAAAATACATGTACAATATTCTACCCTTTTTAAATTCTCAATGGATTTGATCATTGGTACACATGACATGACTTGGGTACTTTTGATTTACTTATCATCGTGTCCAATTAGAAACTTAAAAGGGGGTTGCTTATGGCTAGTCGACTGCTAATCTACCTTCAGAGTCACTTTATTTCTGATCATTAAAGCGGATCAGAAGTGAACCTGGTCAGTGTGTACCTGGTCTAAAAGTTCAGTTTTACCTGACTGCCAAATATTCTGGCAATTTTATTGGTTAAGGATGTCATTGCACTATCTTCCTAAAAAAGATAATTGCTGGTATAGTCTGAGTCAGGATTTCATCCCTGTACCATATTTATATTACTTTGTCAAAGTATTACCGCTTAAAGCAGTGGTCGCCAACTTTTTTTGGTTCCGCAGACCACTAAAATCACAGTCAAAGGGGGAGAAACATCCCTCATAGTGATGTCGTCATTGCATAACCCAGCCCACTCTCCCCTCGCAGATCTGAGCCTGCAATAGGGGAGTGGGCGGCTTGTGTTCAGGGACACAACCTGCCCACTTTCCTGAGCCTGGGACTTGTACGGGGGCGTGTTCCGCGGCTGTGGCTGGTGCGTCCCCCCAGCGGGGTCCTTCTCCTGACCCCGTTCGGGGGTCCATCGGCCAGAGTGGCGGACCACCAAAAGTTTCTCGCGGACCACCATTTGGTAACCGCTGCCCTAGAGGGAGTATCTATGCTAAATAATTGGTGAGATAAATATAATTTGTTTCCAGTTAGTATGAGCAGGCTGACATGCTTGTGCTCAGATACAAACATTACTGTTAATAATTGTCACTAACAATAGTTGATCAATTCGGGTATTTTTAGTATCAAGCATTAAACAGACAGGTTGCCTGGCTATAAAGTGATGTGTCCTGCTGCAAGACTGCCGTAGTTCTTTTGGCGGTCAGTAGTAATCTGGTATGGTGTATCACTAAATACCGTCATGGAACACTTGTACTGATACCAGATTTGTACCTAAGAAGATCAGTAATGACTTTTATTTTTGTTTTTTGCAACCTGTTCTGTCTGTAGACTGCTCCAAACAAAGAGAAAAACACAAATTATTATGAAATAAGTAATTATTATCCTGTTAGCAGGCAACATTCAAATATACAAATATGTTATCACAAAAATTGAAGATTGTCCCCATGTTTGAATTGTCCCATAACCACCAACTACAAAGAGAGAATGTATTTAATTTTAATTGAC
Organism: Pyxicephalus adspersus; assembly: GCF_032062135.1. Taxonomy (NCBI): domain Eukaryota; kingdom Metazoa; phylum Chordata; class Amphibia; order Anura; family Pyxicephalidae; genus Pyxicephalus; species Pyxicephalus adspersus. The sequence goes on from NC_092859.1 coordinate 86,078,156, forward strand.
ACAGATTGCCTGCATACAAAAGAGCCTTTTGGTAGAATCATAAAAGTTGTAAAGTGTCTATTTCTGTTATAGATTTCTGTTCATGTATGTCATTTTGATCCTTCTTGAAACATTTTGGTATATGTATTGTTTTTTTTTCTGGAGGGGATTTTTGATATTTCACCAGTATGAACCCTTCATTTGATGCTTAGTCTTTTTTCTCTTTGAAACGCCAAGAAATGAGGATGAAAGTGTACTGTATGTGTGGCATGTAAAGGTCAACAGTGCAGTGATGGATTTATCATCCACTGATGTTAACAAGTAATCAGTATGTTTATCTAGTTCAGGATTAGTGCCTTTCTGATTGCTGTATTTGTTGGTTTCGGATTTTTCATTTTCATACTTCGGATATAAAAAGCACACAGCACCACCCTGGATGTTTGTTGCTTAGTTCCAAATATAAAATAACGTTTTGAAAGTAATCTGTTGTCAGTAAGCAGCTGATTAATACATGCAGTCAGTTGGGATTATATTACAAAAGTGTTTTAACACGGTAGAAACCTGCGTCTTTAGTTTGTCAAACTATTTTGCTCGAGATAAACTTGTTTTCCCCTCCTTGGACTTGTTACAGTAGTAGTTGGATAGCATTATATGCTGTTTTATAGTTGTTATAAATAATCTTCAGTGTTTGTAAACATCAGTTTTGAGGCACCATAAACCGGAAATCTGAGACACGTTTAAATATAGCTTATTTTCTTAATCTACGGGCTTGTTTCCTGCAGTGCTGGGTGTTGGCTGGTCACAGAAGGCAGCTTTAGAGTTCGCTTGTCATTCCATCTCAAGTCTTGTGTAAAATATATATTTTCAAGAGAAAGTGTATTCATTCTTCTAATAAATAAATCTTTTAACAATGTTTAAACAGAAATATAAGATAAAGATAAATACACCTGCATCTATGACATACAGTATCTTGTAAAATTACCAGTTTATAGGAAATATTACACTGAATTTTTAGGTTTATTTGTATGAAAGTTCTTTATGTAGTATTACTGGCCAGTCCTAAACAATAAATGTACCTACAAAGTTAAAGTGGAACTAAACACTCTAAATACCAATATTTACGTGCCACTTTTCTGTCCCAGGGAGCTGCCATCCTCTCCCTTCTTCAATTCTTTCTTGCAGTCTTTGGTCATCCTGATTAGTTGGGCTGGGGTGGCATGACTTTTGCACATGCACGTGGGAGTTCATTTAGTTTCGCATGCACAGGGGAAGACGGGATTGCCGAGTGTGCTAGCAGCCAATGGCCAGATGTGCATTCGCAGCTCAGCTGTTTTTGACAGTTTCAATGAGATCAGGCAGGTAAGAAGGATTATTGCTTAAGGGACATGGCCTGTCCCTTTCTGCAATAATGACCTGTATGATCAAACATTTTTGGAGTGGAGCTTAAGTTCTGCTTTAGAGAAGGATATCTATTTCCCCATCCAACCTGTTGTTAAAAAATGTAAATGGTACTCCCTATATAGGATGTTTTATTTGGTAGTATACATTTAAAGGCTTGCTATGTGCCTGGACCTGCTCCTTGTAAACAAACAACTGTGTATGCATAGGTTCTGTGTAATTTTTGGAAAAGATTCCAAACAGGCAGGTAAAAATCCCTTACTGGAAAAGAGACATCATACTGTATGTGTCTCCTGCAATAAAAAAAGGGCTGTTTGCAAATTTTTTGCATTTAAACTTAGTTTAGAGTAGATTGGAGTAAACTTTTATTTTATCACAGTTATAATTTTTGTTGAATAACATATTAACCGCTAATTGGTTTTACTTGCTTTTTGGTATTTTGAAGGAAACTTAGTGGGTTTCTTGCTTCTTCAAATGATTCCCCAACCTTAGATTAGACATCTCCAGGTACCGGATCTTCACTGCAAATAATTACCTCATCTTCTTGGTGGCACTCGTGGCCTGCCTTCTACACTCCTGTAATTCTTTGAGTCCATAAAAAATCATCTAAGGTGAGCAGATCATTATTGGCACTTTTTTTAATCAGATCAGTAGGCATCCTGGAATTTAGGAACTGTTTACAGCTAAGTACCTAAACCAGAACCTGTATCTATTTCTTTTGTATCTAAAATTGAAAAAAATGTAAAGCTTGTTGCTTGCCTAGTTTCATTTTTTGTTGAATGAATAGTGTATGTGCCTTTCTATGGACTATATGAACTTTTTATATTAAAACTGCTACATGTCATGCTATTTCAGAGTGCAACCTCTCTGAGACTGCTTGGCTGAAAATATGGTAACTGGGGTTTAGGACTTCCTCGGTAACCATATTTTGGTTCGTCTGTTATATTCCTTTTTTTGTCCAGGGTGCTATTTGTTATATCAACTTTCCAAACAACAGAAGTAATAGTTTAATAGAAAGTGCTGCACTACACATTCACATTGTTTTTGTGGATTCTGTGGTAATTGGGCCAGGTGAAAATTGAGTGTTTCCAACCAAGTGCATACAATTTACTAACAACTTGGTATGATAAAATTACTGTTGGATGTAAGAGAATTCACTCCCCAAGTATGGGGTCCAGATGTTTACAGCTAAATTAGAACATTTAAGATCTGCCAAATGGTATTATATATTCCAGCGCTAGCAGAAATATAGCAGTCACATATTAAGAAAGATTTATTCAAGCAAAAAATAGGTTTGCTGCTACACTTCTGCCAGGTTTGACTATTGGCCTGTGACAGAATATTGTTTGACATGAAGCTGTGCAAGCACATTCTACGCACGTTTTAGTGCATTTTGAAAGCACACTGTAAATGATTTGTCAGTCAATTAACCAATAGAACAGACTTTTATTTAGTGTAAATTAAGCTGAGAATTGTGGATGTGCAGCAACTGTACATGCACTTCTCAACACCTGATATGTGATGTTTGTATTAGTTTTCTTTATTGCAGGCTTAGCCTGTAAAGAAAGGAAATAATTCTCAATTGTCCTAACACTAACCATGCACAGGTGGGAAACAAGCCTGGATAACGGGACATGTGTCAATTGCAGAAGCAAAGTTTGGCTGTCAGGCCGGTGGGACAGGTAAATAAAAATAGTTTATTCTTCCAGCTGAACTTTTTTTTATTGCAGAAAGGACAGACTATGTCCTTTAAGCATTTAAATAAATTTACTTGCAAGCGCAGCTGAGTGCACGATCCCGGCATGCTTCTACCTTCCCATGGGGAAATACATAATTCCAGCCTGGCTAATCAAGATGGTCACAGATCCTGAACCTGAAAGAGGACCAGGTGAGGAAGCCAGCAGCCAGATGGAGCAAGGAGAGGTGAGTGCACTTTGTGGTGAAGGTTGTAATCCCCACAATATTGTCCTTTTTTGGGAACAAAAACAGACTGGGGAAAGATACTTACTCTTTTATAGGCTATGCTTTCTGTGTACAAGGGTGAAACTTTTCTCCCTGATGGTGTCAGGCTGATATGAACAGAGAGTTGTTAAGTACTGTTAGTTATCCATTCTGATATCTGACATGCAGGAAGCTAAATGTGATTGTGTAGTTATTACAACTGCATTTATATTTGCTTGCAGTCAGTTGTCACACATTTTTATCTTTGTTTTATGGTAGATTTAATTATATACGTTTTTTTAAACAACTTTCAACCTATTCTCACCGCCACCAACTGACCAAAATGACATTAGCATGTCCAAAAGCTTACTAGGCACCGCCTGAAGCATTAAAAAAAACAAAGCAAATATTTTGACATTGCTTCTCATAGCAGAGTTTCCTGCCCAGAATATTAACAGAAGCTATGTGTAACACAACCTAAAGTAACTGCAAATGTGGCTTAAGGGCCAATTAGTGCATTTTTTTCAAATCGCTTACATCTTGTGCATTGCATTAGGGCAGACTATTCATTTAAATGAACAGCCCAATGCACAGCAAATGGTATATTACAAAAGTGTGCAAATATTTATGGTAGGTTGTTGTCATTCAGTATGCTGGAAGGGTGCGTTTTGGGGGGCTATTGAGCATAAAAGCAATGTGGTGCACTGCAGAAACGAAACCTCCCAGCTTTTTTTTAATGCTCTATTATGAGCGGGCTCTAGGATCTATTTTGTAAGAGCTGCAGATGCCCACAGAAATAATCTCTGGTTCCTACAGATGCAAACAGGACAATCCTGTAATATTTACTAGTTAATACCGGGCAAGTTACTGTTTGATTAACATTTAGCTTTTAAAGAAGAATGGGTACAAAGTAGCCTAAATCTAACATTTTTTACTCAAGTGGCAGCAGGATCCTCTTATATTATTTGGACCTTATCTTAATATTCTGCATTCCTTTAGTCAGTGTTTAAAGCAGAACTAAACCCGCAATTACTCACCTATTCCTGTTCCATCACAGAGTGTTGCCAGCCGCTGGTCGGCAATCAAGCCAGTAACAACGTTTTTGCAGAAAGTACATTGCCTGTCCCTTTTTGCAATAACAGCCTGCCTGAACTGCTAAAGTTCAGAGTGGGACTTTTGTTCCCCTTTAAGTCGACAAGAGAGCTTCAAGTCATTATCCCATTGGTACTGTACTGGAGATTCGCCCCAACATATCCAGATTCATTGCCCTTGTTTGCACATATGTGTTGATCTAGCCCAGTGGTATCCGGCTTGGAAGAAAGTAGCTCAGTATTACAAAGTAGTTTGAACTCCTAAGCTAACCCTGGATTCCTGTCCCTGCTTATATCACTGTACAAGTATCAGAAAACCAAGCCATCAAAAACAATCTGTTCTATTTTTTGATGTAGCCACGTTCTATTTTTCAGGGGTTTGGAGAGAACTCAATGCCCCCTCCTCAAAATTCTGGTTTTAGAAGATTTCTGAATGTTTGTAGTTCATACAACTTGAGAAATGCTTAGTAAAAATAGAATATGAGAATTCAGTTGTATGTATTTCTTATGGCAAATCAATAATAGCATGAGACATAGGTTCAAACATCAGACTTCCTTGTCTCTTGATGCCAGCATCTTGTATCCCAAACACACACCCTTCACTTCCCTACATCTTGTCTACAGTCAGTGCTAAACCTGCCCTGCCCATTCCCACATATTAGGCTGTCTTTGCTTTTGAAATTGTAAACTCATATAAAAAACTACTTAAAATGCAATTGATGTAAAAAAACATTTTTAACATTGAGGTAATTGTTTGAAAGGTTGGCCTGGAGGGTGGAAAGCTATGTATAGCCTGCAAGGTACTTTATAGAAATTCATATTGAGGCTCTTTACATCTGGAATTTATATTTCAATGTGAGCCGCAGCTGTAGCGTGCTTGTAGATGAGCACTTTTCTTAATTGCTGCAGCATGGTTTAAAGAGGGGATTGATTCACTTTGGAATTTGATTGCACTGCCATGTAACGACTAGTTAATGTCATGACCACACAAGCTGAATTATTTTGTAAGCTTTATTCCTTTCCTGCTTTATATCCTAATTGCTACTGAAAAAAATGTGTTTTTTATTGGGTGCACAAAGAGTGAGAAGCAGTGCATGCAATGACTAACACTGCTCACAGACAAGTTTTTGGAAGTGTTCCAGAGCCCATTCTTGATTTCTGCTACAGATTTGTGTTTTTAATGCAGCGCCACCTAAGGACCTGAAGGTCACAGCCATTCAGTTTTGGTTCTCTGCCTTGTCTATTGTGTACAAAGATATTCCAAATATGCGCTGTAGTTGATGAGATTCCTAAACTCTACATTAAGGAATCCTATTCCTGAAGTTTTTCACCACAAGGAGGTGAACCCCTCTCCCCATGTATACTTCTGAGAGATGCAGTCTCTCCAGGATGCTCTTTTTATACCCTATCGTGTTACTGATGATGTTGTCCATAACTTATTTATGCGATATTCCTTTTGGTGTATTTTTTTGTTAGTATGACACAAGTGTTTTGTTGCACCTTTCCCACATCTTTGAATCCTGGCGCTGGCATCAAATTCAAAATGAGCATAACATTTTATATTTTGCACACTTTTTTTTTTGGAATTGGGTCGTAACCAATTGTTGCCAAATTTTAAGGTGTATTTCAGATAGTAGGTTTGTCAGCCTCCTGAAGTGTCTGCTGCTCAAACTATACTCTGCATGACTTATGACTGATAAGATTGTTTATTGCCAGGTTTAATCTCACTGGTGACTATAAGGAACCTCTTAAGCTGCGTACACACTTCCAATTTTTATCGTTGGAAATGAACGACGAACGACCAATTGGCCAAAAATCGTTCGTAAAAAAAGTAACCAATGACGCCGACGAACGAGGATAGTCGTTGGAAATGAACGACCAGACCGGCAGATCGGATTGGACGACGATCGTTGACCATCTATCGTGTGTACGGTCGTTCAGTGATCGTCCATGGTCTGAGCATGCGCGGTGAACGAACGTTCGCTCACTTCCTGTGGTGCACGTCACTTCCTGTATCGTTCAAACGATCGCATCTATCGTGTGTACAATATCTTTGAACGATCGTGTCGTTATCTGTATGTACAGGATCGGTGCCATACGATCGTTCGCAGATATCGCGCAGGATCGTTCGTCGTTCGTTTACCAACGATAAAAATTGGAAGTGGGTGCGCAGCTTTAGTTCTTACAGTTTATACATCAGCCATTATGTGTATTTGCCACACAGTAACAAACTCAAAAGTATGTGTCTTTGCAGACTTTCCTTCCCAGGTAAGTAGGAGCAGTTTTCAGATCACTGAATGAAATGGTTTAAACGTGTCTTGTAGAAAATGCAAACCCATAAGAAGGTGGCCTAGGTTCCCTGTTTGCATTTTACATTTTCAATACTGACTTCATTCTGTGCACCCAACATTCTTTGTGCTGTTACAAACATTTGACATATTTCTTCATACCCGTTGCACTAATTGGGATTCTGACATAGGAACTTCCTTTTTTGTTCTGCTTCAAGTAAAATTGCTTTTAATTTGTTTTGATTTTATGCACATGTAAAAAGGTCTACACCCTGCAGAGTTACAGATAAACACTCCACTAACATGTATAGACTCTTTCTGCACAGCATATTGCAGCTAAATTGTTTGTAGATGTGGTTTCTGTATTATCCCACCCCCCCCCATATTTTTACCTTGTGACCCTGTCAGTAACATGTCTAGTTCTAGGGTGTACTGCATGGAGAAGCAATGTAGTCACCCTAGTGTATGACTTTATTAAACTCCCACCTCTTCTATTCTCTGTCTCATGGGGGGCACGAGTTCTGTTGTCCTTGTGGTTGGATGAGAACATGAAACTGTTAAATACAGCACAGGAAGTTGTGAGCTGGCAGGAAGCTTTCCTTAATGGTTAATGGGCCTTTTTTCCCTTTTATTTAACAGATATAACAAGACAATTATATTGTATTTTACCAGACCAATGGGAATAAACTAAGAATTCTAAGTTCTAGAGAATTAACAAGTAAGATAATTGTTTGGGTTTACATACTCTATAAATAACTGTGAATTACAGTAAGATGTATTCCTGTAATGTACTTGTCTGGGTTTGTTGTGAGCCACTTTACATAATTGATGCTTCTGACCTGAAAAGTCAGGAAGCATAACTGTAGTCTGTGATAAATTATTTGACTATCTAGACAAAAATTGGTATACATTATAATAATGGTTCAATTTAATTGAAAATCATTCTTTTCTGTGTCCTAGGTGTGGAGTCGGTTAATACAAAGCCTGCACCATGCGTGAATACAAGCTTGTTGTCCTTGGGTCGGGTGGTGTTGGAAAGTCTGCACTGGTAAGAATTTTTCCCCTCTAAGATTAGAAATAAATAGAACTTTAATGATATTGCTCTGTAGTCATTTTTCACTATGAGATTACCCTAAAGAAATGTATAAATACAGAAGTGGAATGACCACAGAATGCATGACCATGACACACCCAGTTTGTAACTCCACACAACAATTTTCGGTTGTCAGGCAGTCCTGTATGAAACATTTTACTTCACCAAAATTGCATTAAGCAGCAGCTTAAAATGTCCTATGATTTTAAGGGCTCACTCAAGGCATTCTTATGCCTTGGGTGAGGTGACAGGGAAGCCAGACAGAATACTAGTGCTCCGAGATTAAAACGTCATTAATTGACCTATAAAATATCCAGAATGGCTGATTCCCAATCCCAAGAACAGTTGTTCAGTCCTGTGTGCTATCACTCATAGACATGTGGATTGTTGCTTAATTGGATTACGTTTTTCACAGACCATGGGAACTTTGAAGTGAACCTGTCAGTATTGAACATTTTTTGTTTCAATCATTTTTTTATTGAAGTTTACATTGTAAAACCATAGAACTAGCAAACATACATAGGATATGTATATCCATACATATAAACAGTATAGTATTTCACAACAAAAACAGAACTATATGAGTCTGGGAGAAACAACAAGATGGGGTGGGAAGGTGAGATCAGGGGAAATAGTAGGGGGTAAGATGAAATGCCTTGGTTTCGGATAAAACACTTGGATAATTGCATTAGTTACATTGTAAACATAACTTTCAGATAGAATAGACACCACATAATGTCTGCTAATTTTAATTTGAAACTTTAATATATTGGAATTGCAAATAAATTAGTGAAACATACAGTTATATTGGGTGTTTCAGCTGGCACCAGTCTCTTCTTGCTGCACCTAAATTTAGGTTGCAGGCCTAAATCTCAGCCAGGACACTATCTGCATGCAGTTTGTATAATGTCCAGATGCTTTTCTTCTGATGGCGCTCCAGTTTTCTCCCATATCCCAACATCATTATGGTAAGTTAATTGTCTTCCCCCCAAAATGGACTTGAACTGATAATAGCTGTAGATTGTAAGCCCCCTCTGAAGCATAGTTAGTGACATGGCTTTGGATTCTTTAAGTTGCTGTATATTATGTTGGCACTTAACATTACAAAAAAAGCAATGTATAAAAATAAATGGTGGATGGTAAATATCAGCATACCTTGGTTATCAGCCATTGCTTTTGCTCATTACCACTGTCCCCATTTAAAACAATTGCAGCACTTATATTTCCCTTATTATCCCTTTATCTGAACAAACTCAATGTGACAATTTTCCGAACATCAGGAACAAATATATGATTTGGTAAGAGGTTGAGCTAACCATCAATGGGTTTCTAGTCTTAAAGGATACCTAAACTCAGTTTTCACTTTACATAAAAGGGTAGACAACCCTTTTATAATAAGTAAGAATTATATGTGTTTGGTTTTTTTTGTAAGTGCAACACCCCTTTTTTTTTTTTTTTTTTAAAAAGTGCAGCACCGCCCCCTAAATCTCGATCACCTAGGCGGTCGAGAATGAATGGGAGCACAAAGCCTCCCCGGATGCCTGACGTAGGTAGGCTATTGGGCTGCACCTTCTGCACATGCCCGAGGATCTCAGGCAGGCTGAAAAGGAGCCTTTTTGCACAAAAAGAAAAAAAAGCAGATCCCAGTGAGATCGGCAATCAGTGAGATCGGCAAATTTTCTTTTTCATCCTACGTCACCAGATCTCGCACCTAGGTTTGAGTGACGTAGAATGAAAAACAGAAAGAAGAGACGAAGATGCCAGGATGTCGCTGGACACCCCCGGAGCAATTAGACTGCCCTGCAGGTAAGCCTATTTTTTTTTTTTTTTTTGCAAATTTGGGTTTAGTTTTTCTTTAAAAGTGTCAATGTTGATTATTTTCTGATACAGGAAAGAAGGCTTCTGAAAGTAAAACTGAAAGCAACACTTGATTGTTAGACTGCTGTATAAAACATAAAATACTGAAGGAGGCTGTTTTCAGCTCTTGTAATTTTACTTATTAGATTTTCTTCCTGAATCTCCACTGATTCTGCTTTTATCTGCCTAGTAATATAGCTCAAACTGAGCAAGTTAAAATAGGGCAAAGCTAAAAAGTATAGAAACCTTTTGTTTTGAAAAGTGTAGCAGTTTGTTGATAATGCTGTAAATCTAAAGCTGCAGGAGACACTAAGAAAAAAAAATGATTTTATTTGTTTATAGTCAGCTCTGTTCTTTCCTGTGTCAGATGCCTCGTGTGTGTTTGTTCTGGCACAGGGTTCTGTTAGCTCTAGCTATGTGAGTTAAATGTTGATGGGAGAGGCTGCTGGGAAATAAAGTTAGGTTGCTTTTACTTGCTCCTGATGACTGTTGGCTATATATGGCTAATACTGCTGCTGTGTGACACTAACGGGTATTATTTCTGGTTTGCATTGTCCATCTACAGTGATCAACATGGTTGATCATTTGTAGACAGTAGGTTTTTTTTTACAGTTGGGTTTTGCTGTTGTAACAGTCAACATGTAAAGACTGTAAACATATATTGAGCAAGCTACCTATTGGTTTTTTTTTTTTTTTTTGTTAAAAAATAAAACATACAGAAAAAGCAAAAAATAACATACAGAAGTAGGGGGAGCTCAATAACCCCATTACATGTTGCTATTTGTTAATCATCACAACACTTACTGAGATAGCACTAAACATCCCATGGGCTGTCAAAAAGTTTTCCTTTGGATTAAGTAACCTGTCACAGAAGCTAGTTGCAGCAATTAATCCACACCCTTAGTGTTTTTGGTACTTGGAATAATTATTGTGTGGTCCTGGAAGGTCTTCTGCAGCAAATCCAGCTATGTGTAACTCAGTTGCTGAGCAACTATTTTTTTTTCATGTGGCGTTTGAAGCTGGCAACAGAATACTCGGCTTCGCTATCTACTTAAGTTATTTCCAAAGCAGCTGAAGATGATAGTGTAATACCAGGGATCTGGAGCTGCATGCAAATGTAGGAGGTGGGCACACTCATCCTTTCAGCTTTTAGAATACCAGCCTTTATGCCTGGCGTCTTAGGGAGCATCCATGATCAGTGTGTTAGTCTACAATCTTTTCCTTGTATTCTGATATGTGTTATCAGGGTAATATTTATTATGAGTCATTTAAAGACTAGTGGGTGAGGCAGGAGATTTGGTCACTGCCCTGCATGAAATTTAGTTTGCTAAAGTGCAGTGTATAAAAAAAAAAAAAAAACATTTTTTCCATGAAATAGTTTTTTTTAATCCAGTCTCTTTCAGGCAATAGTTATATACACTCTGGTGTGGTCTGCAAATCAATTTTCTGGGCTGAATTCCTGATAGTGAGGGTGGTTGGCTTTGCCAGCACAATATGTGTTAGTACAACCAGTTGCAGTATGTACAAGGGGTATGATTTACAGAGCAACTATGCAGGAGAACAACTGGCAATATAACTTTTTAAAGTTCCTCTTTGCAAAATCTGTGACAGGTGGTTATTGCAGTAAGGGCAGTTGGTCCTCACCTGTCAGATCATTGTCCAGCACATGCACAGCCCTGCATTGGTTGCCAGGGAAAACCATCTATGATATTTATAGGTTTGATTGGCAGACTTTTTACCAGGACAGTTTTTAAGGTAAAAATGAAATATTAAAATGTCAAAATTGTTATATATATATATATATATATATATATATATATATATATATATATAACATAAATAAACAAGCTACATAATTTTCTATAGATTAACCTTCATTTACAAAGTTTATAGAAAACCTACCTTTTTCCACTATTTTTTTTTGCTCCCCTGACATTCCCATCAATTCTGCTGACAATTTTTCGGGAGGTTGAAATGGTGCTATGTTTTAATATATAGATATGAAAGTTGAAATGGATGATTTTTGCCCATCCCTATTATACCATATCGGTTGGCAGGTATGGCTTTATCATTATAAAGTAGTCATACGCATCAGTCTGATTTTTGCAGTAATTTATATTAGAAGTTTTTGGATTATATATGTGTAAGAATATAAATATTATTTTGATCCACAATTTAAAGTGATTTTTTAGCACTTGCTACTTTTTGGCATTTACCCTGGGTGCTCTTGTACATGAGCAGCATGTATAACTCTTTCTGACCACGGAGTACTTAGATCAATATTGTTATATTGGTTATTACGTCTGCACTGCTAATGGGAATAGACAGATGTTATGTTGCTTTTTCCAGAAACATTTAGATAAGCTTAGAACAGTATGTGACACCATTAACTGTACAAAGGAGAGATCCTGTGTACTTTATCTGTTTGTACTAGTCTCCAAGGCTTCCTGGTGTGTGCTCAATGGAGGGGAATGTTAGGCCATTGGATAAATGGAACTTCGTAATGAGAGAAATTGCACATAGACTATTTACGCCTCACCAGTAAAATCTGCTTCATGCGGAACTCTAAGTGATTAAAAGCTGGTATGAACTTTTAATGGTTTTGTCATGTGAGACCTAAAGTGTTGTATGTGCTAAAGCAAACGTGTTAGCTAGTTTAAATAAATCCTGATTAAGAGCAGACATCCCATGTTGTCTGCCATTATTTTTATCAAGACTAGTGTACATGAGCTTTGGGAATCAGTTAAAGTGACCCTGCTGCAAAAACAAAAATGCAGGAGGAATCACAGAACGCAGCAGTGAAAGCAAGCATTTAACAAATCCTGAAATTTGCTGAATGTAACATTTAGATGGAAAGCTTTGCACTGCAAGAAAAAGCTATCATCCTACAGTCACTGGCACAGGTATGACGTGACTTTTTTTGGTGACAGTTTCACACATTGCTGCCTTGTGGTGCCAATCTTTTTGAAAGGGTCCTTTCAACCAGCATTTTAAATGGTACTTTAAAGCATCTGTATTGCAGGGCACAAAAAATCATGGTGCTGGAAGCCAATTCAAGTAGTGTAAACAGGTTCTGACCGGTGGACATGTGTAAAGAGTCCTTGACATTAGCATTTTAATAGCATTTTCCCTTTAATTATACAGTCTCATTTAGAACAGTTGAGGATCATTTTGTGCTTTTCCCATGTAACTTTCTACAAGTAAATATGATGAATAGTATCTCCTATATATGGTAAATTCATTGCAGACACCCATGTACCCACAGATAGACCTTGTTAGTGTGTGGGACTTTTATGGGGTAAGATATGGCTAAAGATTTGGTCAGAAGATAGAGAGTTTATTCTCCAGGAACAAAGCAAATCTATTTTAAAGTGAACCTATATTTCTTAGTTATATACATTTCTTAGTTAACAACAAAATGAAAGTGTGTGCACCTTGTGATGTCTGCAAATTTGTGTTGCCCTTCAGATGTATCACTTTCACTGTACACAGGAACTCCTCTTCTGCCCTTGCTTATATTAAGAACTAAACCTATTAAACTCTTCCGTGAGATTCTTCCTATAGGTCTGAACTTCTGTGACTAGGTAGAGGTGCAGACATTGGACTGGTGAGATTAAGTGAGACATTGTTGGAGCAGGTCAAGGCAGGCTCTGTATATGCTCTTGGCCTAGGATCCTTGCAAGCACCACAGTAATTCCTGAGCACAGGTTCTTGCAAGTAACAGAAGATACCAGTTCTTTAACACCATTGCCTTACCGAAGAACAATTCAGCAGTCAACATAGGAATGCATAGTGTGAAATTAGCACAATTAAATTGGTATATTTCTCATTCTCAACCTGAATACTGGCCAAACCCCCCCCTCCCCTAACTTCAAAATCTCCTCCTGACGCAGTCTTGGTGTCAGTTGTGGCTTTGTCCTTTTTGCCAATTCCACCTTCCCTGGGATTATCAAACATTCACTCCAAGTCAATATTTTTTGCCTTGAACAATATTTCATTACCTTGACTTTCTCAATTTACCATAAATGTTGCAGATAGATTTTTTTTTCTCCTTTACTACTGCTTTGCAGTTCTCTACACTGACTTCCACCTTTTCAATCTTGCCTACCCATATTCTTCTCTCACCTTTTATTAGGTGGTATATAATTTAATCAGGGTCCTCTTCTCCAACTGTGTCAATAGTTTATACCTATTAAGTATGCATGTATGTCATCTGCTGCCCCTGCTATTGTGTGTTTTATATATAAATATTAAGATAATTCTGCATTTTTTAAATGAAACCAATGACCAATTTAGCTTTGCTTATCTTGTCTGAACATAATTTTTTATGGCAAGTCAGTGAGAATGAGGTTTGGCTGTGCCTGCACACATGTTTAAATTACACTCCTAACTGTAATAGTGTTCTATTCCAGAGAGAACTTATGTTATCAGCATAAGGTCAGGCAGTTGGCAGCAAGGCGGTTGTTGGATGACCTCTAACTTGTAAAGGCCTTAATTGCATGCATCCTTAGACAAAGGCACATTTTTATTCAAAGCCATTTATTTAGTTTTAAATAGATTGCAGAAGGGTAAAGACATATATGAGATTTTTTTTATTGCTGTAATGTCCCCCCTTCTGTTCTGACTACCATTGTAACTGATACTGAAAGTGAGGGAAAATCCAAAACTTTTGTAGTCAGCAGATTAGTGAAATCTTAAAACTATAGCATGTTTTGAGGTAAATAAGGTAGCTGCGATTGCTGACCTTACTTTCCAAACTGCAAGTTGCTTGGTGGTAATGTTTATTTACTGGCAGCCAAATACTTTGTTACCTACCAGGTAAAAGACGACCCTATACAATATAAATTTCCCTCCAAAAGAATTTCAGATTTCAGCTTTTATTAATTAAAGCTTCTCCCTTTTTATTTTTTTTTTTTAAGCAAAAGCAAAGTTACACTTTTATGTTTTTCCTGTCTTTATTAATTAGCTTTTACATCCAAAGAGAGTTACAGAAAAAGTCAAATCTGGGCAGAAGTACTGTTGGATTCTTTATTGGTAATATACGATCTAAAGAGGCAGAAGCCATCTACTTCTTCTGTGTACTTACTACTGCTCACAAACCCTAAACATGACAGCCAAATGCTTCACTAAAAGGCAAAATTAAAGCATTTATGGGTAGTTTGCAGCTAAACCCACCCTACACATTTATATTGGTCATATCACTATGACAAACAGCTTTATTGTATAATGGGAATATGCTGGAAGTAGTGGTTGTTGGAGCCACCTAAGATTTGGCTTTCAAGGTTTGGAAGGTGCCTACTATTAACCCCAGTGGCAAAGTCTCTTTAGTAATTATCTTTTCTTTTTTTTTTTTTTAAGTATTATAGCTTAGTAGTAATTGCATAGTGCTAGGTATTATAATTATCAATAAAAGAATTCAATAATTTGAAGACTCCCTAATATAAAGTTTCCCAAGTGTAAAATGTATTGTGATAACTGTAGATATTACATATGATATCGTCATTTAAGCCTTTGAACTCCTTAGGATTTTTTTCAGGTGCAATTGAATTCATTTGCAAATTTAACCAGTGACATGAAGAAAAGGTTATCACTTGTTAAAATGGCAGATTTTAAAATGTATTATTCACATGTGATGGTAAAGTCTCATTGCAGCAGCTATTTCTTCAAAAGTAAACCTTTTTATAAGCTCATCTAATATTGATAATAGTTATTCATAGAAATCTTTGTAATTGCAGTTGCAAGTATTTTTTCCCCTCAAGTTAAACATTAGGGGGTTAAAATAGCAAAATGAGACTGCTTTCTCAAGAAACATGTTATTGTTTTGTGAAATGATAGATTACTAAGAAACTGTAGATTTCATACTAGGGTGTTCAATGGTATTTTGAGAGAGGATGAAAATAATGTTCTAAGGAAATGCTGTGAGGAATACCCAGAGCTGGACTTTACTTTTTATCTCTAATAACTGGTTCTCTCTTTACACTTTATTGTCTGTCATTAAATAAATGTTAGTGTTCATGGCTACCTAGTCCAAAATGGAGTTCTTTGGTTGATAGGGTTGTATAAAATTTATAACAAAGCATGTTCACCCTGTACTAACTGTATATCCATTTTCTCACAGACTGTCCAGTTTGTCCAAGGAATTTTTGTTGAAAAGTATGATCCCACAATAGAAGACTCATACAGAAAGGTGAGTGATTCCAATGATTTACATGTTTCCTTTTTCAGTAAATATACAGGAAATGCACGTCTAGCCACAGCACTTCTATTTGGAAACTGCTCTAAAATTATTTGTTTCAGTGCTGTTTAATTGCACAGTTTTGCAGACTGATGCTACCCATGACGGTGCCAGTATTTGCTTAAATATAGATGAGTAATTTATTTACAGCACTTTAAACTTTTGCAATATGTACATGCTGTGTTGTATCACCAGTTTTTATTACATTGAAGACAAAAACAATTTAAAAGTGGCATACATTGGAGGAAGTGATGAATGTCAGGATATATTGGCAATGTATTTTTATTTTCTCAAAAGCATTTATCACGTCACAGTTTTAAACTGATGCCGCTGACCGATGAAAGGCTCCTAACAGCATTGGAATTCTTGAGGCAGTAATGCCTGAGTAATTGAGTATTCTGAGGCTGTCTTTTTACTAGATCCTATTACACAAAGTAATTAAAATTAACCTGCAAAAACTCAGTGTGCCCAGCAGAGCACTACTTATTTTTATAGCCATACTGCATAGAAGAGTCTGCTTGCTTGTTTTATCTTCCTGTGTAGTATTTGATTGTTTCATTTGAACCGAATAAAATAGACTCAGGAAACAGAGCTGTCAGCATTTCCTCTATAGTAGGGCAGTGGACATGCATAGCCTACAGCTTTGGAAAACAGGGATAGTGCTTACACATCATACTGACTACAAGTGACATTTTCTGTATATAAGTATGACAAGCTTTTGGTGGACATCATCTAGGAAGATGAAAGCTTATGTAAGACCTAACAGTCCTGACATATTTTATTTAGAGAGAGTAGACACAATAAGAAAACTTTGAAGAGGTTAAAGAAATTTTAAGGTATAAAAGAACTTCAGATAATCGTGGCAACATTGAATTGGGAATGGCTGCTTTCTTCAGCTACGCTTTTTAATGTGGGGACTTCATGCTTTTTTATAATTTTTACTTTGCATTAGTGGAATAATAATTTGATGTGTATCCAAGTCCAAAAGCATTTTTATATATTGTAGTTTACCAGTCCAAAGATGTAGATATGGTTGCATTGGGCCTTGTACACAAGAAAACATGCACTGTCAATTTTTCCCTTGACCACAATTCAGTTAGCACAGACATCCACCCTTTTTCTTAATGACTAATTTAGGATAGGAAAGTTAGTCAAAAATGGTGGTAATAATATTTAACTGTCCTTAGTTATTTTCCTATGTGAAGTAACTGGTATGTTAAAGTAAAGATAACAGAGACTGTTGATCCAGGGAACATCCGATTGCCTCATGGAATCGGAAAGAAATTTCCCCCCCCCTGTTGGAGCTAATTGTAGCAGGGTTTTTTATTTTTTGCCTTCCTCTGGATCAACTATGTCCGAAGGGTTTTATATCTGGGATATGTTTATTTCCCTAGTAGTTGAACTTGATGGACTTTTGTCTTTTTTTCAACCTGACTTACTATGTAACTATGATTAGTGAATGTGTACAGCGTGATACACATAATATATGTTAACAATACTCAACCTCATAATTTGGACTGGCAGAAGAAATCCATTATCTGTTATCACAGGGCCTATTTAGCTCTTTTGTGTAACATGCTACGGGTGCTATTTAATGTGCTTTTAATGATTTGAGTTAAAATTTAAGTTAATTTTTATGTGTTGTATACTTACAAGCATATTCTGCATATTCAGTGATGTGAAGACTGCAGCCTGCTCTGGTTTTGTGAGCAAAGCATTTTTTTGTTTTATTGTTTGTTGTGTTTATTTTTATGATTAGTTGTTGGTGTAATATAATATCATTTTACTTTACAGCAAGTCGAAGTTGATGGTCAACAATGTATGCTCGAAATTTTAGACACTGCAGGAACGGTATGTTGGATTTTTCTTTTATATGTTTTATATTTTCCGTTTTCGTGAATTTATACCTTTTATCAGGATTTTATTTTTTAGTACTTAATTTGACTTAGTAGTCAGTGACCTGGTTTGTTATTTTTGGTGATAACTTCTTCTAGGGGAAGAAGCATTTAAAAAGATCTCTCTATCTTTCTATCTCATCTCTATCAAAGAGTAAGTGATTCCCTTCTCTAAAAGTCATATGGGGGCTGACTGACAGACCTTAAAGAACATGGCCTGAAAGTGAAGAGAATATTAACCCCACTAGCATTCTAATTCTCTCTGTATTTCCACAAAAAAAGCGTTACATTTTTTTTGCATGGAAATTTATTTTACATTTTTGGCTATAATTCTTAGGCATAACTCACCGAAATATATTATATGAAGATTTCTTTGTATTGGACTCAATACAGCTATTTTGTGTTGAATCCAATACAAAATGATTTGAATTTCCCGCTGATCCGCCCGCACCGACACATGCACTGACGTCACCGGTAAACCTTGGGGAACGTCTCTGCAGTTTGCGGCTGAAGATCGGAGGAGGAGGATGTGTCCCCAGGACCTGCGGGGACCAGCAGGATGCCAACGGAGCCAGGTAAGTGTTTTTCTTTTTTTTTTTTTTTTTTTTTTTTTAAGTTATAAGCTACCCCGAGAGTGTGACTCGGGATTACCACTTTTTGCAGGTAAAATCGACCCTGAGTCAGGATTACCGCTAGGGGGGTTAATTTAGTGCTGGCGGGTCTTTGAATTTTTATCCCAATGTATATTCTTTGAAATGATTAAAAACAATGTTTTTTCTCTAGTATTTTATGTTGTTCATGTATGGTATGCCTTGAAGAGCTATTAAATACAATCTTCTAAAACGTGTTTAAGTGAAATAAGGAATTAAATCTCAAGTGGTTTTCCAAGCTGTGTTATTTAGTGCCTAATACATCTCCTACTGTACTGATTGCATACTATTATACATACATATATTTTTGCTTGAATATAATAACCCTTAGAACAGAAGGTACCCTTTTAGGACATTTTGTTATCTATGGTGATGGGCATTGGCCAAATGAATGTCAGCTGTTTGGGCAGTACATTGCATCAGCTTAGTACTGGCAGTTTATAGTTTGGGAATCTTCCCTACCTTATATTTTATCCCTTAAAATTAGTATTTTACTTTTTAACTTTGACTCTAACATGTAATTCCCAAAGTAGGCCCCTACTTTGTTCAACAACTACCCAGGTTTCTATCCATCTGAAACACTTATGGAACTTTAGGAATGATTTTGAGAAGTATGCCTGTTGCACAATGGGCAGGGTCAGAGATCTTACAAGTAAATTAGCGGGCACTATATGCAAGATGGGGATGAGAAATGTATGATGCTGGGCAGTATGTTTACAAAAGAAATGCAGAGACTATATTCGAGGTCAGCATGTGCAAGGAAGTCAAGTACATGTTTTAACAGGAAACCGTATTTGCAAAAGACAATTGTGGAGGGTATGACCATGGGTGTTATGTTTAGCAGAGGAATTGTGGAGAGTATGATAGCTGGCAGTATGTGTAGTGGAGCAGTACTGAAGGTATTATAATAGGTAGTATGTGCAGAAACAAAGTGCTGAGGGCATAAAAACAGGCAGTATGTGCTGAGGCTTTGACAGAGCTGGTGAGCCTGTAAGAAAATGTTCCTCTTTATTGCTGTCCTGCTGTAAATTCTGGACTGACAAAACTGGTAACATTCTATCCAAAAATTGGTGTCTGTTAGCTCCTTATTCACCTGGGTTTGTATTTTTTTTTAATGCAGGAGCAATTCACAGCAATGCGAGATCTTTATATGAAAAACGGACAAGGCTTTGCATTAGTGTACTCCATAACTGCACAGTCTACATTTAATGATTTACAGGACCTCAGAGAACAGATCCTGCGAGTCAAAGACACTGATGATGTAAGAATTCTTTTAAAATAAGTATCTGATTTTGTTTTGTGTTTCTGACTCTATCTTTCTCTCACTTTCTGTTATTCTGTCTTGGTTTGAGGTTATTATAATGTGTACGAATGTTATGTTGTTGTACTTCCTCTACTGTTGTGCTCTTAAAGGTAAATGCAGCTTAACTTTATTTCAGTTTGAGTAGATGCTTTAGAGTAATTCTTCACAATGTCTCATTTCTTCAATTAACTAATTTGCAGAGATATCTGAGCTTGAGTTATCAGATGTGCGCATCTTCTGTGGTTAATGTGATAGATTCCAACTCTTAGGGCTCTCTTTATGTAACAGGGAATCTTAAATTCCCTAGTGAGAATCAATTACTGACATTGAAACACATAGACTTGGAAGATTCCCACAAGGAATGTTAGATTCCCTGTTTTATAAATAGAGCCCTTAGGTTGTGTTTATTTTTTGTTATTTGTTTCACTAAAAAATGGAACTGGAAGATCCGGAATACACAAAAATGAACAGGAAACACCAAAACTCCTAGGGGAGATACTGCTCTCTTGGAGTAACCCAAACATAAAATTAACCAGAGGTTGATTTAATCTATCATCCTCTATCTATAACTTTAAAATAACCTTTGCCTGGACTAGGCCATTATCCTCCAGTGATATAGTGTCTTTGCAAGGCGGCAGTCTGTGTCTAAGACCTGCTGCTTTCATTCATTGCGCCACCAGTGTTCTTTTTACACCCATTTCCCTTTGGCTCTTTTGTATTTCAATGTTTTTATTGGATTTTAAATTATACAACACAAACATTTTTCCAAAAAAAAAACCCAAAAAAACCCAGAAAAAAAAAACCCAAAAAAATAAAAACATAATTATAACAAGAACAAGAACACATTGTGTGTGCGCCAACAATTGAACCGTTTGCTCTGCAGAAATGTCCATCTCGTCCATGTATGGCTCTTTTGAAAACACACACCGTTCTGTGCTTAACCAAAGGGAGAGAATGTTTGTAAAGACATTAAGGGTAATGTCATTCTAGTGCTTCAACGGTTTTGCCTAGTTAGGTTTTGTTAAACCTTGATACTTTCATTTTGTTTGCACTAGTTACATTCCCTTGTAAAGCTTTTAAGTAGTAACCTGGTGTACATGTCTGCTAGGCAATCGAGAAGCTCCTACAAAAACATATACTGCACATCAAATAAATAACATTGAGGAAAAGAAAACCTTGCAGTGTTGTTGGCATTATTATTTTCCTTTTGCTATGATTAGCTTTGCATCTGTTTGCTATTTCTCCAGAAGGGAAAAATGAAAGTTGTCATGTAGTCTGAATAAATTTATCTTCAACCTGTGCAGCAAGGAGAATTACTTTTTACCTGTTTAACAAGGAATTGGCTTGCCTGATCAGTCTGAATTCATTACTGCCCAGCACATTGTGGTTTGAAGTTTACAATCAAATGTACATATAAAATGCATTTAAGTGTGTGTGTTTACAATCAAATGTACATATCAAGTAAGTGTGTGTGTGTGTGTGTGTGTTCATTCTCTACAGTTATTGAGTTTAGCTTTTCTGCATTAAAGCATTGCTTGCTTCTCTTTTTTCAGATTTGTTTGTAGATTTGTTGAATTGATCATTTTAGGTCATTTTCTGTATATAGAATAGATGTACATTTAGCTTTTGGAATAGTTTGTATGCTGCTGCCTACACTTTGATAAAACTGCAGTGGCCTAGAAAGCCCACAAGGTCACTTAACATCTTCTTTTATATTCCTCCTTCTAACAGGCTAATAGGGGAAATTATGTATTGTAATATATTGTATATATTTCATATATATAATATTTGTTGTAATATTTCATATATGTAGAAAGCAGCATTTAGTACATATATTTGTCTGCATTTCTTGAACCAAACAATCAAACCCTCTGCAATGCTGTTCTCTGCACACCCTTAGAAATAATAACGAGAACTAAAATTACTTTGCTGCAATAATTGGAACATGAAGATCCCTCAGAGATCAGCACATATTGGAAAATGTTGGTGAGCAAACTCAGTTGCAGGTTTGTTCACACAGCCAAAAGCCTTGAAGAGTTGCAGACAAAGGTTTGGAGAAAACAGGCATTTAAATATTTTATAAACATACTCAAACAATCTGTTATTTATGGTTAATTCTGTTTTCCTTGCATTCAAATTGATTGAACCCATTTTTATCTTATATATATTTCAGTTAATGTTTTTCCCTTTTTTAGGTGCCAATGATTCTTGTTGGGAACAAGTGTGACTTGGAAGATGAGAGGGTTGTGGGCAAAGAACAGGGGCAAAATCTAGCTAGACAGTGGAACAACTGTGCATTCCTGGAGTCCTCTGCCAAGTCCAAGATTAATGTCAATGAGGTACAATTGTTTAGATATAATAAAAACAATACAAACTTGGAACTGCATGCTTGTATAGGTTATATACACACACAGTTACCTACTCATCTGCTGAAAACTATATATGTCAGGCCTACTTTATCTTGTAAGTCAGATTTTATTATCTTTTGCATAAAGAAAATATTTCTCGTTCCAGATTTTTTATGACCTTGTGCGACAAATTAACAGAAAAACTCCTGTACCGGGCAAGGCACGCAAAAAGTCAACATGCCGGCTGCTTTAATACACAAATGTGCTGTAGCTCTGAGCCAGGTATGTAATGTTGTCTATTTTATAAATTAGATCACCTCATTATCTGTGATATTTTAACGTGATGATTGCAAGTTTGTAAGATTGTAAGCAGCTTTGTTCATTTAAAATTTAAAATTTTAGTGCTCGTTCACACAGAGCAGTTGACAGGAAGTACAACTAATTTGTAAACATCTGCATTCACCCTAGCTATCCCTGGGGGTAAGAGCTTACCCCCAGAATTATTGGGAGTGCAGGAGTTTTAAGAATCCTCTGTTAACCAGCCCTCAACATCCGTAAAGCCCTTGTTAATTATTAAAATAAATGTGAAGTTTGAAATCCCTTGGTTTTTCCTTTGGTGTTTAAAGGCTGTGCAGTTGCAGTGTAATTTTCAGCCACTTATTTTAGCTTTTCAGGGCAGACCACTGCTTGAACCACTTCCATAGACTTTTAGCTCCTCGCTATTGAATACTCCTGGACACCTAACAGTAGAAAATGAGTGCATGAGAGCTGTTCAACATGAGATTGACAAACTACTTTCTAAACTTGGGTGAATAGTACTCCTGTACTATAGAGCAGGTATTATCAGTGCATATACAGTTAAGGAGATCATTTTTCACCTACCTCATTACAAATAATATTCTTCTTTTGTTGCAGGTCTGAAGAACTGTTGTCTAACAGCAGTGCCAGCATTCCAAGTCAAATTACCCTGTCAACAACTCCAATGGACTTTCCTGTGGTGGTACCCTTTATAATATGGATGGAAGTTGCAAGCTCAGATTGTGCACCATCAGACCCTCCCCTCCTAAAGTCACGAGAAAGATGCCTGCTTTGAAATGTACTTCACGTATGCAACTGGGAACAACCGAGCCCACATCCAGTATTAGTGCTAATAGAGACATTGTTCCCCCAACAATGTTTTCGCACGTCAGAGAACGTGTACTTTATTCTTTCACAAGCCCTTCCTTTCTGTCGGAGTATACAATGAAAAGCACCACTATTTTAGCATACTAAACAAGAAAGTCCAAAGAGCTCTTCTATAGACTACTCCTGATGATCTTGCATCTTTGGTATTTGTAGCTTCTTGTAACTATTATTTTTTTCCCTCCCTTCAAAGAAATACAAGAGCAACATTAGTTGTGTGTGTACAAAGTGCTTCTCACAACTACTATCTTTTTGTTTTCCTTTCTTTCTTTTCCTTCATTTTTAGGGAATCCTGTGGAATCTTGTATTACACCCCCTTCCCCCTTCTGGAAGCAGAGGAGCGGTTATAATAAATTTATTTCTTGTAGTCTTTGTTGAACACTCAGTGTTTAATATTTCTTTGGAGAGACAGACATTTTCCTCCTCTTTTATTAACCATTTCCCCACTCTTTGTTTACATAAGGAATACTGTTTATAGATGTGTATACAGTGGGGGTCTACAACAAGAAGTGTATATTTTAAAAGTTCTTTTTTTAATGATTTAACAATGTTTTGTAAATCATTTTCAAGCTTCTGCAGCTGTAGATTCTCACTGTGAGCCTTTGCCCTCCCCTCTTGCTTGCTCATGCATATGTGTATTTGCAATACCAAATATACTGATTTAGTAATTTTTCCCGTCAGTGGTTGTTTCACATGTGTATTGTTTTGATTGCGTTGTCAAATGGTGGAAGAGTCCAGTGGATGTGAATGTGGGACGTAATTTTTAACTCCTGTGTTACTGGTCACCAGGCCTGTGTTGCAGTAATTAACTTTTTTTTCTGCTGTTTTATTTATCAATGCCTTGTCTCCTTGTATGCATTAACATTTGGGTGTAAAGATTGTGTATATATCCAACAGGGAACCACAGAAATTCAGTTGACCAACCTAATGCTACAACTGCTTTGAGGTGGCCAAATGTAATCTAAGAAGCCTTAAATAAAGTGGTGCAATTTTGTACAATTTAGCATCAGTTCAATAAATTTGGATTGCCATGCAAGGGCTTGCATTATATAACCATCTCCCACTTAGTTTATGCAGTATATTCACAGTGCTTGTTAACAAACCTGACATCACAGATGTGCACTGTATACATTCTACAGCCTCCTTCTTTTTTGTGCCAATTAAAGTGTTGCATACAGGCCCTCAATGAATGGAGCAAAGTGCTTTTAAGTGGTCAAGGAATGTTTCATTGGTGTCGTTTTTTTCACTATACTGAATGATGCATGTGGAGGTTTGACAAATGGGACTTTTTTTTTTTAAATTGCAAATTTAGGGTGAAGAATTAGGTAATTTGATGACAGCTGCTCAAGTGAGTTGCAGGTGTATGTGTTCACAGCGTGCATTAAAAGTCAATTATCACCTTTGTTTTCCCTCCGCTTTGTTCTGCCCAAGCAGCAAACTGAAGGATACAGTGGACCGAGGATAAATCCAATGTTATCCCAAAGTCTTCATGTGACTTAAAATTGTTACTCCAGTCTGTCACCTAACTCCATTTTTTTCCCCGTTGCTTACAAATTATATGCTTATTCCACCCCTTAACAGTTTGACATCTGAACTCTGCTTATACACAGACAAAATCAAAATAAAATACTGTACTTTCTTGTATGCAATAATGTCTCACAATCTTCTGACTGAATGGCTGTGGCATTTCTTACTCAATTCTGTTTGCTATCTGTATGTACGTAGCCACAACAAATGTTTGAATCTGTAGCGTCTGTTATAAGCCAAGAGTTTTATCAACCAAAATAATAAAAGCTATTGGATTTACTGTACAAATTATTCAAGCACTCCTATAATGAATATTGTATGTTTAAGTACAACAGCAGGCAGAACCCAAATACAGAAATTGTGTCTGTTCTTAGGCAGAATGTTTACTAGTTTCAAATAGAGTACATACTTCTCCATTGAATACCACAGCTACTAATTACTAAGAAATTCTACTTGCATAGAATATTGAAGAAGGGACACTTAAAAGTTATTAAGGGATCTTACTAGGGCAGTCAAAATCAGAGAATTTTTCTGTCAAATATGACCACGACACAAATAGGGCCTGAATCGCCAGATCCCCAATTGTTGGCATGCCCAACATTTGAAAGTAGACCTATACCTCCTTTTTTCTCGGGTACCTATACATCTGCTGAAAACTATATATACTTGTTTTTGGAAAACAAGTATATTCTTGTGTTAAAAACACAACAAAAGAGTGCTGGGGTTTTAGGGGTTTTTGGTCCATATTCACATGATGGCATCACCTAATTGCTTCAGATTTGTTGGCTGTCCATCCATGATGCAAGTCTCTGGGTCCACAACATCCCAAAAGTATTCTATTGGATTAAGTTCTGGTGACTGTGGAGCCATTTGAATACAACGAACTCTTTGTCATGTTGAAGAAACCAGTTTGAGATGATCTGAGCTTTGTGACATGGGATGTTATCCTGCTGGAAGTGGCCATCAGAAGATGGGTACACTGTGGTCATAAAGGGATGGATATGGTTTGCTAAAATACTAAGATAGGCTGTGCCAGGTAAACAATACTAAGGCAGGGGTCGGCAAACTCCGGCCTTTAGGCCAGATACGGCCTAGCGGGTAGTTCGTTCTGGCCTAACGCTCCCTGGCTGATCAGGCCTAATGCTAGGAACTGCCGGAGGTCCGGTGCCGCCTCCTTGCTGTTGCTCCCCTATTTACCGCAACCGGCCTTGATACTTCCGCCGCCACAGTAAATGGGTAACGCTCCCTAAGGGTAAATCCCACTCCTCTGCAATGCATACAGAGGAGAGGGATTTCACCTCTGTAGGCATTCCCTGGTGGGAGCAGAGCCATTAGGGTGGGACTCAGAGTCTGGCCTAGTGTGCTCCCGCCCACCCTTGAAATGGCCTAGTGGCCATAAAAGTTTGCCGGGCTAAGGAAAGATTCCCCACAACATTACCACACCACCACCAGCCTTGAACCATTGATACAAGTTCCAACCATTTGAGTATTGAAGCTGAAACGGAGACTCATCAGGCTGGCAGCATTTGGTGAGCTTGTAACAATTATAGCCACAGGGGCCTCATTTAGCTTACAGGAGTGGCACCTGGTGTGGTCCCCTGCTGCTGTAACCCATCTGCTTTATGCAGTAGATGGGTTACAGCAGAAGGAGAGATGCTATTCCACATACATCCATTGTAATGGATTGTTAAATGCAATACTGCCTTTCTGTCAGCTTAAACCATTCCGGCCATGCTCCCTTTTTGGATCATTCTCTCTATAAACATTAGAGATGGCTGTTCGTGAAAATCTTAGCAGATCAACAGTTTCTTATCTACTCAGACCAACCTGCTTGGCACCAACAAACATGCCACATTCATAGTCACTTAATCACCTTTCTTCTCCATTTTGAAGTTTAGCAGGTTGTCCACACAATTGTCTACATACCTAAATGCATCCCGCATGATTGGCTGAATTTATGTTTGTGTTAAAAAGCAGTTAAACAGGTGTTACTAATAAAGTTGGCCAATGAGTTAATACCCAATGTAGCTCATTAAAATATCATGTGACCCTGTGAGTCCACTCAATATAACATAAATCCGAGGGAAAGAAAAAGTTTCTGACGATTGTTTTGACTATTTTTAATATTTCTGTGTGATTTTTATTACCTATAATGTATTCACAAAGGCCCCATGATATTTTTATTAGCAAATTTGGGAATATGTCAAGGTTTTGACAGCATATTAATAGGAAGCTCTTGTTTTTTGCAGTGCCATTTTTTTATGTGAAATAAGTCACATGGAGTGATTCACCAGTTCCTCCATACTTTAAAGTACTGGGTATAACCTTCAGCTGCCTGTGTTAGACAACAGTGGAAAAGATAAGGCAAAATATATATTTGCTAGGGAGGTGACCTGTATGTGCAAGGTTCACTTTAAAGAAGATATAAACCCATTTACTATAAATGATGTCCATCTAAAATATTGATATGGTGGTTAAGAGGCAACATGCGTTATGTACCGTGATTTTGGTAATTTAAGGCTGAATGAATTACCTAACAACATTTTATCAACAAAAAAAGGGCACAAATATTGTTCATACTGCAATATTTATGTGTTCTAGAAACAGCCCTTACATGGAGTTCTGGTAATAATCCAGATCATAGAAGTTGTCATTGTTGGCCATTATCTCAGACTTTAATTTTTGGCCGGTTTAGTAAAATTCCAGATTATTAGCGGGAAGCTCATGAGTTGTAAATCAATCATCATAATTAGGTTGTAATATTTATTTTATCAACAATTTCTGCTTTTATTAAAACCATTGTCTGGCATTTTGCTGTACACTCCACATGGTCATTTCATTAAAGGGAAACACTACACTTTAGATAGACCAGGCCTGCTTTGAGTGGAGTTTGCATCCCTGCCTGGTACCTCACATGCTACAATGGCTCAGAAGATTGTTTTATTATTATTAACCTTTATAAAGCGCCAACATATAATGAAGTGCTGTACAATAAATAAGGGTTGCACATGAGTGATTTTCAACAATAAATGTGTACTGTAGTCTTTTTCATGGATAAATAAGACATGCCCCTGAAAATAAGACCTAGGGCATATTTTGGCATTTCAAAAAATATAGGACAGTGCCTTATAATCGGGGAAACGGGGTAGTAACTTGGACCATGAGATGAAGGAACATGTGCATGTAGACTAACGTAACTGAATAAAAGCTGGAAGAAATCAGAAATAAAGAGCTATACAAAGTACAATAAAAAGAACTATTTTATGAAAGACATACATACTTTTTGTTTTACAAAGTTCCTTAAAAGATAGAATGTCATCAAATTCTAATTTACAGAAGTGATGAGTTGTATCCAAATCCACCCCTCCCCTTCCCCCCCAGGATCATTTGCTATTATGTTCATGTATGCACAGAATATCTGAACAATATATTACACCAACCCCACAAACTACTCCCCTCCTGATGTGTTGACTGCACAGCGGTCTCCTTTTGGTTTTGAGTCTTTGCCTGCTTTGATTGAGAAGAATGACTTGTCCTGCACACATTTCCCAATACTTCCCAACTGTGCCAGGAAAAAAAAACATTATAAGGCAGAGTATGTAGGCAATGTGCGCACCCTCCCCACCCCTACACCTCTTTATGGATACCATTTAATGCTTCCTCCTATTGTGTGATACTTCCCCCACCTCCTAGATAAATGTTCTTAAAATATCTATACATTGTATTTTCTACTCTGCCATGCTGTAGTGATCACTGTGATTGGTTATTACAAGGATCACATGATCAAACACCAGAATTATTGACTGACCTATGAAAGGAAAGTGGGAAAATGAGAAATAAAGGCGTCACTGCAGAATGGACCCTGCCCCATCTGTAATCTGCATAACATGGCAGGGAAGGGGGTTAAATATTATTTTTAAAGAGAAGACCAAGAAGAGGGACAGAGAGATAGGAATGACAGTCACCCCATAGAATAGTAAGGAGCCATACACAGACATTACTTACTTTCAGCATTACATTCTGCCAAAATGTACACAACCTAGTTTAGCATTTCATTTATTTTGCTTTCCTTTACTTAATGCCTAACACTTTTTATATATGTTCTTAGCACCGCATCTGTATAGTTGTGTATGTTTTATAACCGTATTACAACTATCCCGGTGATGGCAACGTTCAACAAACAAAGATGGCGAAATAGGAGCCACGCCGGAATTTATGATAACTTCCGGGGTCAGTGTTTCTGATTGGCTGTGTGAGCGGAGATTGTCAGGGGAGGTCGGGCGCGGGAAGTGTGCAGGAACATGGAGAGGTAAGCTGGGATTTCAGTATTATTATCATGGAGTATTGCTAGGTGCTGTCAAGGAGAGTGTTGTGTGCCCGCTGGTTTGATATGGCTTCTAGCTCCATGACGGTGCTGTGTGCACAGGAAACCCTATTCATTCATGTGTATAGACAGCCTTCTCTATAGTCACATGTTCATAGTAATGCCTTCCTTATATATACAGTGCTGAGCCAAGTCCAGGCCAAATTCATAGCAATGTCATTCAATGAATGTGTAGAGAGAATAAAAGATGACCTGTCATTATGAGAAATATACACAGGTATTCATTAATTCATAGCTTGTCAGTGCACCACATCATTATCTGTCTGGGATCAAAACCTTTTATATTTACTTTGGGGGGTTTGTGAATATCCCCTCCCAGCATAGCTGGTGCTTTACTCTGATGTGCTGGAACCTCCTCACCAATCTGATTTACATTTCATGGTGCTGGCTGAATAAGGTAAGTACAGGTAGTCCCCGGGTTACATACCAGATAGGGACTGTAGTTTTGTTCTTAAGTTGAATTTGTATGTAAGTCGGAACATGTACATTATTTTAATAAATGCAATTAGGATAGATGTTTGTCTCAGCATATTATTAGGCAGAGTTGTGTCAGTTACTGTATAAAATCCTCCATGTGCGTTAATAACAAACAAAGCAAAAAAAAAAAAATCTTTGGGAAGCCTAGACATTTAACTTCTGGTGCAAGCTGTGCTAAGATTTGGAAAACAACAACTGCAGAGTTTGTCTTGGTCATTAAAGAGTTACAAAAGGCTGCAGAAAGAGCTCACCCCCTAAGATCACTCACAACTTCAGCTGTGTTTAGCAAAAGATTTCTTCTGCAAGTCATGCAAACCGCCCCCTCCCCCCTTCAAGCCTCTGTCCTGCACACAGCAAGCAGTGAAGCCCTGTTTATATCTAGGAGTCATCCGTATGTCAGATGTCCTTAACTACCTGTATATCGTTGTATTCATCAGTGATTAATCCTTGTGGGATGGAGGGTGCACAATGCATGGGCAACTTTTATCCTCTCTGGACTTTAACTTTCACAGTTGTTTACCTGTTAACTGATATTGTTATTACCTAACTTCTTTTAAAACCCCAACAATCCTGAATTTTAATCACACAGTAGCATTGTCATTTTGTGGACGGTCTAGTCGTAGATATATATGTAATATTATAAGAGCAGTGTATGAGAGATATACCCCACCGCAGAATCCCAGCTACCATAAACAATTGTTCATCAGTTATAGAAACTGTCCTTTTCTTTTGGAGAAAAAAAGTTTTAAACCAAATAAAAGCTGATTGCTGTAAGTAACTGCTTCATCCCCCACCCAGCACTGGTTTATGTTTTGTTAATAACTGTAACTGACACTTTTGCAGGGCAGCTTGATGCGGAAGGACACATAATGGAAAAACTGAAAGATTTGATAGATAAAAATAAAATTGTTATGTTCAGTTCTTACTGGCAATCACTGCTCCTGCATGCATACTGTCAAATCATGAATTTCTGGGAGGGGTAACTTCTTTGGGGAGGACCCCTCTCCTTCTGTCTTTATGTGCTGCGACATCACATATCCCAAGAGGTTGCAGACCGCTTTTGCTAGAGATTGGACTTGTATCATGAGAGGCTTTTCTGAAATGTAAGAAAAGTGCCGATCTCAGAAGACACGTCACCCCATCTCGTGCCTGTGCAGTGCAAGATCGGGTGACGTAAGAAGGTGGCTGCATCTGCTATAAAGCCCACATCGGAAAGACACTAGGATGGCACGGGACCTGCATTCCAACAGTAAAGGTAAGTGTTTTTTTTTTTTTATTATTATTATAAAAGTTTTGTTTTAAGCAGCACAAATTTAGCTCTGTGGAGGAGGCAGGCACAGCAAACTGGCCCTGATTGCTGCAAGTAGTACCTGGAAAAGTAAATATTATTCTAATTTAAAATTTTAAAGCGGAACTAAACTGAAAATAAAAAAAATGACAGGTTTAATTCCACATATCCTTTGATCAGGCTGGTGATATCCTTGAACAGTTCCCGCTCCGATCTAGAATTCTCCTTTGTCCGGGTGCTTTCATCTTCCTCCATATTCTTCTGGGTACGACACCTGATCTCGGCACTATGCAGGCGCCAGATCAAGCGATGTAGCCCCCTGTAAAGGGGAAAAAAGAGTGTCTATCTCACTGTGCATGTGTTAGATTGGCATCTCTTTCCTCCCAATGCAGGAAAATGCCCCTTCTGCACATGTCTGAAATCAAGCATTTGCAGAAGGAGCAGCCAGGAGGCTCTGCGCTACCATTCTGTCCTGATCGCCACGGTAATCAAGACAGAATGGAAGGGGCTTCACCCCCCCCCCCCTTTTTTTTTTTTTTTTGCAGCAAATGCAGTAAATATTAAAAAATAAATAAAACATTTTTTTTCCTTTATAGAAAACGATTGTCTGTCTTTTTATGTAAACTAAAAATTTTAGGTCGGCTTTAAATGTTACCTTTCCATTTCAGTCTTCAGCAGTTATTTTAAATACTATCACAAAATTCAGATATTATTTGTATGTTGATTGGTGTTTACATTCTCTATGTTGTAAGTGTGCAGAACATTAGAAATCTTACAGATTTCTAAAGATTTTCCTAAAAGCAGTGACACAATTCATAACGGATATAATTAACTTTTAGTTTGCGCTTCACATTGCATTATTACATTTTCCTTGCTTGATATTTTTTATTCCCTAGGTCAAGTCGATTTACCTTTCCAATGAGTTTTTGTTACATTATAAAACTGTTCGCATTGCTCACTCTGCACTGCTCCACTCCTGAAAATGCTTGTTACCTGCCAATCTTTAGTTCTCTGTTTCAGTGCAGTATTGAGGAAAAAGTACTTTACTAGTGTGTGCTTGGAATAACTTGACAGGATGTCCTAAGGTATTATGTTCTGCAGTAGTTAGTGTCCATTCTCTGCCTTTTTATTGCACAGAAGCTTTCACCTGGAGGAAGTTTTGCCATAGTTTGCACATTTGGGATCTGTTCACAGCTTATTGATATTGAGTTTTCTCATTGATGAGTTTCCAGTTGAAATAATAGAAACCAACCAAATGCATCTTGACTGTACATTTGACAACATTTGCATTGCAACAAGTTTCAAAAATGCTCAGTGTTTCATTTCACACAATAACATGCACTTAGATGCGTTTCTTGAAATTTAAGGATTATAAATTGGGAAGAAAAAAAATGCATAGGTATGACAGAACCCTTAAAGTTAGATCAACAGTATATACCAGCAGCAGTATGTGGAGGGGCTGCTTGCTTGTCAGGTTGTAGCTAAAATGGAAATTTTGAGTAGGATCTCAGACCACTTGGTTATGAGTGAAAATTACTAACATAATAGATCAAATGTGACTTAATAGAACTTACCTTCCAGTTCAACAATATACATTTGCAAACTGTATTGCATTGTCCTTCTAGGTCCAGTTGTGACTACCTTGCTATGGCTTTGCAATAAAAATTCCCAAGACTAAAAGGAGACTGAATATCACATTTGACTTTTATTTAGTACTGTATATAGTGTTTTGGGACAATTGACTTACCAGAAAATCAATTAGATCTTTAATTCAGGTGCAAAATTGCCAGGAGATCTGCTCATGTGCTTTTAGGTCTTACTGGAGGTTAAATGATGCTGAGGTTAGTTTTAGTATTTTAAATACATTTATATTCTTGAATATATATATTTATTATGGAGATTTCTATAAGATTGTTGTAGGTGCTTGATAGTGCATCTTCCATAAGAGTATTTTGTATTCTATATTTTCAAATTGTGGTCTGATAATTACAGTTAATTGCATTGTACCTTGACTTGTCATCAACGGTGATGTAATGTTTATGGATAGACTGCACGGAGACATTTCAGTCTGTGGAGAAAACTGAACAAGCAGAGGAAAGCCGAAGTATAGCATTAGATTCCCTCATTTGTGCGTCTTGTCTTATAATGGGGGTGCTTGGCATGCAGTTCTGACATCACCAATGTTTAAGCTGTCATAGCCAATAACAGTTCATCTTTTGTTATGGGGATACCAGTTTATAACAAGTAATTGTCAGCAATATAAAGTGCTAAAACCAGTGTGAAAAGTGGAACCCCACTTCACTGCCATTGTCATTTTTCTATTTGGTATAGAACAAAATACTTTACACTTTCCAAAATGCCCTATTACACCCGGGCAGTCATTGCTGATGTAGTTCTGAAAATGTCGGTTGGTGTGTTAACCAGTGCTTTCTAAAATAAAGATCTGGAAAAACAGATCTATTTTATCTGTGCAATAGTCAAAGTATTTAAGTAGGAATGTCTATAAAATATCAATTTTACAAGATTGGCAATGGCCAGTTCTATAATTCTTCCAGTATTCAAGGATGAATTTACTGTCCATTTGGATGACAATGGAGCTCAACTTTGACAGGCAAGTTCATGTTTTGCAGATGCTGTTGGCCACAGATCTAGATCTGTTGTTCATTGTTGTGTGCAGTATGATTGAAATGGGCTGTTTTAATACATTTTTTCATCATTGTAAACTGTAAGAGATTGTGATTTGGTCACTGTAACATCTTTACATCTGGGAATTGTATTGAAGTAAAGTGATGTCTTTTTTGTATTTTTTCTAACAGGAGGACAAACATGGAAATATCTTCACCTGTAATTCGGGAGACAGAGATCTCCAGAACAGCCCGACGACAAAGTTCCCACCAAAGGGCCCCTGGTATCCTTTTTTTTTCTAGTCTCTTTAGTCCCCTAACTCCAAACTAGATTTAACCTATGTCCCTTATTTTTTCTGATTTGTTTGTTTCTCCACAATTCTTAGTCTTGACATATTCATTATAGGTTTACACAATTTCATCCTTTTAGATTAGAGAAAATTGAGAAATTTAGTGTGTTTGGATTCATAAACAATCCACAAGAGTGGATTCTCTTTTTACTGAAACAGTAGGTGTGATTAGCAGTAGCACAAACATTTCAACTACTAACATTTTATTCTGCAGTGCTTAAAAAATATCAAAGCATATTTTCTGGAAGGAGTTCTGCATTGTATAATATTTGCAAGGGAAAGAGTTAATACAATAATGTTGTTAAAGGATAACTTGTTTGAGTATTCTTTTTTTTCTTAATGTAAACATGGCAGATGACAACTGGACTGGTTCCAATCCAAAGAACCTTCCTAGGACTCCTGGATCTCTGTTTCGGCATCAAAGTAAGGTTCTTCTCCATAGTGCATATGTATAAAAGTTCAATTGCAAAACTTTTTTTTTTTTTTTGCCATTTTAGGAGTCAAGGCAAAAAAAATGAGTACACCTCTAGAATACATGCATATATCCCTGTGTTTTATTTTTTTAAACACTGTGTGATTCCAGAAAAATACCTGTTGTGTACCAGAAAAATTGTATACTTTTACCTCACTTTTGACATGACAACACAGCTATGAATTCCTAAGCACATTTTCAACCCTGCCTAATTAATTTCTGTTTACAAAGTGCACAAACATCCTAAATCTTCCTTGTTTTCACAGGGAAGAGAATACAGGTATAAGTGTAAGTTTCAACTCAACAATACTCAAATACTGAAACAAAAAAAAGAGAACTTTGTTGTTCACATACCCAATAAGGCCCATGACATACTGACAATTTGTAGCAGCAACAGGGGCAGTGGTAAGCGTTTAGTATCACCCATTGTAAAATGCTGTTTCATTAGGAGCCAGCAAAAGGCTCGGGGTTGCTGAGAGGCTGACAGTGCCAACTGTTTGGGAGCTCCTCGGTACATCTGTTTCCATTGCCTATCCTGACATAGACTGTGCCAAATAGTTTAAGCATTACTTGTTCATTTTGCCTGTTTATGCAAGGATAGTCTTTGTATTTTTATTTTTTTTTCTAAAAAATATCTAAATGGCCCATTGCCTGTCAAAAGCTGTGGTTACGTGAGATGTCAGTCCGAAGTCTTAATTTTTCCTCCGTTCACAACAGAGGAAGAGGGTCCTTTAGGTGTCTATATCACGGCTGCTTGATGTGGACACTTCCAATAGTTGCCCAGCAGCTGGGTCCTTTTAGGGTTTAGGAAAGCACACAGTACTGATGTTAATCAGTCAGTTAAAGGGACAGTAATAGACCACCTTGGCGACATATGTGAATCTGCAGTGGTGGATCAGGAGTCAGTTGGATGTGTAAAAGGTGTTGTTAAAGGATCTGGATTCCAAATTTGGATTCTGTGTGTTTTCATTTGTTAAGGTAAGGAACAAAATGCATGCAGATTAAAAACTAAACAAAAGACATACCTTTAGATTTGTTAATGGTTTTCATTTTTATTTAGTGACTCCACAGCCATGGAATTCATCGAGACCACCGGACATTTCTGCAATAATGGGGTCAGCAGGGAGATCACCTCGATTAGTACAAACTCCAAGCCGTTTAAGGGACATTTCCATGGTAGGTGGACTACTAACTAAAGAAAAATTTAAAAAGAAATTATGGTATAGACAATTGTGTGATTAGGCAGTGTCAGTGTTCGTCATTCTTGCTATTTGCAAGCTTTATTGTTCTTGTGGGTGGAGATTGACTGTGTAACTGGCCATAGCAACGTATGTGCACTTCTAAGTATATAAACTTCAGTGCTCAACCCAGACTTTTTTTTAAGCTGGGTGGGAAGAAATTGTAGGCGGGTGGTAGCCCCTTGTATTGTGACCAAACTCTTTGATAACCACCCAAAAATAGCCGGGTGGGTGCTGAAAAGTGCCGGGTGGTGCGCCCAGCTAAAAGGGCCTGGGGAGAACCCTGAACTTATATAAATATAAAGGGACCTATGTTTACCTGAGAGAAACAGGAGAAATTTGACCAAGTATAAACTTAGTGCACAAAATGTGACCATCACTTTCAAAACGGTAATCACTGAAAATGCCAGTAAATTGACTGTTAATAAATACAACTGTGGTGTGGCTTTTGAAAAGTTTTATTTAAAAAGGAAAACAAATTAAAATCCATAAGGCTCTGCCTTTATATATTTTTTTCCTCCTTTACAGGTTCAAGTATTTTGTACTTTTGGAGCTGGTAATAGTTAGACATTTGTTCTCAAATGATCTTTTGTGCATGATTGTTGCCAACCCATGTCCTCATTTGTAAAGTGTTAAAAAAACAGCTTGTCTTTGAGAGCTCTCTCGAACCAGAGAAAAGGCAGTTACAGGTAATTTTACTAGGGGCTCTATTTAAGAGACGGGGAATCTGACTTTCCTGCAAACATTCCCCGGTAGGAACCAATTACTGCCATTGAAACACATGGCCCTGGAAGATTTGCACAAGGAAATGTTTGAAGGAATGATCTGTTTTTAAAATGGAGCCATTGGTATCAACTGGGTATAAAGATTTTTGGTAATAGCATTGTGAGGGCAAAATTGCTCAGTGTATACTTGAATATATATGGTAAATTATTTGTATTGCTTTTTGTCTATGTAGTAGGATTTTACCTATTCCTCTCTAACTATGATTTAAGTACTCTCTGCACTACTTTGGAAGGCGGTGTTTGCAAATGCTGTGTACACAGGTGTGGGGTTGTTGGTGCCTGTGTACTGTCTACTTTTCTAGTCATTGTGAGAAATATTTGGACAAAATTTTCTGGATTGGTTTCTAGTCAAAAGTTGGTTATTGCTTGGCCTTTTTAATTAAAGTTTTTTTTTGCTTGCAGCTGTCTAATATGGATGACAGTGCATATGCAGCCTCCTTCTCTCCTCAGCGGACAGGAATGTATAGTGCATTTGATAGTCCCAGTTTTACTGAAGACATAACTCTTAGTGCAGTTATGATGAAAGAGGAGGATCCAGGAGAAACTGGTATGTGACAATACTGGAACAATACATGTTTGTTTTACTGTCTTCAATCTCATCCTTGCCCTTTCATCTGTTTATTTGCAGCCACGATGAGCCTGTATCAGGAATTTCTAAATTCGTTCTTGAAGCTTCCTTCCAGTTCAGTGTTTGAGCTTATAGAAGAGTATGAAACTATGTGCTGTGAACAGGTAATTTTTGTGATTTGGGAAGTTTTTTTCTTTTTCGTGTCGTGGTCACAAGTTTGGTCTTCTGTCTCTGTCTTCAGGGACTACCTGTACAGTTACCCTGGATGAAATTATGATCATTTATAAAACATGGAGGAAAGAAAGCAACAGCAAATGAAGATCTGTGGAATGTCCTTTAAACCACTTTGTTTTTAATTGTGTTTTTTTTCTTTTTTCTTTTTTTTAGGTCAATTTATTAAAAAAAATTGTTAGCCGTGTCACTCCAGGACAGCAAAAGTTTTCCAAAACTGCAAGCGTTTTATGGCTTCTACGACAAGAAATGGTAACTTGGAGGCTCATTGCATCACTTTACAGGTTTGTCATTTAGTACTTAATAAAATATTGAAAATACTTTTATGATGTTCACCAGAACAGGTATCCCAACTTACAAATTAGGGAGTTGTACACCAGTGTAGATGTCAAAATTTACAGATCTGTAACCCCCAAAATTGCTGCTAGTAGTTATTCACAATTCAGTTGGACATTTCTGTAATTGTGAACTGCCTAAATTTACATCAGGGAATCATTAAGGTGGTGAAATGTTCCTTTTACGGGTTTTGCTCTCTTTTATGAGAAAGTATCGCTGTCTAATTTGTACTGATCTGTTCTACACCAGTTCCACTTTATGGAGTAACCTTGCAGTATCCACTGTAGTTGGGTGAAATTGGAAATACTGAAGTATACTTTGTATTCACAGACCCTAACTAGTATAAGAATCTACAGCATCTGTTTCAGTAAAATACTAAAAAGTACTAAATATAGTTAAATGCCCTTTTTGTGTGAATTAAACCTAGTTGGTATGTTAATATTACCTGTTGGCTTCAGAAGTAAAACAGAAATTTCTTTGTGCTTTTCAGAGATCGAATACAGACGTGCACAGAGGATGAAAATATGTTTGATATTGCAGTAAGTTCTCCACATTTTTCACTTTTTTAAATCGCTGATATCGCAATACTCTAAATGCCCTTGTTTTTTACTGTAAAAGAATAAAACAAAAATGCTTGTCTTAAAGGTCTCCTAGCTCTGATAACATTATTTTTCTGATTTTTACAAGAAAACGTATTGTCCTATTAGTCATGTTTTGAATCTTTGATTGTGTTTATAGTTATTTTTTTTGTCTCATGTATAGGCACCAAATGCTAGTGAAAAGATGATTGTGGATAAGCTTTTTGAGCGAGATTCACTTGTTCGTCAGAGCCAGGTGAGGACATGGTCAAGAACCTTCTAGAAGACTGCATATTATTATACCATTTATTTTAAATAAAAATTGCTTAGTCCTGGAGTAAAGTGATTACTATGGATCTTTTCTCTTTCCTAAGGCATAGCGAAATGTTGCCCTAACATGTTTTCAAACAGCAAGCTTGTTTTAGATCAGTGACTTAGGCTAGATAGTGAGGATAGATGTGAACCTGCACTTTAAAGTGTGACCAGTCAATGGATATTTACATGATTTCCAACAAACAACAGATGAGTTTTAAAACAAGCCTCAATATCTTCTGTAGATAAACACATTGGGGAATTGTTTATCCCCATTTTATAGCTGGCACTCTCAGCACATTATTTCCCCTGAGCCACCTCCCAGAGAACTTGCTTTGTGTCTGCTTTGGAGTTTAGAGGGCCAGAAACAAGTACAGCTCTCCTAGCACTGAAAACTATTTTAGTGCACAGTGTGCTTAGGTGGGACAAACTCATGTGAAATCATTACAAAGAAAATAAAGGAAGGGTAGACAAGACTTACTGTTTGTGTACAAGCATTATGTGAGAATCCAAACCTTACATGTAGCATAATTTACTTCTGGGATGTTGATATAAGTTTAAAGAAGTATGGTATTTTGAGTTTCAAGAATACTTAATGGAATTTTCTGTTTTCAGTTGGTAGTGGATTGGTTGGAAAGCATAGCTAAAGATGATGTTGGTGACTTCTCTGAAAATATTGAGTATTATGCTAAAGCTGTATACTGGTATGTATGTAAAAAAAAAATGTCAAACAAAATGTGATTGATTTTATGTGTTGAATGCTTCTTTCATGTTGAATTGCTTCTTTCATGTTGAATTGCTTCTTTCATTTCTAACACAAGTTAACCCCCCTAGTAGTATTCCTGAATGTGACTCGGGGTGGATTTTACCTGCAAAAAGCAGTAATCCCGAGTCACACTCGGGGTTGCCAAAAACCAAAAAAAAACCTTGTTCCTTTGGCATTCTGCTCGTCCCTGCAGGTCCTCGGGATACATCTTCTTCCTCCGATCTTCAGCTGGCAACAGCAGAGATGTTCTCTGGGTTTTCCTGGTGACGTCAGTGCGGGCTGGAGGCGCCGTGGGAAATTCAAATAAATTTGTATTGGATTTAATACAAAATAACTGTATTGAATCCAATACAAAGAAATCTTTAGATAATCTATATATATTATACATGCTACTGTAAAGTTATAGTACAGGTTTTAGTATTTTAATGCACCCTTGTTTTAACAGATTTTTTTTAATTTAAAGTTTATTAATAAATTTTTTTTAAATATTTGACATATTTTTGTGAGTTATGCCTAATAATTATAGGCCTACAATGTAAAATAAATTTCCATGCAAAAAAAGTAACACTTTTTGCGTGAAAATACTTACAGAATTAGAACGCTAGGGAGGTATTTATTTTCTATATGCGACACTCAAAAATAGCCGCTAAATATTATCTGCATATTTGTATAAAGTGGCCCTTCACAGTTGCAGCACGACAGTGGAATTGGTGAACCAAAACTAAAACTGTTGTTTGGTTACAAAATAGACCCATAGATTAATGTTAACATTTTTGCATGCAAATTTACCATGATTTCATACAGAGCTGCATTAATAAATGTCCTTCACTGTTTTTGACTACAGGATAGGAGAGGATATAGCTGTGACCTTGTCCTTGGCAACAGAATTGATCTGCCTAAAATCATCCTTACAGCCAAACTTGTTAACACTAATGAGTCTTTATTTTATTCATGTGGCTGGATTCATTTTGGCTGCTGTCTGCTTTTTCTAAGGACATAATTGATATGCTCAGGTGTCATATCTGTGGGCAGAGGGAAATGGCCTTCATGCATACAAAAAATTGCAGCACATAAAGCTGGTGTTGTAAGACAATAGTTTGCAGTTCCTGGGTTAAAACAGCAGTTGCTGAATTAAAATGGAACACATCATTTGTGTCTGAAAATGAGAGCACATATTTAGGATAAACTTATGCACTGAGTAATTGGCGCCTTATGTTTCATATAACTACAACTGCCCTTCAACTTGTTCTGTTTAAAAATTAACTGAACTGAGGCCACAAATATTAAAAACCAATTGACCTGTTTTATTTTAATTCTTAAGGGAGAATACTCTTTCCACATTGAAAAAAAGAAGCAATTCAGCACTAGGCAGTGGTCGTCCACTGGTCTCTGAACTGGTAAGTGTAAATTGTGGAAAGGCCTGGAGCTGATGAAACATTATTTTAAGTATGTTGAATGATACATGATAATTTAGGTATTAGCAGACATTGGTCTTACAGTTGAAGTGTCTAGGCAGGAATTTTTTTGGCAGTTCAAATGTTGATCACTATCTCTATTCATACTTGGTGTATCAGGTCATAAGTTTTATTGTAAATTTTCAAAGTTCACTAGTTCATTTTTTTTTTAGATGTTAGATAGAATGCCTTTGGGCGTGCATTCCGAAACAGGTTAGCCCAGTACTCTTGCTTTTGTCCTGTAGTGGTCTAGGCCCTACTTAGTTTCAGCATGTTGACAGACATAATGTGCAACTTTCACTTGAATGAATGACATTCACAAACCATTTGTTTCACTTATCAATGATTGAAATTAAAACACTTTCTAATGTCCCAAGCAGTCACGGACTGGACTACAGTTTGCATTACAGTTGTTTGCCATGCAGGCAATTTCAGAGACAATTTGTTAAATGAAACATGGTGTACTGTAATCATTTGTACAAAAAAAGATGTCAATCATCCTAAATAGTAGAACATTTCAATATTTGTTTTTGTATCATACTTGCTGTAGGATCCTGATGCCCCCATTAGACAGAAACTTCCTCTGGATGATCTGGACCGTGAAGATGACATCAGGCTTTTAAAATATCTCTTCATGTTGATCAGAGCTGGCATGACCGATGAGGTAAAATGTGCTGATCTATCTTCAGAAACTTTCAGACTAGGATATAGTGGTAAAAGAAATTAAAAAAAAGTGTTTTATACCTCCTTGATTGTTTACAAGACTTTCTATTCTACAGTTTTAGAAATGATTATCTTATGAATAGGTATGCCCAGTAATAATGCATTTTATGGTCTTGCTAGGCCCAACGTTTGTGTAAGAGATGTGGTCAGTCCTGGAGGGCAGCAACATTGGAAGGATGGAAACTTTATCATGATCCAAATATAACTGGAGGTAGCCCAATCTTGCTCTATAGTTTATGCCTACTCCTTTGCTTTTTCTTGCCTGACATTATAATAACTAATTGTGTTCTGTTGCAGTTGGAGAAGTGCAGCCAGTGGAGGGCAATCCATACCGGGGTGTGTGGAAAGCTTGTTGTTGGCGTATGGCAGATGATGTAAGCTACTACTTAGATACTACTACTACTAGATATTTTTTTTTTAATTCAAAAAGCAAATATATTTAGTTCACCCATGGTTTATTATAGATTTTTCACATATTGTTCTTTTTAGAAATCGGCAATACATTGGATACCTTGCTAATACATTTCCACAATGAAATATTTGTTTGTGTGTTTCAGGAGCAGTTCAGTAGATATGAAAGAGCGATCTATGCAACCTTAAGTGGAAATCTAAAGCAGGTACGTTTGTAGAACCATACACAGTACCTTGCAACGTTCATCTTCTATGTTACCTTGTCGCCTTGTTGTTTAAAAAAAAAAAAATACTCTCACATAAACTTCCATCCATTCCAACCACATTCTGTACAGGTTTCTCCACACGAATTATTTATTGTTGTAGCGGAGTGGTCAAAAAGTGGGCGGGCAGCACATGATAAATTTATTGTTCCCAATTGTTGTCCTAGGAATCCGATAATCTTTATAATTGTGTCCGTTTCCTATCTCCCCTCCATACTTTGTTCCAACTTTCTAATGCCCCCCACTTAGTATGTCCCATTTTTCCCCATCATCTTTGTATTATGCCTCAACTGTCCAATGCCCCTGTATTGTGACCCAACCCGGGTGGTTACCGAAATGTGTCGGTTGGAGGGGCTAGGGAGAGCACTGCTGTATTCTTTTGAAGTGTTATTGCTCTCACCCCACCATTTTAACTACTCGCAGAGATTCCGGTTCCCTACACTTTCTGCTTTACTGTGCTCAGCAGAATTCTGTACATGGAGTACACCAGAAAAGGGTTGCATTGTTTACTGATTGCCATAGTATTGCCACCACACTACCTGTTAGAAAAAAAACAAAATTTTCAGTGATGAGTTGAGGATTACAGCTAGTGGGTTTGCTTTCTCACTCCTCTATTTGAGTATGAACAGGTCCATGTTTGGTATAAAAAAAAAAAAATGAAGAAAAAAAAACATAATTCTACAATAGATAGAATTTAACTTGTAAGTAGTGTCTATATTGGAATATAAAACAGTGTACTTATTTTTACACAGAAAATGCTTTGACTGGACTGTAAACCTAAGCCACAAAAATTTTTCTCTGCTGCCATTCAAACCAGTAATCAATAGAAACAACAAAAAAAAAATGGGGAGAGAAGGCAGGGAGGGGGGAAAAGACTCTAATGAAAATATTTTAATACCGAAAGGAAATATCCAACTAAGAGGATCTATATTCCTTCCGGGGATCCCAAATAGTATCAAATTTATCTAGAGTAATACCGAGTGTGTCAACCATCATTTACCATGATCCACTCCGTCTCTTTAAAATATGTGTAGTAAACTCTTTTCTCCAATGGCAAGAGTTTGTTACACACTTTACATGAGGACACAGCACCATCTACTGATGTGAGTATAAACAAATATTCTTTTTCCAAAGGCATTTTGAGGGGAAAAAAATCTCTGTTTCTATGGTCTGTAATATTTTATAATTGTTTGTTACTAGCTTCTTCCTGTCTGTGAAACTTGGGAAGATACGGTCTGGGCATACTTCCGTGTGATGGTGGACAGTTTAGTTGAGCAGGAGATCAGAGCCTCCCTTATCTCCACTAGTGAGGAGGATGAACTGCCTAGGGAGTACTTGGAAGCACAGTAAGAGGATTTTTGTATGAACAGATGTTCATTCATGTGGTTATCATTACATTGTTATAGTATGTTTGTTGTGTCTTTTAGCTGGACTTTAGACAAAGTCTTTGAGGAGCTTCAGGCCACTGATAAAAAGGTGACTGACTAAATCCATATTACGTTGGAACACTTTTTTTGGTTTGGAATTCTGCATGTGTAATCTTTTCATCTGTTTTTTTTTTATAGAGAGTCTTAGAAGAAAATAAGGAACATTACCACATTATTCAGAAGTATATAGTCACTGGTGATGTGGACGGTAAGTTCCACGGTGATTTTTTGGACATATTTTTTAACTAAATTATTACAATAGATTTTATGGTTTTCAAAAACATTTTGTTAAAATTTATTGCCGTAGAACGTCATGCTTAGGTCTTTTTGCCACCAATAAAGCTCATTTCACTGGTGTCCATTAAGCTATGCTGTGGAGTTGGGGAGAGGATGAAGGTTTTATACTTGGGTTAGACTTTAAAAATGAGAGAAAACAAAAGGCAAGGTTTTTTTTGGCATAATATGCAAATAATATTGTAAGTTATATTTAAGTCATATAACATACAATTTATAACATTTTATTTTCAGCTTTTTAATTTGTCCAATTACTTTTGAGCTCCTGAAAACAAGTGATTACGCATAGAAAAAAAAAGCTTTACTTTAGTTCCTCACATTTTTATGCAATCTTTTTGTTCTACCCACTGAAATATAGCTGAAAGTCTGCAGTTGAACTACATCTGAGTTGTTTCATTTACAATGAATTGTGGTAATGTACAGAACCAAAATTAGAAAAAAAGTTGTCTCTGTCCAAATATTTATGGACCTAACTGTACTCATATAAATACGGCGCACCTAAGGACAGCTGTACGCAAGGTTTTCACCCAACACGACCATGTGGATCATCCCAGGCAATAAAAATCTAGCTTGTGTACATTTTAGTGTAGCAGTTTTTATAGTTTTAGTGTAGCAGTTTTTGTTCTTAGAGGTTTAACTTAAAACATGCAATCCACTTCAAAATCTGATTTTATCATCTGGTTGTAAATGTTTGTTACCGTGCATTGTTGCACATCTTAGTCTGTTGTTGTTGAGAACAGTACTTTGCAATCTAATTTTTTACTTTGACTTATCATTCATAGAAACATATTGTGGAAGGGGCTGTTATATTTCAGTGTGCTTTTTATAAATTGCAGGTTTAATGGATGAGTTCAGTGAATGGCTTTCAAAAGGGAAAACTCTTCTTCTGGGTCATCTGCTACGCTTCATGACGCATCTAATATTATTTTTCCGAACTCTGGGTCTGCAAACTAAGGTAAAATCACCCTTAAAGAGTAATGCTGGGAAATGTGTATGGTAATATATGCTTTTCACTTTTTGAATGCATTAATTTGGGGTTGCTTAATAGAATTTTTTATAGTTCAGTCATTAACAAACTCTTGCACCTCTATACCCCCTATTCAGTGGCCTTGTTTGTGGGCAATAATTTATGCAGTTCTTTGACTAAAACAATTTACACCTTTTTATCAAAGGATCAGTGCTGGTTAAATAAATTGTGTTAAAGATAAAAGGCTTTT
Source organism: Pyxicephalus adspersus (assembly GCF_032062135.1). Classification (NCBI taxonomy): domain Eukaryota; kingdom Metazoa; phylum Chordata; class Amphibia; order Anura; family Pyxicephalidae; genus Pyxicephalus; species Pyxicephalus adspersus. The sequence continues at coordinate 86,123,141 of NC_092859.1, forward strand.
TTTTTTATATAAATCTGTGATTCAGACTCTCACCTCCAGGGAATGTTTCGGACATTCACCGAAACATTCCCTGGAGGAGAATAAGTCCAAGGACTAAAACTGGCTAGTACGGTACCTTATTTGCAGTTAACATACATTTTGGTTTGGCCCATTCTTGTCACTCTTGTTTAAGAGTATTGGCATCTCTGTCCCTACCACCCAACTCATGTCCCCTTATGAAGAAAATTGTCTTGGATGTGAACAAAGGTGTCAGCAGTTGTTTTACTTGCTGCAGGACTTGTCTAGTTGAGAGAGATGCAGACAGCAAATCCCAGTGAATACTAATACCTGAATGCACCACACCATGCCCCTGATTCATCAATAAAATCCGCGCTCGCTGGAAGCGCGAAAGTACGCGCGGCCATCGATCGCGGTTTACCGCGGTCCAGACTCGAGTGTGTGCGTACACTCGCCTCACTGCCAGCCGGATTCCTGCCTTCTCAATAATAAGCAGTAGGAAGCGCGAATCTGCCAATTAAGGCGATTAGATGTCAGCTGCGCGATTAAGGAGGATCTCTAAAGCTCAATGGTGAGATCATAGCAATTAATTAGCGCGACTTTTAATGCAAGCTCGCCAGTGTAAAGCTGCCGGATATGCGCGGCTCCGGCCGCGAGCTTTTTCAGTTGCTGAATAGCGCGATGGCGTACGATTTCGGATCGCGAATACGAATGCGCGACCGATAATCCGATTCTGCTTGATGAATCAGGGGCCATGTACCTTTAGATATGGTGCCTTAGATCACCGAGGCTAAGTAATAATGACAGGTAATAAGCTCATATACAAGCTAACAGCAAATTTTAGTTGATTTTGGACTACTTTAGAACTGCTTTTGTAATGCTCTTGAGCTGCTTTTTCCAATTTACATAGACTTGTTTTATTAAGAAAAACAATTCAGATGCAGCAGACACGTGATTTCTAGTTCAAAAGTCAAACTTTGCCTGTAAACAATCCAACATATACATATTAAATCAGTAGAAATGTATGTTATATAGTTACATTCTTATTTATGAATCTACATCTAAAGCATTCATTAATTTTATTATAGGAAGAAGTCTCCGTGGAAGTGCTAAAGACTTACATACAGGTCAGTCTGCCAAGCATTAAATCAGATCCTATTCATTTTATACTTACTGTAGTGACATAGGCTGCATCTCTCTAATCATTGCTGGTATTGATGAAGATTTCCAACCTGCCTATTTATTACACAATACATGTGCATGCAGCACTACATATAGCAATTGTTCTTAAGTCAAGACGAAATGTGACTGAGCACAAACCACATGTATTTATTTAGTATCCAGAATTTTGCATGATTTGGCATTCTCATTTTCTGTTTTATTTTTCCTTTTATACTTTAGAGACTTATAAATGACAAGCACATAAAACTGATAGCCTTCTATGTCAGCCACCTTCCACAGGAGATGGCTATCTCACAGTATGCTGCATTCCTGGAGAATATCACAGAGCCAGACCAGAGGAATATGTGCCTGGAACTCGCCAAGGAAGCAGGTGATACTTTTATTGTCATTTACAGTACATTCCACTAATGATTAAACTATTATTTTCAGTTACTTGGACCACCCTATTATTTGCCTTAGCAGCTGTTTGTTTGGCTCATGGCACCACTAGTAACATGCCTCTCTTAACTTCCCTTCTGTTCAGCTATCAGAAGTAAAGAGAGGAAGCCCTGTGTAACCTCCAACTGCATCTTTTGTGTGGGATGCTTCTGTGTCTGGCTATGGTATTGGTCAAGCAGTCATGTTCACAAAAAAACCCACATCAGCTGTGTTTAAAAACCTAAAAAGCAAATAAAGGTTAATAAAATAATTAGTTGTCTCTATGATGGAGCAAAAAACAAACTATGAACACATTCAAATATGGTTTTGGTATTTAAGAACACATGACTAACTAGTGACAACAGAGAAGGATATGGAGGTGGCGTGTGTATGGGTCACTAATTAGTGGAAAGAAAATAAAAAAAAAAAAAATATTCTCAACCAGGGCGGGTTATTCGGACCATAAGACGTGCCCCCATTTTCCCCCCACTTTTGGGAGGGAAAAGTGTGTCTTATGGCCCGAAATATGCGGTAAGTGCAGAGAGAAAAAAGGCAGTTCTAACTATACTTTTAGATCATGCTTATTATTGTGCTGTCTTTTGCTTGCTTAAAGGTATAAATATATTTGTGTACATTTCAAGGTTTGGATGTTGCAACAATAACAAAGACTGTAGTTGAAAACACAAGAAAAAAAGATAGTGGTGACTTCACTCATCATGACTTTTCACCAGCCCTGGCTTCTGCCACAAGTGAGGTAGGTATATGCTGCTATTCATAGAATATTTTTCTGCATCTATTTAGTTTTTCAAATTCAGTGAGTACAGTTTTAGATATCTTAGGACCTTTTAGGCAGCTGCTACTTATAGTGTGAATTAGTCCTAGGAGTATAGATCAACAAAATGCCTTTTGTAATCCTATCTGCACTATTTTACATCTAAATATAGGAAAATCTAAATTCATGTTTTCATGATGGCATAACAGTAAATATGTTTCTTATAAAATGTTACTGTATTGCAATTGAAGGTCGGTGATGTTTGTTTTCTAGTGGTTTTCTAAATGACTGGATCATTTGATGGCTTACACCATAACACCAGTAATTAGTTTGAAGATTAGACTTGAGTGTTGGCAGCACTAGAACAGGTGAAGGCATTCAGATACTGAAAATAAATGTGTAAGGGAGATTGAGAGATCTTTTATTGGTTCCAAATATAAACATGTCCTAAAAGCGTCCAAGTAAACCTGTGCTTTGCCCATGTTGAACAAAAACAGGTTCTGTTAACTAAACATAGTTACCTCCTTGACACTTCCCTACTGCTCTAAGTAACTGTTAGGAGTGAGGAGAGGAAGCCTTATGTAACCTTATAGATTTGGGGATAAACAGGATTACTGTCCAATATACCTCAATTAAGGGCCAATCACCAGTGCTATCTTTCAAGAGGAAAAGAGGGAAGCTACATGTATCTCCATAGCTGTTTATCTCACATTAACTATACGGTGCAGCTAAAAAGGAGGTACTGGGGTGGGAAGTTAAGTTACGTATATATGTTTGTTCGCAATATTAAAACTGCTGTAGATTTGTGTAATTACACTAAATTCATCAAAGGGTATGTAACACATTTATTTATTTGCCCTATTCCAATCCTAAATGATCTCAAACTCCTTTACAGTTCATCCATCTTACTATCACAAAAGGGCTGTGTCTTTCAGTTGGGGGATAGCTTCTAATTAGTATAGGTAGCAGTAGAAAACAAATGCATACAAGATAACATATTTCTAGGTATATCGCCAAATTCTCATCTTTGACCTCTTCCTCCCTGCAGGATGACCGTGCAAAGATAGATGTGATAGACTGGCTGGTGTTTGATCCTGCACAGAGAGCTGAGGCTATAAAGCAAAGCAATGCCATCATGAGGAAGTTTCTAGGTAAGAAATATTGTTCCTTTTTTAATGCCTTTATAAATTGTGACAATGAAGTAAGCTCCGGTATTTATTCACGCTTTCATGTGCCTGTTTGTGCCATGTTGAAAACTTCAGAATCTCAGTGTCTGTTATACAACTGTATGAATTCATTTTACTTAACTGTATGAATTCATTTTAAGATATAACTATATTATATGATTTAGTGGTTGGACATTTTGAAGGAAGATTAAACAGTACTGATGTATGTGTTCTTACTTGTAGCATCAAAGAAACACGATGCTGCTAAAGAAGTGTTTTCTAAAATTCCTTCGGACTCCATAGCTGAGATCTACAGCCAATGGGAGGAGCAAGGGATGGATAGCATTTTGCCAGCAGAGGATGACAATGCAATACGTGAACACCTGTGTATAAGAGCATACTTGGTAAGCATTGATGGTTATAGTATAAGAAAATGCCATTGGTTTAATAACAAACAACTGATTTGCAATAACTAAACATACACTTTATAAATTATTATTAAAAAAGTATATTTTGGACTTCCCTAAATACAGTAAATACAGTACTTGCCACAGCTCTGTAGCCCACTTCAGAGTTTAAATGCAAACAATTTGATTGCTGCAGCCTTGCTGCACACTTTTTTTTGGCCCACTAACTGAAAAAAAGGGTTTGACCAAATACAAAGCAAGGTCATTATGCATTTATGGAGTAACATTCCATACTATGAAAAATTTCAGGGCATCTGTCTTTACTACAGCACTGATCTCCCCCTGCAGTGTCGACCACAGCAGTGTTTTTGTATTTGCTTTCCTCATAAGGAATGTGGACTATGAGCATAAAAGCATTCCACCAGCACGGGAAAAATAGTCCTAGTTACAAAGCCAAGCATCCATAATAATACATTGGCAAGGCAGTACCTAACACAGCTCATTAGGTAGAGGCTACTTCATAATTGTATTCTGCCCTTGCCCTGTGTTTGGTCACATTTTCTCAGTGTATGCAATCTGTTTTGGGTGGTGGAAGAATGGTGTGCAGCACAGTACGTGCTAATATATTTTTCCTAT
>NC_092859.1:86128270-86137728 GCF_032062135.1 Pyxicephalus adspersus
GGTACTTTTGGTGAGATACATCATTTGGACTTATTGCACTGAAAGCGGGTCCATTCCTAAAATGTATTCTTATGGGTCACAAGGCCTAAACATCAATAGGAAAAAAATGTTACTTACCTTTACAGGGAGGCAACATAACTTGTCAGCCACTGGTTTTGTTTTTTGGACTGTGTGACCTAGTCATGTTCAATAGACTGCTTTAGAGTATTTGTGTTGTTTACATTAAAACTGCGGTACCCTGTTAAAGAAAAGCTTGGTGGCTGAGGCACCTGTGAAAAGTCTTAGAAACATTTTACCAATATGAAATGCAAGTGGATTGCACCTAAAATACACTGCTTTTGCCCATCTGTACAAGTGCTGAAAAAGCTGTAAGGGAAGATTGTACAAACCTGATTTTAGTAGTAGCTCAAAGGAAATGATCATAGAAGCTTGGTATAGAGTAATTGTAATGTAACATGCTATTAATTGTGACTTGCTTATCTGTGCTTTGTTTCCTATTAGGTAGATTATAATGTATGGAAGGGCCATCTTGATGTGTTAACTGCAGAAGTAAAAGAGAAAATTTATAATGTTTTGCTGTTTGTTGATGGGGGCTGGATGGTGGACGTAAGAGAAGTAAGTAACCTTTTTTGTTCTGTTGAAGCATGTGTCGTTATGTAGGTTTATCCAGTGTGGTAGCAAAACAAAATGTGTACAGACTAAGCACAAGATGACTGTAGTCACCACAGGTTACTGCACTTGGCATATTATCACTGCTTCCAATAAGCCCATCCATAGTATTTGGATTTATATGCATTCTCAAGGCCATATTGAAACAAACATACAATTGAAAGCACAGGAGAGAACAATCCAGTTTGTGGTTGTATTTCTAATACACATTCTAAGCAATAAAACAAAAAATTAATAAGAAGCATTATGTGTAGTATGAACATTTGGTTCAGATTCTCAATGCCCCATTATTTTCTATTGTGGAATGCTTTGTGGCACATAAATGTTTTCCCATGTTAGATCTGGTACATTCTAAAGACACTGCAAAGTGTTAAGAGTAAATTATTACCACAACTTTTATAAGCCACAGTTTATATTTTCAGTAGGGAAAAGTGGTGTGCCACTCTGTCCCCAAATGACAAGTTCCCTGCAATACAGCATCTCCAACAGAATATGATTAACGTGTGCAGCTTGTTTGTAATACAATCTAAAGGACAAACAAAATAGGTCAATAGATATTTGTGTACATGATAATGTTTTTATATACAAACTGAGGTTTTGGTGTCTTTATTAGGATGCAGAGGAAGATCCAGAACGTAAAAACCAGTTGACATTTTTACGGAGCCAGTGCTTACCAATGATGGCTTTCTTGCTGCACACTGTGCTGCATACCACAAAGCAGTACCAGGAATGTCTACGATTGGCTGACATGATCTCATCAGAGAACCACAAGCTTTATAAAGTAGGTGCAACTTTTTTTAAATACCTGCATGTTTGCACGCATATTTGTTGGAGAAAGTTACTTTTCCTAGAAAATGTTGTGTGTTGTGTGTTTTTTTGTTTATTCAATTTTTGTATATTTATACATACATTTCAAGGCAGCAGGTTGGAATCTAGGTGCTTTCCTGTTTATTAGGATATTTTTAGCTGGTATGCAGTTTTTACAGAGCTCTTAAACCTAAAATAGGCGCACTGGTTTAGGAATGCATAGTATAATGTCTTTCAATTTTATATTCAAAACATGTAAAACAAAACTTGAATGTAATTATATTTTCACTTTATAGAAAACCTCTTTCAATACCATCAAGTATCTCATTATTTATCAAGAGATGCAAGACCGGTATGTTCTATATTCCTGGTCTATAGATTAAACCCTAAGAAGAATATTGGTTCCAATTATTTTGGGCTGTGGTCCTCCTCCAGAAACTGTTCCCTCATTATTAGATTTGTGTCTCCAGGACATAGACATAGTGGACCTAGCATAACGTTTTTTTTCTTTCTTGGTTCCTAAAACTGAGGGGGAAAAAAAATTCTCTTGCAATTCTTGTTTCCCGAGAATGAAGTCCAAAGCAGTTCTATGAATGTGGTAGAAACCATGGTAATATAAGTATTTCACAAATTTATTAGCATTTAAATGCAAGTCAATGCAATAAAAAAAAATTACAAATTAATTCCTAAAGAAACTATGGGATAGAAGCAGTTATGGAATTGGTCCTAACCAGTGGGTATATTACCAAGTGGTGTGTGTGTGTGTGTGTGTGTGTGTGTGTATATATTTTTTCTTCTAAAACCTATGCGGTCTCCTCTACCAATGTGTTCAAAACACTTTTCCCTGTGTTTTCAGGTATTTTCCAAAGCAGAGTTAAGAAAGCTACTGCAGAAATTACGAGAATCATCACTGATGCTGTTGGATATGCAGCTCGATCCTCTGGGTTATGAAATCCAGTCCTAATTTCACCAGTGCTTGAGAAAAACACAAATGTGGAAGCAGCTTTCTGAGAATGTTTGTTTAAAACCAATATATTTTTGTTTGCTGCCAGGGAACACTTTTTTATATTAAAAAAAAAAAAATTGCTAAGTAAAATTGACAATGTTGTGTGATTCATTGATTTACACCCCCCCACCATTTTAATATTAAATACTTTAGCGCACAGTTTTCTTTTGTGGGGGTAACACAGTAAATAGGATAACTGTATAGACCAGTGGCGGCAAACCTAAGGCACACGTGCCAGAGGGGGCACTCAGAGTTCCTCTGTCAGCCTGTGCTGGCTGCTGAATTTCCTTTCTCCAGAGTCATCAGTTAACCCTCACAATACCAGGTTGTGGAGAGGAGAGGCAGCTGATGTGTCTTGATCCAGAACTGAAAGGGTGAAAGTACAGAAGGGGAGAGGGAGGGGTAGGCAGACATGAGGGGGGGACCTTGCTTTGTCGTAGTTGCACAGCCCAAGGACAAGAGTACCAAGTCTGCTATACCCAGTCAGGACCAGGTGAACACAAAACTTGTGGTAGAAGGTGTCTGTTGACTGTAATAAGAACCCTGTAATTGTGTTGCTGTCCATAGTGCTTTTAAACAAAAATGGTGTGCAATGTGCTGCATTGGTATGCAATTGGTATGTGTTTAGTAAAACTCCCTTCATTCCTGTAATGTGAGATATAAAATGTAATATTATTTTTGCTGTCTGCACCCTACTAGGAAGATATGGATCATTTTTTGTCTTAGTGACAATGTCTTACTTACCAAAATAGATGAAGTGGTAATTCTGCACTGTGGTGATGGCATCTAACTTAGATGCCTTTTACATGGAATTGGACAAATTTCTGGAGGAAAAGTCCATCAACGGGTTGCTAACCCTGATGGGCATGTGGTACCTCTTGTTATAGATGTGGGCCACTGTGAGATACAGGAGCTAGACTAGATGGGCCATTGGCCTGATCCAACTGGCTCTTCTTATGTTCCTATCAGGTTACAGTCTTAACAGGTTGGTGCTCATTGCTGGTGTTGGGCTATGGATTGGCTCTGTCATAGAGAGTGATTGCTGTACATTGAAAAAATGACATCCACATTTATTGACATCTGTTCTGTGCGTCCAGTACATCAAAAGTTACAATGTCATTGCATAGCGGCAGGTTGCGTTTGCCTGACATCACATGACCCGTATAATCCTTGGCATGCAGGGTTAAGCTTTCTGTGGCCTGTGTCTGTGCGCTATATGAGAGAACAGGAAAGACAATGGCACTCCTTGTACTGGGATTGTGAGGGGGAACTTTGTATTGGCTGCTGTCCATAGGAACCAACCTGGGCTCCCAATAATGGGGAAATGAGAGCTTGTATGGATGATCGAGGTCTGCATGCCTCCTGTGTATGGGAAATGTGTTTCACGCTTCATCTTATTTATGCAAATTCCCGAAGAATTATGTCCAATGCATGTACAGCGGGTGTGAATCAAGGGTATGAAATGCACCTATGCCTTTTTCAGAGCAGGTCAAAAGCTGATGTCAGTGGAACATTGCCCCCTTGCGCTGGTGGTCAGCAAATTCAAAAGGAACCCCAGCTGAGAATCACTGCTGTAGATTGTTCAGGGGTTATCCATTTCTCTAGTGTTAGCTATTTTTGGTATAGGGATAGATTTGTATTGGGTGCTTCATTATTTTTTTTTATTTTGTGTTTTTGTAGACTCCAAGTCTTGAACACCCAAAAATGAGTACAGCAAAAAAAAAACATTGATATTGGAAAATCATTCCAAAAGGCCTGGACAGAGTCATTTGGAGTCACTGAACGCAATGGAAAGCGTTATGTATTCTGTGTAATGGAAGTGTTGTATGTTGCATATCAAGTGTCAGACCACATCAAGTGTTAGAGTTTCTTGAAGGGAAATTGAGGAAATATCATTCCCAGTATCTTAGTTTTTGCAAAAATTCTTTCTAGAACAAATCATCTGACAGTTTTAAAAATTTCACTGCATAGCAAAACATGGCAGGCGCCTCTCTGATGGGGATAATATCAAAACGGCTTTGTTGTCTGGGAGTAATTCCTTTTTTTATGATTTCCCAAAAAAGGATAACATTTTTCAATACATCTCTAAAATGCCACTTAGCAGAAATACTGTGAAAGATTGAGTCCAGCACATGGCAAGTGATGTTAGCCAGCAGCTCACCTCTGACTTACAGAAGACAGCCAGCTGGATGAAAGCACAGATATAAAAAAATCATGCAAGGCTGGCAGTAATTTTGTGTTATGCTGCTGGTGACATTAATAATAATATACAGGATTTATATAGCGCCACCTTATTACATTAAATAGGGAGAGATTTGTACCCTGCTTGGATAAGTTAGCCTGTTTATGAATTAAAAAGGGCCGGAGTATCCACAGCTCACTGATATGGCCTGGCTTACCAACCTCATGTTTTGTTTTTTTTTACAGATGTTACACTACACTTCAATGTACTGAACAAACAAACTACAAGGTGTAGGGAAAACTGCAGAAAGGATGTTTTGTGATATCAAAACATTTGAGAGAAAACTGCAGGTGTTTGAAAAAAACCTTGAAAGTGGGCTGCTAAAATATTTTCCTCATCTAAAAATGCATTTAGAAAATTCTACGTTTGCAGACAATCCTACAAGCCATAAGGAAATCTACATGGAATGTTGTAGGATTGTAGCAGCTGCAAAGGTGATTTTTACAGTTCCATAAAATGGAGAGAACCCTGTGTTTTCTTACTTCTCCAGGTAAACTCAAATTTGAAAAAATTCAATTTTTCAGGCTTACACTGGTTAGATTTAGGAAATCTGGACATGGAGCTATTGAAATTTAAAGAAAGCTCTATCTGGAAAAATAAATTCTATGACCTGCATGAAACATTTGAGAAGATAGAAGGGATGAGAAATGACAGCACAGTTAGTTCTGAAAATGAAATCCTTTAAAGTAAGGAATTCTCTGCCAAATAATTTTAGGCACATGGGTTTGCTCTCCTTGCTTTTTTTGGATCATTTTATGCTTGTGAGCAGCTGTTTTCAGCTTTGAATTATATCAAATCTGACACCAGAAACAGATGACCCGAGTGCTGCATGTGTTGCTTTCAAATTTTCAAATGTATGAGCCAGGCTTAGACAAATTATATCAGCATGCATACAACAGCAAAAATCAAATAAATTGTTCAAAAGCATGCAAACGTTTACCTTTCAATAAAAGGTTGTTTATATCATTGAAAGCTCTGTTGTTGTGTTTTTTTTTAAGATAAAAGATGTTAATGCATGAGTTGTTTTTTTCTAAACTAAAACCTCAGTATTCGGGTTAAACTGCCGTGTTGGCACTTTGCGATAAATAAGTGGGTTTTGGGTTGCAGTTTGGGCACTCTAAAGGTTAAATTTCTAAAAGGTTCGCCATCACTGCTTCAGAGGGACGGTCCTTCTACTGAATTGAAACTAGTAGATGGAATGCAGAAACAAACTGTATTAAATATGCTTTCCATGTATAAATCTTAACAGGGACGCTTGTAGAAAAAACAAAAGTACTTTAAATATGTGCTGTAATAGAAGACCATTTATACTTTTGTATTGGGTCAGTGCATGTGTTGCATTAAGAAGCCTATTGGGCAGTGGTTATTACTGCACTGAAACATGCTGAGCTGCAATTCATGTCCAAGGTGCATTGGGATACCCATTCAGCGTATAATGTGTGTGTTACTCCAGTACCATACTTTAAATGGGCCTGAATGGCCTATTCACATGACACCACTGTGAGCTGCTATATTAATGCTTTGTGTGCTATATTAAATACTCCATTTCAAATTAATCTGATGTAATATAGGTGAGAATGGGGCAAGCTGCTTTTAAAAATATGTATCTTTTTTTATTTGAATAGGTGCACTTTTAGGACACTAAACAAGCTAATTACAGGCATTGAACAATTGAAAGTGGTTGGATAGTTCTGTTAAGAGTCAATTCCAAAACAGATTGGAGTTTGAGCAATCCCAATAAAGATCTGATATGACTGTGCCTGTCATTACCATGACTTCCTGTCATCATTCATTGGCTAGATTGGCTGAACCCTACTTTACCTGTCATTGACCAGTATAGTATAGTGTGTTAAAAAATACTAACTCTGACTTAAAATGACTGCATCCAGCTAGATTTCCCAAATGGTCCAACCATTTCAGTCCACTTTGGAATTGTACTGTTCCAAGCAATTCTTTAAAAGCATAACTAAAGATGGCTGCTTCACCTATTGGCAATCCTTTACCGGGTGCCGTCATCTTCCTTCTGTTCCTCCTCTCAGAAGTCATCTTCGACCATCTTGTAATTATTTAGGTGTGGATTGGCATATCTAGCTTTTCAGCCAAATTGTCACCATTCTGGATGGGTTTCTTCCCTCTGTTCTAATGACGGCATGTTAGGCTGTCTTGCTAACTTTTCCCACACACAAAGTGCCTGCCTGTTTCCTGTTCCCCTCCACAGAGTGTGCAGAAAATGCTACACCTTCACCTTTCACCCTTAGGCAGAGTGCTATCTACCAGTCAGTAGATGATCAGATATAGGGGTTATGAGAGCACATCAGGCTGTATATAGGGTTATGGCCTCAGGCAGGGCTATGCTCTGTTAGATGGTTTTGTAGTATTGGGATGAAGACAGTGAACCCATGACACTGAAACAGTGCAAACATGAATCGTGTCTAGGCAGTGTTACACCTAAATGCTGGGCTTTCTGTACAACGTCATTTTGGAGCTAAACATTTTACCAAGTATGATTTTTAGAGTACCTTCAAGCATCTATACTAATACCTGGATCCATGAATATCAGTTTTTGTTTCAGACTCCTGTGCATGTTTAACCTATAGAGCATGGTAGGGAGGTAGCATGTATCCCGCAGACATTGATCCATCAAATCTGATCTCATGACTCTGGGCACCTTATAGGCCTTGCCACATAGCTTGACCCTGTATAGGAAAAGTGTGACTAGCAAACCTTACAAATTGTTTGCAAAGCCTTCATCAAACTTCAAGCAGCATTGTTTATTCTTTCAACACAACATTTAGCTCTACTTTCAGGAGTTTAAACACATATCTGTATGGGGGTACTAGGGGTCACCTTAAAGAGTCAGTGTACTATATTAAAGCAATCCCTTCATTCTTTCAGAGCCCTTTACACCGACCCAACTTATCCTCCCTCTCCCTAGTTGTGTACTTAGTGAGAACTGAATGGCCATAATCTGGCATTTATTTTCCACTGCAAAGGCAGTACAGCCCCATAGGGCCTGTGCACCACCTCAGAAAACAGCAAATACAAGTGTATGGGGTGGTACTGTGCCCAGAAAGGAAGGAAAACGTGTTTTGGAAGATTGAAAAACATGTGGCAGGGGCTCTTCTGATCTTGGTAAATTTGCTACTGTGGAGGAAGGAGTCAGGGTCAGAGAATATTTTATTACAGTTCATGTATGATGCTATGCAGATGCAGCAGAAGAAAAATTACTAAACTTAAAGACATTTTTAACAATAAATAAAAGGGTAGATAACTCTTTTATATTTAAAAAACCTTTTGTTTAATTAGAAGGGGAGGACCCATCCTTTTCTGTCTTCTGCGGCAGTAAAGACTGAATGGGAAACCCAGAGCCTCCTGGGATACATACATCACAAATCCCAAGAGGCTTGATCTTAGAATCTAGGAAGGGGCTTTCCCCACCATGTAAAAAAAAACACACAAGTGCTAAACTCACACATGCGCAGCGAGATCAGCACTTTTTTTTACATTTTTTAAGAGAAAACGTCATCTACTCTCGGGCCTGTGCATTGCAAGATTGGGTGATGTAAGGACCAGCAAGATGACAGAAGAAAAAGACAGTACATTTGTTTCCCCGCTCCCTGAAGAAATCTGGGACAGCACAGGACCGAATGGGGATGGGGGGCTTGAGGGTCCGACGGCTAGGCAGAAGTAAAGGTGTCATTTTATTGTTAATGAAAGTTCTGTTCTTAATAATCTTTTATATAATGGATTGTAAGGCCCTGTGTACACAGGCTTGATCACCATGAACATACCATGAACTATCATTCTTCAAAAATGTGTTGCTGTTAAAGCTTTGTGAATTGAGAAAAAATTTGGTTGGTTGATGCCATTGTCAGTCAGCTGAGTACCCTACAATTGGCTAGAAAAGGGCCCTTGTGCAGACAGGCATACACTATGGACATACCAAGCAACTCATTTTTTCAAAATATCTTGCTTTGACCAATAGCATCGTCCAAAGCAAGACCATGGGAACCAACAAGCACATGTGCCTTTCTCTAGCCAATTGTAGGGTACTCAGCTGACGGACCAATGGACTCGTCCAAACGATTCACAGCCAGATAAGTACTCTACAATTGGCTAGAAGTGGGCACATGTGCTTGCTGGATTGTAAGGCCTTGTGCAGACAGGCTGACTTCTATGGACATACCAAGCAACTGTCATTTCTTGAAAATGTCTTGCCATGTGATTCAGTTGGACGATGTCATTGGTCAGCCAGGAGTGGTGTCATGGCGTAGCTGTAAACACACTGATGCTGTTGCCAGTTGCTAAGGAACCGCTACTCTGGAAGCATCTCTGGACGCGTCTCCAAAGCAATTTGACTGAGGCCTTGTGCGGTTTGCAGTTTTCTATTTGATTTTTTACCGATTAATTACACCTTTACCTCAATCACATATACCTGCACCTCAATCACATATATTTCAATCACATACCTGCACCTCAATCACATACACCTACACCTCACTCACATACATCTACACCTCATTCACATACACCTACACCTCATTCACATAAAACTACACCTCATTCACATACGCCAGATTCACCTTCACATTTTCACTTGAAGCACCGAAAAGAGCAGCCTATACCATCAGGATGCCAGGAAGGAATGTCAGAGGCCATTTACGGCCCACCATTTCATCACAACAGGAAGAAGACCAATATTCTCCGGTGGCTCATAGGACCACGTCTCGAGCT
>NC_092859.1:86138001-86182993 GCF_032062135.1 Pyxicephalus adspersus
TCATATTGATTGCATCAAAAAATGGGCAGACGTAAGAGCTACCTGTCCCAGCTGCAGGGCAATTATTCCTCGAGTAGTTAGGGTAAGTATTAGATATCCTTTTGTTTCTTTCCTCAAAATCAATGTTTACTATTGTAAAGTAAATAGATTGTTTTGTAAAAATGTGCAAAGATCTTTGGAGTATATGTTACTATTTTTAAGGCTTATTTTAGATTTATTCTAACCTATATTTTTTGTTTTGTTTTTTTCCAGGAGGAGGTGATTGATGGTAAGCAGCGGGTTCTCATATGGATTGAACAACTTGGCCGAAACATAGAAGTCGAGGTTCCTGCAGAGGTCGTAACACAACGCCCAAAGTTTATCGTCACCAGGAATGAAGACGGAGAGTTGTATCTGTCCTTTCACCAGATCCTGTCCATCTTATGAGGACGTGAAGGAAAAGGAAGAACTTCATCGATCTTGTGATCTGATCCTGTGCATCTGAGTAGGATCTAAGAGGATAGGTAAGTTGGGTAAGTATTTATTAGTGGGGACAACCAGGAATGGATTGATCTTGGAATGTAATTTGGACTACGTTGGACCCTGCAAAGGTAACTATTATTTTATTAGTGCCTATGGCATCTGGTGGTCCGTGGCTCTGGCCGGTGCCCCCCAGAGCAGAGTCAGAAGAGGGGCCCAGGTGGCGGGGCGCACCGGTCAGAGCCGTGGACCATGTCCCCCGTACAAATCCCAGGCTCAGGGAGGAGGGCGGGCTGTGTCCCTGGACACAGATCTGAGCCTGCGATGGCGGAGTGGGCAGGTTGTATCCAGGGACACAGCCCGCCCTCTTCCCTGATCCTGGGATTTGGGCGGTATTATGTCATGATGACGTCACTACGGGGAGGGTTCTTCCCCTTTGATTTACACCCGGCTCCCCGCTCATGTGCGGTCAGGAGCCGGTAATTTTAGTGGTCCACGGGACCGAAAAGATTGTCAACCTCTGTTTTAAAGCATAACCTGAGTAATAACACTTTGCACTATATGCAGAGTCACTGCTACTAGCCCAGCCTGAACTTATCTATGAACAGCACTGACAGCCCGGAGCTTCCCCTCCATGACAAGCCTAAGAAGCCCGGACCTGGCTATGTACAGAAAGGCAATGCTAGGACATTGCCACAACACACGCCATGGAACCTGAAAGCGCCATATTCAAATCGGTAGCGGATCGTTCCAATCCAGCAGAAGGACCTGGAAGTGACGGCGACCAGAGAACCGGAAGTGTGAGGGCTTCACGGATCAAACATGAAACCCGGGAAAAGTTTGGTTGAGAGACAGAGAAAATGGATGATCAGTCTTCTGACACAGCACAGAAGGTTTGCGTGTGTGTGAGTTATATGTTATATGCTGTCAGGGGTATTTATAGGGTGTCATACCCTTATTGTACGCTGCACAGGTAGTTATGTAGGGGGATTTGGGGGCACTGACATTGCAGGGTGATGATGGGGGTTCAGGAAGGGAATGTTTGGTGATGGAATGCATTACTATATTGCAGGAAGAGATGAGGGTGAAGGAAGTGTCAGACAGGAGATGGGGTGCACTCCTATTATTGTGAGGTTATATGGGGGTACAGGAGGGGGAGAGAGGTGATGGGGTATACTCCTTATAATGTGAGGTAATATGGGGGTACAAGAGAGGGGGACAGGTGATGGGGTGCACTCCTATTATTTGTGAGGTGATTTGGGGGTACAGGAGGAGGAGACAGGTTATAGGGTGCTCTCTTAATAATGTGAGGTGATATGGGGGTACAGGAGGGAGAGATACTTTATGGGTGCACCCCTTTATTTGAGGGATATGTGGGTACAGGAGGGGGAGAGATAGGTGATAGAGTGCACTCCTATTGTGTGGTAACATAGGGGTACAGGATGGGAAAGACAGGTGATGGGGTACATTCATATTGTTGTGTGGTAATATGGGGGTACAGGAAGGTGTTGTGTACAGGAACCTGGCAGGTGATGGAGTGCACTGGTATTTTTGCTGGGTGAAATGGGGGCAGGTGATGGGAATACACTAGAGTATTCCCAATGTGGTATGGACGTATAGGAAAGGTAAGCCAGATGCTGGGGTGGACTGCTTATTTGAGGGTGATATGTGAATTTAGAAATAGGGGGCACATGATGTGGTGCCCTGGTAAAGTTTGTGAATAATTAGGGGAAGTGGGTCTGGAATATGGTGAGAGATGTTTGGATGTACTACTATCACACTGCCAATATTGCAGAGTGGTATGGGGTTCAAAAAAGGTAAGACAGGAGATGGGGCGCACTGATATTATTGCAGGGTGATGTGGGGTTTCAGGAAAGGTGAGACAGGTAATGGAGGGTTCACTAGTATTTTTGCATGGTGGCATACGGTTCAGGAAGTGTGAGACAAGTGATAGGGTGCACTGGTATTATTGCAGGGTGGCATGGGGTTCAGGAAGTGTGAGGCAAATGATGCATTGCACTGATATTAGTGCAGAGGGCATAGGGTTCAGCAAGGTTGATACAAGTGATGGGGTGCACTGGTATTATTACAAGGCATTCAGGAAGTGTGAGACAAATGATAGATTGCACTGGTATTATTGCAGGGTGGCATGGGGTTCAGGAAGTGTGAGACAAGTGATGAGTTCACTGGTAGTACTGTAGGTTGGTATGGGGTTCAGCAAGCGTGATACAGATAATGGGGCCAACTGGTAATTTTTGCAGGGGATTGGGAAGTATGGGGATACGTGATGCACAGTGCTTTGTATATTGGTGTTATTGCAGGGGGGGTTCAGCAAGGGAGACATAGGTGATGGGGTTCACTCCTATTATTGTGATGTGGTATAGGGTACAGCATGAAGTGAGACAGGTAATGGGGTGCACTGGTATTATTTCAGAGTGGTATGTGGTTCAGCAAGCGTGTGTCACCTCACAACAATAGGAATGCACCCCTTCACCAGTCTCACCCTTGCTGAACCCTTTACCCCACCCTGCAATAATTCCAGTGCACCCCATTAGGTGTCTCAGCCTTCCTTGACACCCATATCACCCTGCAATAATACCAGTATACAAAACATCTATGTTCACTTTTCCCCATCCTTCCATATCCCTGTAGTAATTCCATTTCACCCCATTACTTGTCTCACCTTAGCCCAACCCCTATACCCACCTGGAGTAATCGAAGTGTGAGACAAGTGTTAGGGTGCTCTGGTATTATGGCAGGGTGGTATGGGGTTCAGCAAGGGTGAGACAGGTGATGGGGTGCACTGGTATATTTAGCAAAAGTGAGATCATTGATGTGGTGCACTGGTAATATTGCAGTGCACCAATGAGCCTGAAGGAAGTGTCAAAAAGATATTGAGGTAAACTGGTATTATTGCAAGGGAATATGGAAGGATGGGTAAAAGTGAAGGCAGGTGTCTTGTATATGTCTATGTTATTACAGGGTAATAAGGGGTTTGGCAAGGGAGAGATAGGTGATGGGGTGAACTCCTATTGTTGTTAGATGATATGGGGATACAGGAGGGGGTGAGAGGTGATGGGTGATGGGGTGCACATCTATTCTTGTGAGGTTATATGGGGTGCACTCCAATTGTAGTGAGGTAATATGGGGTAGAGGAGGGGGTGAGGTAGGTTATGGGGTGCGCTGGTATTATTGCAGGGTGGTATGAGGCAGATGATGGGGTGCACTGGTATTATTTTGGGGTGGCATGGGGTTCAGGAACTGTGGGCCAGGTGATGGGGTGCACTGGTTTTTTTGCATGGTGGTATGGGGTTCAGCAAGAGTGAGACATATAATAGGGTGAAGTGGTATTTTTACAGGGGATATTGAAAGATTGGGAAAAGTGATGACAGGTGTTTTTATACTGGTGGTATTGTAGGGTAATATGGGGTTCACAAAGGGTGAGATGGGTGATTTCGAGCCCTCCTATTGTTGTGATGTGATATGGAGTACCAGAGGGGATTGAACAGTTGATGGGGTGCACTCCTATTGTTGGGAAGTGACGTACACTTGCTGAACCACATACCACCCTGCAATAATACCAGTGCACCCCATCACCCGTCTCACCCTTCCTGAACCCCATACCACCCTGCAATAATACCAGTGCACCCCATCACCTATCTCACTTTTGCTGAACCCCATTTTTCCCTGCAATACCATCAATATACAAAACACCTGTCTTCATGTTTCCTCATCCTTCCATATCTCCTGTAATAATTCCATTTTACCCCAATACTTGTCTCACCCTTGCCTAACCCTATACCCACCTGCATTAATAGCAGTGTGAGATGAGTGATGGGGTGCACTGGTATTATTGCAGGGTGGTATGGGGGTTAAGCAAGCTTGAGACAGGTGATGGGGTGCCCTGGAGTTTTTGCAAGGTGGTATGGATTCAAGAAGTGTGAGACTGGTGATGGCATGCACTGGTATTATTGCAGGGTGGCATGGGGTTCAGCAAGGGTGACACTGGTGATGGCATGCACAGCTATTATTGCAGGGTGGTATGGGATTCAGCAAGGCTTAAAAAGGTGATGGGGTGTCCTGGTACTATTTCAGAGTGGTATTGGATTCTGCAAGAATAGGACAATTAATGGGGTGCACTGGTATTTTTGCAGGGGATATGGAATGACAGGGAAAAGTCAATACAAGTGTTTAGTATTTCGGTGTTATTGCATTCTAATATGGGGTTCAGCAAGGGTGAGATAGGTGATAGGGAGCCTTCCTATTGTTGCCATGTGGTCTGGGAGTACAGGAGGGGGTGGGACAGATGATGGGATGCACTTCTAATATTGTGAGATGAAACACCCTTGCTGAACCACATACCACACTGCAATAATACTAGTGCACCCCATCACTTTTCTCAGCCTTCCTGAACCCCTTGCCACCCTGCAATAATACCAGTGCACCCCATCACCTATCTCTCCTGCTGATCCCCATATTTCCCTGCAATAACACCAATATACAAAACACCTGTGTACAGATAATGGAGTGAACTGGTATTTTTGCAGGGGATATGGAAGGATGGGAAAAAGTCATGACAGGTGTTTTTTTACTGGTGTTCTTGCAGGGTAATATGGGGTTCAGCAAGGAAGAGATAAGTGATGGGGTGTCCTATTGTTGTTGATTTGGGGGAAAAGGAGTGGGTGAGACCGTTCATGGGGTCCATTCCTGTTATGAGGTGACTCACCCTTGGTGAACCACATAGCACTCTGCAATGATACCAGTCAACTGTCTCACCTTTCCTGAACACCCATATCACCCTGCAATATTACCAATCATTTCCAACAGCTATCTCTCCCTTGCTAAACCCTGCAATTACACCACTATACAAAAGACCTGTCTTCAATTTTCTCCATCTTTCCATATCCTCTTAAATAATACCAATTCAACCTATTACTTGTCTCACCCTTGCTGATCTGCATTTCTCTGTGCAATAATACCAGTTCACCCCATCACCTGTCTCACCCTTTCCTAATCCCATACCCACATGCAGTAATAGCAGTGTGAGACGCGTGATGGGGTGCACTGGTATCATTGCAGGGTAGTATGGGGTTCAGCAAGAGTGAGATCATTGATGGGGTGCACTGATACTATTGAAATGACAGTAAAGCACGTGTCAAACAGGTAATGGGGTGAACTGCATTTTTTTTGTAGGGAATATGGAAGGGTGGGAAAAGTAAAGACGGGTGTTTTGTATACTCATGTAATTGCAGGGTAATTTGGGGTTCAGCAAGAAAGAGATAGGTGATGGGTTGCACTCCTAATGTTAGGTGATTTGGGGGTACAGGAGGGTTTGGGAGGTGATGGGGTGCACTTCTTTTCTTATAAAGTGATTTGGGGGTACAGGAGGAGGTGAGATAGGTGATGGCGTGCACTGGTATTATTGCAGGGTGGTTTGGGGTTCAGCAAGGGTGACACAGGTGGTGGGGTGCACTGGTATTATTGCAAGGTGGTATATGGTTCAGCAAGTGTAAGTCAAAAGATGGGGTGTACTGGTAATATTGCAGGGTGGCATGGGGTACATTGTGCACGACGAGTGATGGGGGGCACTGGGAATTACTGCAGGGTGATTTGGGGTTCGGCAGCAGTGAGACAGATAATGGAGTAAACTGGTATTTTTGCAGGGGATGTGGAAGGATGGGGAAACGTGATGACAGGTGTTTTTTATTTGGTGTTATTGCAGGGTAATAAGGGGTTCAGCAAGGGAGAGATAGGTGATATGGTGCCCTACTATTGCTCTGATATGGGGTACTGGTGGGGGTTGGACAGAAGATGGGGCGCACTCCTATTGTTGTGCGGTGACTCCCTTGCTGAACCACATCCCTCCCTGCAATAATACCAGTGCACCCCATCACCTATCTCACCCCCCGTACCCCCATATCACCTCACAACAAGTGTAATGCCCCATCACCTCAGCCCCTCATGTACCTCCAAATCACCTAACATGAGGAGTGCACCCTATCACCTATCTCTCCTTTGCTGAACCCCATATTACCCTGCAAAAACACCAGAATACAAAACACCTGTCTTTACTTTTCCCCATCCTTCCTTATCCCCTGTAATCATTCCATTCCCCCCCAATACTTGTCTCACCCTTGCCTAACCGCATACCCACCTGCATTAATAGCAGTGTGAGAATAGTGATGGGGTGCACTGGTATTTCTGCAGGGTGATATGTCTGGTTCAGCAAGGGTGAGGGGGTGCACTGGTAATATTGCAGGGTGGTGAAGAGTTCAGGAAAGGTGAGACAGGTTATGGTGTGCACTGGTATTATTGCAGGGTGGTAAAGGGTTCAGCAAGGGTGAATCGGGTGATGGGGTGCACTGGTATTATTGCAGGGTGGTAAAGGGTTCAGCAAGGGTGAATCGGGTGATGGGGTGCACTGGTATTATTGCAAGGTGGCTATAATACCAGTATACAAAACGCATGTCTTTACTTTTGCACATCCTTGCATATCCCCTTCTATAATACCAGTTCACCCCTTTACTTGTCTCACTTTTGCTGAACCCCATACCACCCTGCAATAATATCAAGGCACCCCATCAACTGTCTCACCCTTGCCTAACCCCATACCCAGCTGCAGTAATTGCAATGTGAGACGAGTGATCGTGTGCACTGGTCTTATTGCAGGGTGATATGGGGTTCAGCAGGAGTGAAACAGGTGATGGGGTGCACTGGTATTATTGCAGGTGGCATGGGTTCAGCAAGGTTGAGACAAGTGATGGGGTGCCGTGGCATTTTTGCAGGATGGTATGGGTTCAAGAAATGTGAGACATGTGATGGGGTGCAGTGGTATTTCTGCCGGGTGGCATGGGGTTCAGCAAGGGTGAGGTAGGTGATGGGGTGTATTGGAATTATTGTGGGGTGGTATGTGGTTCAGCAAGGGTGAGGCAGGTTATGGGGTGCATTGGTATTATTGCAGCATGGTATGGGGTTCAGCGGGATAAGGACAGGTGATGGGGAGCACTGGTATTTTTGGAGGGTGCCATGGGGTTCTGAAAGTGTGATTTGCAATAATATCAGTGCACCCCACCACTTGTCTCACCCTTCCTGAACACCCATATCGCTCTGCAAAAAACACCAGCATAAACAACACCTGTCTTCACTATTCCCCATCCTTACATTTCCCCTGCAATATTACCAGTGCACCCCATTTTTTGTCCCACCCTTGCCTATCCCCATACCCACCTGCAGTAATTGCAATGTGAGACGAGTGATTGTGTGCACTGAAGTTATTGCAGTGTGGTATGGGGTTCAGCAAGGGTGAGACAGGTGATGGGGTGCACTGGCAATTTGCAGGGTGGTAAAGGGTTCAGCAAGGGTGAGATAGGTGACGGGCTGCACTGGTATTATTGCAGGGTGGTGTGTTGTTCAGCAAGAGTGAGACAGATAATACAGTGAACTTTTTGCAGGGGATTTGGAAGGATGGGTAAAAGTCATGACAGGTGTTTTTTTTTTGTATACTGGTGTTATTGCGGGGTTATATGGGGTTCAGCAAGAGGGAGATAGATGATGGGGTGCTCTCCCATTGTTTTCATGTGATATGGGATACAGGAGAGGGTCAGACAGATGATGGGGTGAATTCCTATTGTGAGGTAATTCATCCTTGCTGAACCACTTACCACCCTGCAACAATAACAATGCTAATCCTAACCTGCAATATTACCAGTGCACCCCATCACCTGCCTCAAAGGCCTTTCTGAACCCCATACCACCCTGCAATATTACCATTATACAATGCACCTGTCTTCACTTTTCCCCACCTTTCCATATACCCTGCAATAATACCAGTTAACCTCATTTCTTGTCTCCCTCTTGTTGAACCACATATTCACCCTTGCCTAACCCTATACCCACATGCAGTAATAGCAGTGTGAGACGAGTGATGGGGTGGACCGGCAATATTTAGGGTGGTATTGGGTTCAACAGGAGTGATTGGGTGTACTGGTTTTATTGCAGGGTGGTAAGGGGTTCAGCGAAGGCGAGACAGGTAATGGGGTGCACTGGTAATATTTCAGGGTGGTTTGGGGTTAAGAAAGGGTGAGATAGGTGATGGGGTGCACTCCTACTATTAGGTGACATAGGGTACAGGAGGGGTGAGAGGTGATGGGGTGCACTCTAATTGTTGTGAGGTGATATGGGGGTACATGAGGGGTGATATAGATAATGGGGTGCTCCTATTTTTGTGAATTGA
Organism: Pyxicephalus adspersus; assembly: GCF_032062135.1. Lineage (NCBI taxonomy): Eukaryota > Metazoa > Chordata > Amphibia > Anura > Pyxicephalidae > Pyxicephalus > Pyxicephalus adspersus. The sequence continues at coordinate 86,146,694 of NC_092859.1, forward strand.
TGCACCCTTGCTGAACCCCATTTAAACTTGCAATATTACCAGTAATATCCATCACCTATCTCTCCCTTGCTGAACCCCATATTACCCTGCATTAACACCAGTATATAAAAGAATTCTTTTCACTTTTTCCCCATTCTTCCATATCCCCTGCATTATTACCAGTTCACCCATCACCTGTCTCACCCTTGCTGAACCACATATTTCAATAAATTTGAAATAATGAAAAAGACTGGGTTATTTTTGTGGCAAAAGTCAACCGTGTGTATTTAGCATACATAAAAGTACGCAATTATGGACATTACAAATTATCAGTGACAACATAAGCATTAGATAATATATATAATAAAACAAACGTAACAGTCAGGCATCCCCTAAGGATGGATTTTTAAGGGGTTTGCTTTTGTAACTAGACATAGATTTGTCTGACTGAGTAAAGAGGTGGTATAAAAGTCATAGGTCTTCTCCCAATGTGTTTCGCAATAACAAAACAGTGCACCCATTTCCTGTCTTAACCTTGCTGAACCCCATTCTACCCTGCAAGGATACCAGTGCACCCCATCACCTATCTTACCCTTCCTGAACACCTATATCACCCTGCAATAATACCAGTAATACCAATTACCTATCTCTCCCTTGCTGAACCCTATATTTCCCTGCAATACCACCAGTATACAAAACACGTATCTTCAATTTTCTCCATCTTTCCATATCCCCTGCAATAATACCAATTCACCCTATTACTTGTCTTACCCTTGCTAAACTTCATTCCTCCGTGCAATAATACCAGTGCAGCCCATCATCTGTCTTACCCTTGCCTAACTCCATACCCACATGCAGTAATAGCAGTGTGAGATGAGTGATGGGGTACACTGGTATTATTGCGGGATGAAATGAGGGTGAAGGAAGTGTCAAACAGGTAATGGGGTGAACTGCTTTTTTTGCAGAGGATATGGAAAGATGGGGAAAATTGAAGATACGTGTTTTGTATGCTGATGTTATTGCAGGGTAATTTGGGGTTCATTAAGGGAGAGATTGGTGATGGGGTGCACTCCTATTGTTAGGTGATATGGGGGTACAGGAGGGGGTGAGATAGGTGATGGCATGCACTGGTATTATTGCAGGGTGGTATGGGGTTCAGCAAGGGTGAGACAGGTGATGGGGTGTACTGCTAATATTGCAAGGGATATGGAAGGATGGGGAAACATGATGACAAGGGTTTTTATACTGGTGTTATTGCAGATGATGGGGTGCACTGCTATTGTTGTGAGGTGACTCACCCTTCCTGAGCCACATAAAACCCTGCAATAATCCCAGTGTACCCCATCACCTATCTCACCCCCATGTACCCCCATATGACCTAACAATAGGAGTGCACCCTTTCACCTATCTCTCCCTTGCTGAAACCCATATTAGCAGGCAACAATACCAGTATACAAAACACATGTCTTAACTTTTCCCCATCCTTCCATATCTCTTCAGCTTTGGTGAACCCTTTACCACCCAATAATAATACCAGTGCAGCCCATCACATTTCTCTCACTTGTTGAACCCCATTCCACCCTGCAATAATATCAGTGTATATCAGGTATTATTGCTGGGTGGTATGGGGTTCAGCAAAGGTGAGACAGGTGACAGGGTGCACTGGTATTTTTGCAGGGTGGTCTGTGGTTTGATTGGTTGCACTCCTATTATTTCAGGGTGGTATGGGGTACAGCAAGAGTGAGACAGATAATAAAGTGAACTGGTATTTTTTCAGTGGATTTGGAAGGATGGGTAAAATTCATGACAGGGGTTTTTATACCGATGTAATTGGAGGGTTATATGGGGTTCAGCAAGGGTAAGATAGATGATGAGGTGCCCTCTCATTGTTGTGATATGATATGGGATACAGGAGGGTGTGAGACAGATGATGGGGTGAATTCCTATTGTGAGGTGATTCATCCTTGCAAAACCACATACCACCCTTCAAAAATACCAGTGCACCCCATCATCTGTCTCCTACTTGCCGAACCCCATACCACCCTGCAACAATACCAGTGCACCCCATCACTTGTCCCACCCTTGCTGAACCCCATCCTGACCTTCGATATTACCAGTGCACATTCCATATCGCCCTGCATTAATACCAGCATACAATCCGCCTGTCTTCACTTTTCACTGTATTTCCATATACCCTGCAATATTACCAGTGCACTCCATGACCTGTCTTACCCTTGCCTAACACCATACCCACATGCAGTAATAGCAGTGTGAGATGAGTGATGGGTTGGACTGGTATTATTGCAGGGTGATATTGGGTTCAGCAAGGGTGAAAGAAGTGATTGGGTGAACTGGTATTATTGGAGGGTGGTATGGGGTTGAGCGAGGGTGAGACAGGTGATGCGGTTAACTGGTAATATTGCAGGGGATATGGAAGGATGTGGAAAAGTGAAGACAGGAGATTTTTAAACCGCTGTTATTGCAGAGTAATATGGGGTTCCGCAAGGGAGAGATAGGTGATGGGGTACACTCCTATTAGCTGACATGGGGTACAGGAGGTGGTGAGAGGAGATGGGGTGCACTCATATTGTTGTGAGGTGATATGGGGGTACATGAGGGGTGGGACAGATAATGGGGTACACTCCTATTTTTGTAAGGTGACGCACCCTTGCTGAACCCCATATTACTCTGCAATAACTCCAGTATATAAAAGAACTCTCTTCACTTTTTTTCCCCATTCTTCCATATCCCCTGCAATATTACCAGTTCACCCATTATCTCACGCTTGCTGAACTACATATTTCAATAAAATTGAAATAATAAAAAACACTGTGTTTTTTGTGGCAAAAGTCAACCGTGTGTATTTAGCATACATAAAAGTACACGATCATGGACATTACAATTTATCAGTGACAACCTGAGCAGTCGATAATATATATATATTAAATCAAACGTAACAGTCAGGAATCCCCTAAGGATGGATTTTTAAGGGGTTTGCCTTTTGTAACTAGACATACAGTTGTCTGACTGAGTAAAGAGGTGGTATTAATGTCTATCCCGACGCCTTTCGCAAAAAAAATACACCCCAATTATTGTCTTACCTTCCTGAACACCCATATCACCCTACAATAAAACCAGTAATAGACATCACCTGTCTCTCCCTTGCTGAACCCCATATTTCTCTGCAATAACACTGTTATACAAACACCTGTCTTCACTTTTCCCCATCTTTCAATATCCCCTGCAATAATACCAGTGCACCCCATTACTTGTCCCAGTGTTCCTGAACCCCATACCACCCTGCAATTATACCAGTGCACCCCATCTCCTGTCTGCAATAATACCAGTACACTCCATCACCTGTTTCACCCTTACTCCATACCCACCTGCAGAAATAGCAAAAAGAAATAAATATTATTGCAGGGTGGTATGTGGTTCAGCAAGAGTAAGACAGATAATGGGGTGAACTGGTATTTTTGTAGGGGATATGGAAGGATTGGGAAAAGTGAAGAGAGTTTTTATATATGGGTGTTACTGCAGGCTAATATGGGGTTCAGCAAGGGAGTGATAGGTGATGGGGATTTTGTGATATGATATGGGGGTACAGGAGGGGGTGGGACAGATGATGGGGTGCACTCCTATTGTTGTGAGATGACACACCCTTGCTGAACCACATACCACACTGCATTAATACTAGTGCACCCAAGATGAAAGATGATGCGGACTTTGCTCCACTGGGCATCTGGTGCATTATCCAGCTCAGACATTTTATACGCTTTCTTCCATCATTAGACCAGTTTCTCTGTTCTTTTACTGTTTTTGAGCAGCTTTGTTCAGGTCATGGTCCTGTACATCAGGTAGTGTCCTTGCTATATGCAGCCTTGATTGTTCCAGAACCTGACTCCACTGTATTTACAAAGATGGGAAATGGACTAGGGTATGGTGCAATAACAAATCTTCATGTTGTTTCTCTTTGCTCATAAGTCCTCCTCTATCAGTACTGCCTACCAAGAGCAGGGATACAAAATCATCACTTGGTTGGAGTCTCGACACTTTACACTATACAGTTTATCATTAGAGAAGTCCCAGAAGTGTTGATACTGCAATGAAGGGGTAGGCATACTTCTTTATATATTTTGGGACTGTCCCCCCAAAAAAAAAACCTTTTCTTGTCAGGTTTATCAGAGTATGCCAAAAATTTACAGATGAGATCCCTTTGAAATTGGTGTTCCTAATGCTAATCTAGTCCTGCCTATAGTAATTTTCTGTTCACTCGCCAATTTAATAGGGCGCGGGCATGTATTCCAGCTCTCTGGAATTAAGCGGGGAAGCCAACCCTAGCTCTGTGGTTCTCTAAAATTAATGAGGTCTTATAATTGGAAGAAATGACTGCTACTTAAAGAGGTACTGAGAAAAAGGTGGGTCAAAGATGGTTTTAATGTGTGTGCTTTTATCAATACCATCCTGCAGTGTTGAGTAAGGTAAGACTGTCCTGTTGAACAGTTGATACGTCTTGCCTAATATAATATTATTGGGCACTGTTTGCAATGGAAGATTCTTTCCTTTGCCCCCACAACTGTAGGCGGCTGAGATCTTTCTATAGCTGTGGGCTTATAGGTGAATACACTTTATTGACCGGATGTAATTAGTACAAGGTGAATAAAAAATATGGGCATTCTTAGTTACCTATGTTTCTAAACTAATTAATTTATTGAATCATAATTTGCAACAGACAGAAAGGACATTTCCAGTGGGAAGAGCCAATATAAGAAACATTGATAGGTTGGTAATAATTGTTATTGTTATAATTTATATGTGGTTGTCTTTTTTTTTCAGTATAATGTAAAAAATGTCTGTAATTGTAGGCTGGGTTTTTCCTGAAGAAGTGGACTTTTTTGATCTGAGAAACATGTTAAATGTATTCAGCCTGGTTTTATTTTTTGTATTTACTTACCCATATTGTTTTTAAGAAATTTTACATTGTTATTGAATAACATTTTAATGTATGTTGGATTTCTTTTAAAAATGTTCACAAACATAAAATTTTTTTGAATGCCTCTAAAGTCCTGGGTCTCCGAATCCTTTCTTTCCTTTTATGTTTGAATTTAAAGGTATGTGGCATTTGCTCTTTCTAGGGGATCGTCCTTACAAATAATCTTCCTTTGTTTCCTATCTTTACCAAACTGAACACTCTACAGTTATCCCTATACCCTATACCTGACCTGACCACTAGGGGAATGGCAAGGGCCTTTAACAGGATGGGAATTAGCTTATACAGGCCCTTGCCATTCTACTGGTGGTCAGGTCAAATGTAAGGACAGGAAATTCTGCTAATGTATGACAAAGCTAATTCCCGTCCTGTGAAAGGACCCCAGCATTCCACTAGAAAGTCAGATCCAGAATTAGAATACTGGTACAAGAACCTTATAATACCTCTTCGTAGTCACGTACCCTGGAGCTGATTAGTGGGGAATGCCAAGGTCTTTCAATGCAGTGGGAATTAGCCTTATTGTATATGAGCAGGCTATTTTATATCCTTATATTGGACCTGACCACTAGGAGGCATCCAAAGGTCCTTGCATTGGATAGGAATCGGCCAAAGCCAATTCCTATCTAAATGCTGGACCTGACCATTAAGGTAATGATAAGCCCCTTGTACTGGATGGGAATTGGTCTTGTTTTTATGAGTGGGCTTTTTCCTATCCATATACTGGACCTGACTATTAGGGGACATCCGAAGTGGTACTGGATAGGAATTAGCCCGGTCATACATGAGGTGGCTTGTTCCTATCCTTATACTTAACCTGACTACTGAGATTATAATAATGAGGTCCTTGTACTGGATAGGACTTAGCCTTGTAAATGAGTGGGCTATTTCCTATCCTTATACCTGACCTGACCTGACCTAATAAAATGGGGAGGTCCTTGTACTGGATGGAAATTAGCTTTGTTATATATGAGCAGGCTATTTCCTATCCTTTTATCAGAGCTAACCACTAGCAGGCATCATAAGGTCCTTGTATGGAATGAGAATTAGCCAGGTCATCGATGCTCAGGCTATTTCCCATTCCTATACCAGACCTGACCACTTAAGCAGCAAAAGATCTTTGTACTGGATGGGAATTAGACTTGTTATATATGAACAAGGCTATTTTCCTATTCAAATACTGGACCTGCCAACAAAATAACAATGAGATCCTTATACTGGGTGGGAATTAGCCCGATCACATGTGTGTAAGCAGCAGGAAAGTTGCTGCATTCAGCTAAATTGCAAAATGGAAATACTGAAGGAGCATACAGATAAATCCCCAGTGCACTTCTCATAATACAAAGATGTTTCCACTATCATGCCCACATTTTTAGGATTAATCTTTTACCAGCATTTCTCAATAATTTCATAGAACTCCCAGACTTCCTATAGAATTATAGAAAAGTTCTGTGCACTGCTTGGCCATGGTCATTTAAAAATAAAAAAAAAAATAAGAAAAGGAAAAAAGGCTTTTTCATAAACTCTAACACCAACATTTCCACCTAAGGATAAAAGTGTACTGACCTTTTCCATGATGAATAAGAAAAGCTTAGGCAGAGGGGTACTAAATTATTTACAAAAGTGTATTTACAGTAAAAACACTGCACCAAAAAAACTGTACAAGATCAATGGAAGTCTATATATCTTTTGTCTGGTCATCCTCTTCTAGTTTCTTGATCTCATTTTTCAAACAGTTTATTGTTTCCCTGCTAGCCTTTAATCTTTCCTTTAACTCTGATATTTCAAAACTGGTCTTCTTCTTGGCAGCATCCATCTTTTCTTTAGTTTTTGCTTCTAATTCTGTAACTAGGAAGAAACAAAAAAAAAAGTAACAGCTGAATTTTCATTTTGCTCTCCAGTCCAAGGCAAGTATGGTACTGACTGCACTAGAGTACCTAGAATATTAAGTGTTCTCCAAAAACACAAAGTTTACAATATTATTTTGGACTTTAGGATACGTGTGTGTGGTCCTATTTAAATGGATCTCTAGACCCCCAGTGAATAATGGTGGATGCCATCCTTGTTTTTGTGGGCAAGACCTGACTATAAACCCCGCTACGGACATAATCTGCTAAAATGCATCATAACCAGCTGTAAGGAAAAATGCCCAAACTTTTGGTGGTGAAGGGTATCATACATGTACTATTCTAGTACCTTCTTTACAGCATCCCAATATACTGAACCTACCTACTGAGACAACTTTGGTTCTGTGCTAGTCATGTACCATATGACAAACCATGACCAACATTTGTTTTATAATAGGGAAAGTCTACAAAACTTTACTTACATTCTGTTTCATGTTTGTAAGCTCCAAGTGTTAATTGCCGTGATGTGGTGAGGAGTTGCTGCATCATAGCTGTTGGATCCTGGAATATCTAGGTACATTATAACATACTGACATTACTACGTGATGAAAATCATGTTTCACCTTTCCTGGTGCATACACTAAAACAAATACCATTTTCACTACAAATCCTATTCATCTGAAAAGCACAACCAAGGAAAAGGTTCTCACCATTTCATCATAAAACTCTGAGACCACAGTCTTCTTTCCTAGCATAGCATTTGTGTCTGACTGAAACAGCTTCAATAAATGGTACAAAGTGACCTGGAATGATAAAGGTATGTTTACGTTGGGCAGATGTTTTTAGAATTAAGAGCTAAAGATGAAGTATGGCCACAAACGTATTTACAAATATTCCTCAATTGTCACAAACACAGATATTACCTTCGAAAAGAATTAGGGACAATTATATTTGTCCTGTGCAGAAAGAGCTGTGGGAGTGAATGAAGCAGAAGGTTCATCTCCTACAGGTTGCCTGCCTAAAACTATAGGAGGCAGATACAAGACCAACATAGTTCTCCCCAGACCCCTTTTAGTGGGCGGAGCTCCCGACACTCATCGCAGCTCCAATCCTCGGAACAGAAAAAACAGGCTGCTCCGTTCTCAGCTGTCATCCGTTCAGAGGATTCCAACTGCTAATAAGAGCCTGGCGGGAAGAACAGCACAGCTAGAATGAGATCGGGACACAAGCTATCCCTCTCCTGTTCTCTAGCTTATGCTGAGTCCTCTGTTGAAAAAAACTGCTTGTAAATGAATCCGCCGGAGTGTCTGTGTGTAATGATGTCATCGGTGCAGTGTGATAGCTGTGTGTGTGTGTAGTCTGCATGTCATTCTGCAACCTTACAACTTTGTGTGTTCAAACCTACAGATCTCCTAAACCATTGGTCGTAATGATTTGAAAATTTCAGGGTACACAGAGGATAGCTCATAGCTACTAGTAACCAAAATATCAGCCCCCAAGAATTTAAAGATATAGGGGCCACAATTTTAACAACTTATGAAAATACAACATTTGGAAATGCTGTTTCAAAAAAGTAAGTGCAATTTGGAGTCCTTAATTGAAAATGCAAATTGCGGACCCCCAGGGCCACTTGCATAGCAAGGAGTATTGGGATGGGGCCCCTAAATTGATACCTGCCTGCCACAAATCTATAACTGTCATACTGTATTTACCCGGTCTGCTTCTCTTCTTTAAATCCCATTAAATTTCCCTGGAATAATGGGGTGTACAAAGCTAAAAATGTTTGTGAAGTGGGGGGACACCTTTGGCTACCCCCCCCCCCTACTAAAATTTAATTACTATGGAAAACAAACTGCCCTGTTACACATTACTGCTCACTTCTAACGCTTGAACCCCAATTTGTCTGGAATAGGGAGGTGTAGGAAACTGAAAATGTGTGGGTAAAGTCTGTGGATAACAACCCCTAAAATGTTATGGCTTTGGCATCATTAGAACATAAAAATTCTGCCCACCAAAACAAAATTGGGGTTCAGGTACTGGAAGAGTACAGTCATGTGTAACAGGGCAGCGTGTTTTGATGGGCAGAATTCTGTAATGATGCCATGGTGATGAAAGTTTGGGGGGTGTAAGGTAGGGAAGCGAACAGTTAAGCGTGACAGGGCAGGGCATTTTGATGGGCAGAGTTTTTATGTTCCAATGATGCCATGCTAATGAAGTTTTTTTTGGGGGGGGGGTTAACAAGTGTCCCCCACTTGCACCTACATTTTCAGTTTCCTGCACCTCCCCATTCCAGAAAAACTGTGCTTTAAAGAACAGAAACAGAAGGCGTAGCATCGTATTACAATTATAGTTTTGTGACATAAATTTCCCCTTGAATTTTATGTCACAAAACTATGGGGGTCCTTAAATTACCATTTTCAATTTTGGGCTCCTAGATGCACTTGCCTTTGAATGTTCAATTTTCACAAGTTTTTAAAGATCCCTTGTGTACCCTGAAAAATTCAAGAAAATTTTGGGGGTCCGGGGCCCTGGTCTGTGCATCCCCGAGCGGGGTCAGGAGAAGGACCCAGGTGAAAGGACGCATCGGCCAGAGCCGCGGACCACGTAACCCCGAGTATTGCTCACACTGCAGCTGATGATGTCAAATAATATGGGCAGTGATGAAAGGGGGGACACTGACTTAAAGCATCCCAAAATTTTAACATTAAATAAAGAGTGACTTTTCCGTTTTATATAATGAGAAAATGTGTTGCCTTTTTTTTTATTTTTTGGTTTAGGACCCCCCTGTCATGGTGGTAAAGACTGCAGGGGAAATCCACAGCCTCCTGGCACATTTGTGTCACATATCCTAGGTGGCTGTGGGCTGCTCCTTCTGTGCATGCCTGACATCGAAATGTATCATCAGGGGCTTTCCTATAATGTAAAAATAAAAATGCCCAATATCATGCATGTGCGGTGTGCATGGAAAACGGCAGGTGTTTTTTTACTGCTAATGTGAACTAAACCACATCAAACTATTACACTACTACAAGGTATTACACTAAAAAAAACATGGAACACTGGGAACTTAGATCAAAATACACAACACTAAACAGTTTGGGCAAAATATGGAAACATTAGACATACTAACAATCCAGGCATTAGAAAGTTGAAACAAAGTATAGGGGAAAGGTAGGACACTGATACAATAATGGGGGTTACTGGATACCTATGGCATAAACTAGGAGTACTACCACCCGGCTGAAAAAAATTCCTGGGGAGAACACTGACCAACTACTGCATAGGGGGCTGAAATGACACACAGCCAACTCATACTGAATTATGACTCAGGACTGGATGACCTACATAAAAGACCCCAATATTCAAGTAAGACTGCACAATGCTCCTATATTTAGATATTTGTCTGTCACGTATAAATGTAACAGTCGTTTGCGCAAATATAATCCCAACATACCATAATATTATTGGGTATACCAAAAAAAATAATAAGTTATACAGAAGCAAGATAAAGCATTTAATGAGAAATGTTACACTATAGAATAATTTACTATGTAGTATTGGTATATGGTGCAACAAATTATATCCTCATTGGATATCCTAATGTCTTGTCACTCCCATAATGCATTGTTCATACTCAATTAAAAATCAGAAACTGTAAAGACAGTCAATGAGGGTCCCTTTCTAAATAAGAGCTATTAGCTGGTTACTTTTTCTGTTTGTTTTTTTAATACCAAATCAAGTAAATGTAATGTACTTACTGGTCTTTCATTTGGATCGATAAAAAATATTTTTATGATGATTTCAAATTCACCCCAACCGGTCTCTGTAATTTCATAAGGAGGCTTTGTAACAACTAAAATTAATGAAAAGAATTACAAGAAAAAAAAAAGTTGTGAAAACTGAAGGACTGCATGGATGAATTGTTTTTGCTTAGAAAGGCAAAAAGGAAAATACCTCTGAGGGGATTCCCATAACTTTCATGCAACTTAAACTGAATTTTCTTTACATAGGCAGACATGTCCTGAAAACAGAATAAATATATATTTATACTAAGTCATAAGAATAAGATAATATACTTTAACATAAGCAATCAGAGTATTCACTACATTTTTAGAGGGGAATAGAAAGCAGTTTGTTTCCCTCAGTTGGGTTTCCATGGTTTTTCATATATTAAAGCGTACCTAAACTCAGAATTTTCACTTTACATAAAATGATAGACAACCCTTTTATGTAAGGTAAAAATTCTGTTTGCTTGTGATTTTTTTTAAGCAACACCTTTTAATAGAAAAAAAAAAAGGGTGCAGCACCACTCTCTTAATTCTCGATCTCCTAGGCGATTCAGAATGAATGGGAGTGCAGAGCGTCACACATCCCAGGAGGCTCTTGGCTGCTCCTGTCTATTGTCACAGGAGGAGCCCTTTCGCTAAAAGAGAAAGAAATTGCTGTTCTCACACATGCGCAGTGAGATCACCAAGTTTTCTTCCCATTTACTTCACCCGATCTCACATCTGGAAGAACAGAGAAAAGATGGCGGCGCCTAGCGTGCCGGCCGAAGATGGATGCCGGGAAGACGCGAGATGTTTTTGTTGTCAGTCATTCTGAACACGTTGAATATGACCTAAGCTGACATTTTGTATCATTTTCAGTTGGTAGATAACCTGAAGCAATGTAATTTATAATCAATTGGAAATGATTCCCTATATACCCAACATTAAAGTAAGATCAAAAGTTAACCCAATGTAGGAGATATTTCTCCACAAACATATAGCAGTAGCCTTTACCTTTTTTAATTTTTAACCAACACCTACATACAAAGGAATCTAGACTCATCCCCTTATGATAAATACACTAACACATAAATATATAAACGATGAACCACATTACCTCATTGCGATACGGTTTGACATAAACCGTCCATTGGTGAGTATGGCCATCCTCTTCTCTCTTCTTGCCAAAATAGCGTGCCACATTTCCATAGACTATAGGTTTTACAATAGTAACTCCCTAAATAAATACAAATATAGATGTTATAAGATATAATACAACTAGGTATATTACTTTGTATATAATACAATAATGACCTGGATGACTATTGTACAAAACAAAGTAATAAAATATAGCAGAGGAAACAATATAAACGCACTAGGCCTGGGGTTTCCTATGTCCATAGCTCCTCCTGTATTAGATGATGTACCCTGACATCAGAATCATCCAGGAATGAGAACTGCCCATGTCTGCACACACTGATATAGGGATTGATACAAATCAGAGCTTGGTTATTGTCGGGGTTATTATTGTATTCCCAGGTTGCTCATGTCAGGGTACAGAATTATACACTGATAACCTATCAGAGCAATGTAAAGGATTCTTAGCAGGGCTGGGGTTTCCATACAGAAGAGAATCCCCTGTTATCACAGATATGCATGTCTTCCACAATATTAGGCCAAAAGGGGTCATAGGGGCAATACTGCAGCCGCTGTACCACCCAGCCACTTCTTCCTTCACTGCTCCATGTTCTTTACCACGGAGGAGAAATCCCTTTAGTTGGCTGCTAGATCTGATGTCATTGCTGCATGTATGTGCAGAAACAGGCACCAAATGGATGAAGATGAGGAGGGACCTGAGATGAGAGACATGGGGCCTGGAAGACTGAAGAGGAGAGACAAGGGGCTCTGAGGATAGATGAAGTTGATGGGCTAACACTGGAGCAGCAGGTGAGTACAGTTCCCCTTCTTTCCATCAGTCAGACGTATTATACTATGGCTACACAAGCAACTATCTGGATGCAGCTAAAACACTGCATGACTGAGTGATGTCTAATGACTGTAATGTCACTTCTGTGTGATTTCCACACTTCTTGTTTAGGTGATCCATGGCTTAAGTAGACAGCGGTGTTCAGGATATCTTCCTGCACTTCACATTCCCAGTGGGTGAATGTGGAAACATCTGTGTGAAATCACTTCTATCTGCAATACAAGAACTGGGCTCCAATCCATCCCCATGGTCACACATGTGTCCATGAAGCTTCTTACACATCATATGTATTATAGCAGGAGGCTGATGTCAGGGATTTCAGGAACAGTCACCCATATATCCCTAGCTTTATTCTGATGACAGTGTATTTCTATAGACAGTTTATTTGTGGCCTGCAGTCATTCAGGGTCTATAAAACCAATGTACCTCCAGCAGAGACATGAATAATAGTGTAAATCTGGTCAGAAATCTCCGCTGATTTAGCAGCCTTTCTCAAACTTTATATCATGGGGGAACCCTCACAATAACTTTCAGGTCTCGGGGAACCCCGCACAATATTTAGCATATGTCCAGTTCATGGTGCTGGAGAATGGGAAGAATATCATCCTTACAAATAGCCAAATCATCATTGGTGTCAGGGGCAAGTGACCTGAAAGGCATAAATTGCTAATGGAACCCCTAGCACCCTCCACAGGAACCCTGGCTGAGATAGCAGGGGTCACATTATCCCCAGCTCTATGTACTACAGGACTGGCTGTTGTGGAAATGAGGGGAATGGAGGGGATTTGTAGCCTGCTGTTAGGGTGACAACACTGGTACTTTATAAATACAGCAGTGGGAAAGTTGTCACCATTGTGCAGGAAGTGTGTTAGTGGCAGCTCATGCAGCCAGCAGATCCCATTCATTAGATGACACTGCTGTTCCTGCATTCTCTGATATCACAAACTCATCGCAGGATTTCCCTGTACACCAATATGAACACCAGCAGTGAGTGGAGGACCACAATGGCGGACATGCCCGGGGCTCTATGGGGGCCCCTGTAAAGTTTGGTGTATTAGCATGCTGTGGCCCTATGCTGACCCCCCCGGCACATAATATGAGATAACATGGAAATGTGACGGCCGTACAGAGCTAAGTCAAGCACAGGAGCCCCCCACACAGAGCCCCACAGGATGGAGGGGCGCCCCCTACTGCCACATACACATAGCTGCCCCCCGCCCCTCACCTTCACTCTCCCTCCGGAGTCCGGCCCGAATTCAGCCATCCTCTTGAACATATTGCAGCGGGAGGCGGCCGGGGAGGGGCAGGAGCAGCTCACCCAGGAGCCAGCGCCTTTCAGCTCACCGAACAACCAGACAAAGCCGAGCAGATAGCGGGGAGCTCACACACAGCTCAGGGAATTTCAGCGCCAACAGCGGACACCTTTGTCCTCACACAAACCTTACGCCACAGTCAGTCCCCTCCTATTCTATTGTGAGAATGGTACAATCCAGGCAAACCAACTTCCCTCCTCATTGCAGAGACCGCGCATAGGGGCGGGGCCTGGTAGTGACGTAATGATCCCAGTAGCTACACTGAGGAAGGGGAGGTCTATGGGCGGAGCCTTTTCTCTGTAGGCGGGCTGATATGAGTGTGACTATGCACATGGAGGCTGGATAGGAGTGTGGATGTTTTAGTGCAGTGGTTGGCAACCTTTTCGGTCCAGCAGACCACTAAAATCTCTGGCTCCTGACTGCGAATGCGCAGGGAGCTCGAAGGGGGAAAACCCAGCGGGGTCCTTCTCCTGACCCCACTTGGGGGTGTACCGGCCAGAGCCACGCAGCACTAAAAAATTTTCAGAACACTGGTTGGCGACCGCTGTTTCTCACATTTTGTTTTAAATTTCTGAGGAAAAAATTGTAATTTTCTGTATTATTCTATTAATTTACATTTTAAATATATAAATAAATCAAGCCAAAAAAAATGTCTCAAATCATCCTAAATCTATTAATGTACATCAAATCAATAATAACAGCTATACAATCTTCTAGTTTCTTTAATTATATATATCTATCTTAACCAACTTTACCCATAAGTTCTTTTATTGCTCATTTCAAATTACTAAATTTATATATATATTTATAATAAATCAAACTTTATTACTCCCCTAGGCCTAATAAAAAATAAGAATTCATCTTTTCTGTTTATTATATATTTTACTGGGGTTACCACATACCTTTCCTACTATCTTTTCATTTCCAGTTTGTACAGCGATAACACAGCTGTAATTACTAGTGTTGGTTGAATATCTCACTGTTCAATTTGCCAGCTATTCGATCTAATAGTGAGAAATTCTCTGGGTGATCAAATGCGGAGTTCGAACACCATGGTGCGAAAATTCAGGTTTTTTAGGGTCTTTTAAGGGTTGCAAGAGCAATCAGATTGCCCTTGCAGCTCTTTACTAGTTGTATGTATTCATAGATAGAGTTTCTCTATCCAAGAATACAGGGCACTACAGGTGATGAATGACAAGTGCCCAGACATTGTAGTAGAACTGCAGAGGTCTGCAGTTCAGTTTCCCATGTGACGTCACAATGTCATTTTGGGAAAAAAGTTAGTTAAAAAACACAAACATTCAATAAATTACTTTAAAATTAATTTTTATTATTTTTGAACACATTTTTTTCCCCAGATTTTTACCGTCGAATCACCCGTTTTTCGGGTCGGGTCTATCGGAATTCAAACAGCCATATTCGGTTCGAATATAAGGACAAAACGAATTCCAACACCAACCAATTACCAATCATCTAAACAAGACATATACACTTAAATTACCCTATTATACTACATATAACATTAACAACACTAAGACAAGGGAACAAAGGAAGGAGAGGGAAAGGGAAGCAGGCCAAAAACAATCCAAAAAATGAAAAGAAAAAAAAATACATCATACATTAACAATGATATAACTATATAGTTGTAATGCACGTGGGTGTGGACCCACTGTGCCACTGACTGGGTATGCCCTAGAGAGGCGTAACTAAGCCGCTACCTGGTCTTCACTAGAGCCTCTGATGGTGAGGATAGGCTTGGGGCGCAGGGTAGCTGCCAGGTGCCACTCCAGAGCAATCCCCGGGTCAGTGGCAGCTGACCAGAGGGGTCAGGGCATTTGATGCAAGCACTGAGGGGCTTGCGTGGCTTGGAGGATATGGGTCAGAAGAGAAGGCAAACAGCCAAAAGTCCATGAACGAGATTTGAGGTCAGGGCCAGGCGGCAAACAGGCAAAAGTCCATAAACGAGATCCGAGGTCAGGGTCAGGTGGGAAACAGGCAAAGTCCAAGAATTCAGTAAACAAGATCCGGAACACAGCAAAGCCGACAGAAAAAGCACCCTTGCACTAAGAGTTAGACTAGCTAAAACCATGAGATTGCTCAGGCATCTTCCTGTAGTAGGAAGCGCCTTTAAATACCTGCAGAAATCCAGCCATAGGCTGGTGAAACAGAGGGCGTGTATGTGTTGCCCCATAGGTGAAGAGAGATACCCACGCCAGATCAAACACCGGTGCAAGTTTCCATCAGGAAGGAAACTTCGGCATGGAACACAGGTAGTGGGTTATGCTACCTGCTGCCCACGAAGTCAGTATGGCGGCAGGAGGGAAAAGAGAGAACCCGGCAGACAGTATTGCTCTCATCTTCTTGTTCACTAGAAACCAGGACATTATTCTTAACTTGTTGCATATTAGCAATTGTAGACCACCAGGCCTTAGCCAAAACCAAATGTTAACAGTTTAAATTGATTACTAGTACAAATCGATGGTTTCAAACTCAGAAGTACCTCTACCGAGTTTTTAGGAAAAGCACAACCCACTAAAGTATAAGCTATTTGATATACTCTCGTCCAGAACTTCCTTACTTTAGGGCACTTCCACCATATATGATAAAGGGTTCCTGCAGTAATAAATCCCCTAAAACAATTACCTGTACAGGTCGACTAAAACTTAGCAAGCCTAGATGGCACCATATACCATCTCAACATTAATTTAAAAATTAGTTTCTACTGCTGAGGCATTGATACTGCTATGAGCTACCGTAAACCAAATCTGGTCCCAATCCTCCTCTTCAAGCAACAAGCCCAAGTCTACTTCCCATTTAGATATATAGGATGGGATGGCCATACTAGTTTGCATTAAATTATTATATAAAGCTGATAAAACTCCCTTCACCTTTGTATCCTGTACACATAATCTCTCAAACCATGTCATAATATAAATACCAGCCGATAATCTGAACATAGATTGAACAAAATGCCTGATTTGGATATACCTAAAGATTTTCCTCCGATGGAACTTTATGCCTTTCTCAACCCTTTTTTTTTTTTACAGTATATTTACAGAATATTAATAGTATTAGTATAAGAAAGTATAAAGTATAAGTATAAGAAAGTTGGAAACACAAAATCATCCCAAATAATAAATTAAATACATTTTAAAAAAAAATTTAGTTTTTTTTTTAATTTTTAAAATTAAAAAAAAAAATAATATTAATATACTTATACTATTATATTTTACTGCCCGTCGGCAACGTACACACACCGACATCACCGGGAATTCCCCGGTGACTCATCAAGTGCAGAGGACGCCAGAAGAAGAAGAAAGAAGACCCAAAGGAAGAGAGAAGATGCGAAAGACAATGCGGGACGCCGGCGGATCAGGTAAGACTCAATTTACTATTTTTTCCCATAGGTTTACCTACCCCGAGTGTGACTTAGGGTTACGGCTTTTAGCTTTTTTTCTACCCTGAGTCACACTCGGGGTTACCACCCAGGAGGTTAATAGAATCCTACGTTCTCAATGTATGCCTCAATATAGGATTAGAGATATGGCGCTGTTGTGAATCCGGAATCCAGAGTAAAGCTTCAACCGCCACCACTGCATTCTCAATAGATACTCATTTGGGGATATTTTTTTTTTTCGAGCATAATACAGTAAAAAAGGGGGTAACCTGGGCGGCTTTATATTAAGAACTCAAATGCAGTACTGATAACCCACCAGAACTCCTGGATTGGGTGTATCTGGGGACTAGTGGGCGTTTTGCCCCCCCAAATGTACTCTAACATCTTAAAATGTATTATTTTTAAAACATGAGTAGGTATAGCAAGTGGGAGAACTCTCATAGGATAAAGAAACTATGGTAACTAAGACATCTTAATGGAAAGTATACAGCCTGTCCATGAAATTTGATATTTTTTCCATGATTCTAGTAGATCAATCAAATATTAGCAGCATACAAAAGGTCATAAGATGGGGAGATAGTGTATATATCCTCAGATAACTAAGTCTTTTTGGCTCCCATTAAAGAGGAAAAGATCCTTAAAGGATTTTTACCACCTCAGATGATAAAGTAACATTAGGGTCTTACATTTTGAACTATTAAATTGAGGCCCCGAAAGGCCTGAAAATGTTCCTGTACCTCCATCAAATTAGGCAGGGACAGCATGGGATTCATCAAACTAAGGAGGCTGTCATCCGCAAAAAGTCAGAGCTTATGTTGCTGACCATTAACCTCTATACTCTGAATGTCTGCATGGTTTCGGATTGCTATAGCCAGGGGCTCTACCGCCAATGCAAAAAGCAATGGTGATAGTGGGCAACCCTGCCTAGTGCCCCTGCCTATAGAAAACTCTGAATGATAGCCCATATGCCCCCTGTGTAAACGCCTTAGGAAAATCATATAAAGAGGATATCCATTTACAAAAATTTGGTCCAAAGCCCCATTTAGGTAATAGTGACATAAGATCTGGCCATAGTACTGAGTCAAAGGCTTTTCTAAAATCCAAGCTCAGCAAAAATGCTGGAGTCTTGGTTTGTTTAGCCTGCTGAATTAAATGCAATACCCTCCGTATACTATCTCTAGCTTGTCGCCTGGGTATAAAACAAGTTAGATCAGCTGAGACAAAGTCCAAAGTCATGTGACAAGCTCTCTCAAAGGGGCTCACAATCTAATGTCCCTACCATAGACATATGTGTTTAATACAGGCTAAGGTCAATAAGAGGTGGAAGCCAATTAACCTAACTGCATGTTTTGGAATGTGGGAGGAAACCAGACTACTGGAATCTGCTGCCATCTACCAGGATGAGAAAGATGAAACCCGACTTCAATACAATTGAAAATCTATAACACAAACTGAAGATCGGAGTTCATAGACACTGACGTGTTCAATACTTATCCCCCATCCCCCCGTATGTGCCTAGAGATCTGATTTAATGTGATTCTGCAGGTTTTGTATATATTTTAAGGGATATATAAACCTTCAAAGTTCTCCTTGCATACTTCCAAGCCTCCTCTAGGTGGCGTCTCATTAGTGAAAATCTTTGAACCAGTGCCACCTTTTCGGACCCACTGACCACTAAATTTACCGGCTCCGGACCGCTCATGTGTGGGGAGCTGGCTGTCACTCAAAGGGGAAGAAACTTCCCCTCCATAGTGACGTCATGATACCAGAACCCGTCTACTGTCCTATAGCAGGTCTGAGAACACAACTTGCCCACTTCCTTGAGCCTCTGATACGTACTGGGGACATGGTCCACGGCCCTGGTTGGTGCGCCCCCTAAGCTGGGTCCTTCTCTTGACCCTACACGGGGGCACACTGGCCAGAGCCGCAGACCACCAACATTTTACCCCACTGGCTGCAGTTGGTGACCACTGCTACAAAACACTCACTGTAGTCTACTTCCACTGACATTGCATTGTCAATGAAAATGAATGCATTGTACATATTTTATGTGATTCAGATGTTATCTATGTTTATTTTCATTAAGCCCTAGCCTGATTGTGTTTTACACCTTACAACCTGTATAGGTATCTGAACCTAACCTGTTATCAGGTATACAGTCCTGGTATAGCAAGGCTGGACCACAAAGAAGCCAACCGATTCATGTGTTGATCGGAAGAGAAAGCCTAGTGAGGGAAATATGAGCTCACTATGCTGATTGTTCTTTCACTGTACAGTTAGACTGAGGTTGAATATTGCAAGTTATCAGATTGAGGATATTTATAGGCAGAAAGAAAGTGCTGTGACTAAGAAGGTAAAATCTAATTTTTTTTTATTTTTAATAAGCTATTCATTCTAATATTGTTATTTATGGGTACAGCTTTAGACAAGTGCTATGAGTCTACAGACAATTACTGTGCATGCACAGCTCATCCCAACATACCCTGGCTGTTGTAAAAAAAATAACTCCCACGCTGGAAGAAGACTGGGTGCATATTCCAAACAGACAGGTACATTTATTTTATTGTTGAGGATACAGTTAGGTCCATAAATATTTGGACGGAGACATTTTGGATTGAAACTAGTAGATGGAATGCAGAAACAACCTTTATCCCATAACCCATAACTAAAGATGGCTGATTCACCTATCGGCATTCCTTTACCGGGTGCCACCATCTTCCTTCTGTTCCTCCTCTCAGAAGACATCTTCGGCCATCTTGTAAGTCTTTAGGTGTGGATTGGCATCTCTGGCTTTTCAGCCAAATTGTCATCATTCCAGATGGGTTTCCTCCCTCTGGTCTAATGGCGGCATGTTTTGCTGTCTTGCTAACCTTTCCCACTCACAAGGTGCCTGTCTGTTTCCTGTTCCCCTCCACAGAGTGTGCAGATTTACCTGCACTTCTAGATCACATGCAAAAACAGTAAAAGAAGAAAATGCTACACCTTCAACCTTTCACCCTTAGGCAGAGTGCTATCAACCAGTCAGTAGATGATCAGATATAGGGGTTACGGGAGCATATCAGGCTGTATATAGGGGTATGGCCTCAGGCAGGGCTATGCTCTGTTAGATGGTTTTGTAGTATCGGGATGAAGAAAGTAAACCCATGACACTGAAACAGTGCAAATCGTGTCTAGGTAGTGTTACACCTGAATGCTGGGCTTTCTGCATGGATTGGTTAGGGTTATATAGGCCCTGTAAGTCATAAATGTGTCTGCTGTGATCTTTTTCCTTATTATGAGGCTTTCTAACCGATGTAACCCCTTTTAATTTTTACAAGATAAGCATAACCATTACCTTGAAGCCCAGTAATAATGAGCTTTTGCCATGCCTCATTCTTTTCATTTGGAGCTAAACATTTTACCAAGTATGATTATTAGAGTACCTTCAAGCATCTATACTAATACCTGGATCCATGAATATCAGTTTTTGTTTCAGACTCCTGTGTATGTTTAACCTATAGAGCATGGTAGGGAGGTAGCATGTATCCCGCAGACATTGATCCATCAAATCTGATCTCATGACTCTGGGCACCTTATAGGCCTTGCCACATAGCTTGACCCTGTATAAGGAAAGTATGACTAGGAAACCTTACAAATTGTTTGCAAAGCCTTCATCAAACTTCAAACAGCAATGTTTATTCTTTCAACACAACATTTAGCTCTACTTTCAGGAGTTTAAACACATATCTGTATGGGGGTACTAGGGGTCACCTTAAAGAGTCAGTGCACTATATTTAAGCAATCCTTTCATTCTTTCGGAGCCCTTTACACCGACCCAACTTATCCTCCCTCTCCCTAGTTGTGTATTTAGTGAGAACTGAATAGCCATAATCTGGCATTTATTTTCTACTACCAAAGCAGTACAGCCCCATAGGGCCTGTGTACCACCTCAGAAAACAGACTATAAAAGTGTATGTGGTGGTACTGTGCCCAGAAAGGAAGGAAAATGTGTTTTGGAAGATTGTAAACATGTGGCCGGGGCTCTTCTGATCTTGATAAATTTGCTACTGTGGAGGAATGGGTCAGAGAATATTTTATTGCAGTTCATGTATGATGGTATGCAGATGCAGCAGAAAAAAAAAACTAAACTTAAAGAAGACAGTTTTAACATTTAAAAAAAAGGGTAGATAACTCTTTTATATTTAAAAAAACTGGCTTTTGTTTAGTTAGAAGGGGAGCACCCCCTTCTATACATTCATCACAAATCCCAAGAGGCTTGATCTTAGAATCTAGGAAGGGGCTTTCCCCACCATGTAAAAAAACAAGTGCTAAACTCACACATGCGCAGCGAGATCAGCACTTTTTTTTACATTTTTTAAGAGAAAACGTCATCCAATCTCGCGCCTGTGCATTGTAGGATTAGGTGATGTAAGGACCAGCAAGATGACAGAAGAAGGCAGTGCACATTTGTTTCTCCGCTCCCTGAAGAAATCTTGGACAGTGCAGGACCGAATATAATCCTATTTGGAGGAAGGGGGCTTGGGGGTCTGAGGGCTCTGCAGAAGTAAAGGTGTCATTTTATTGTTAATGAAAGTTCTGTTTTTAATATTCTTTTATATAATACTAATACCGGTAGGCACCAGTGGATGGCTGTTACAAATTCATACACTTACACAGCACTATCTAGAGGCTGGAGTATGAACAGAGATTCTTTATTTAATGACATTTTCATCTTTGTCAATATTCTTTTCTTTAAATTTAAAGAATCCATGGCTCCTCTCATTTTGCTTAGAGGGTAAAGGGGTACTAGCTACCCCTAGGCTCATCCAACAAGTGTATGGACAGATATCTGGTGGACAACTGGTCAAAGGGAATTGACAGATTCTAATAGGCTGCACACACAAAGATTCATGTGCATGCACCTGTAAAAGACTTCCAAATGTAGACATTAATCAGTCTTTGTAGATTCCTATGTATAGACATCGCTACAGAGTGCAAAGCTAAATATTAATAAAAAGCAGAGTAATAGAAACATTTCTTCTATTATGTGCTGTTTTTCATTTTAGGTAATTTAGCCTATTTTGGGGTATACACGTGTGAACAATGCAGGTTTCCGGCAAACTAAGTATATCTCCTCTCACTTTTTGTTCAGAGGATAAAGGAGTACTAGCTAACTCTCTGTTCATCCCACAGGTGTGTGGACAGATATCTGATGGCCCACTTGTCAAAGGGAGCTTCCAGATTCTAATAAGCTGCACATACATTGACCCTCACAACATGGACCCAGCATTAAAACATCTTACTCCTAAAATCATACTTCTTTTAACACCCAATCAAAAAATTCATTAATTAATTTCAACAATAACCCCACACCAGCAATGAGCACCAACCTGATAAGACTGATACCCAGATAAGAACATAAAAAGAGCCAGCTGGATAAGGCCAATGGCCCATCTAGTCCAGCTCCTGTATCCCACAGTGGCCCACATCTATAATAAGGAGGTAGCACATACCCATCAGGGCTAGTACCCCATGATGGAATTTTCCTCCAGAAATTTGTCTGATCCCCTCTTAAAGACATCTAGGCTAGATGCCATCACCACAGTGCAGAATTACCGCCTTTATTTATTTTGGTAAGTAAGACATTTTCACTAAGACAGAAAAAGATCAGCATCTTCCTAGTAGGGTGCAGACAATAATAATAATACTAATAAAAAATATTTTTTTTTATCTCACATTACAGGAATGCAGGGAGTTTTACTAAACGCATGCTAATTGCATAGCCATTCAGAACATTGCACACATTTTTTTAAAAGCACTGTGGACAGCAACACAGTTACAAGGTTTCCATTACTTTCACAGACTCCTACCTTCTACCACAAGCTTTGTGTTCACCTAGTCCTGACAGGGTATAACAGGCTGGTACCCCTGTTCCTGGGCTGTGTAGCTCTGTTCAATGTCTTCAGCCTAATTTATACTGTATTTCCCATAACTAGGACAGAGCAAAACAAGATCCCCCCACCCCCCACATCTAGAAAAATGTTATACAGAATCAGGACACTACTGACACAATTAAAGTAATATCCACAGACTTAGACTCACCATCATACTGACAACATCAGAAGCAAGTTTGCAGCAACACAATCTGTACCATATGGACATGGCCAGAAACTTGTGCACAAAGACAGAATAACTATTCTACAGATAAGTAGCACATTTTGGTTCTAATAAAATGCAAGCAAACCCTTTAAACAGTATGGACTGAGGGTCAGGTGTGATTTTAAGTGTGTATCAAGACCTTCAATAACAAGTGGGGAAAATCACTGTTACAGACAAATGCTGAATACTAGTTATTATTTGGTATGCATTACTGATTGATTAGATTTAAATAAATCAAAAAGATTAAAAAGATAAAAAATGGCCTGTATTGAGCAATCAAGATGTCTTGCCACCTCATTGGATGCTACTTTAATGGCTAGGAGGGGGAACAAGTGCCCACTGGATTGTAAGGCCCTGTGTAGACAGGCTTGATCCCCATGAACATACCATGAAACTGTCATTCTTCAAAAATGTGTTGCTGTTAAAGCTTTGTAAATTGAAAAAAATGTCAGCTGAGTACCCTACAATTGACTAGAAACGGGCCCTTGTGCTTGTTGGTTTGTACGGCTTTATGCAGTTAGGCTGACCTCTTGCTTTGACCAATGGTATCGTCCAAACCAATTCAAAGCAAGACCATAGGAACCAACAAGCACATGTGCCCTTTTCTAGCCAATTTTAGGGTACCCAGCTGACTGACAATGGCATCAACCAACCATTTTTTCTCAATTCACTAAGCTTTACCAGCAACACATTTTTGAAGAATGACAGTATATGACAGACCAATGGACTCATCCAAATGGTTCACAGCCAGATAGGTACTCTACCATTGGCTAGAAGTGGGCACATGTGCTTGCTGGATGGTAAGGCCTTGTGCAGACAACCTGACTTCTATGGACATACCAAGCAACTGTCATTTCTTGAAAATGTCTTGCCATGTGATTCGATTGGACGATGTCATTGGTCAGCCAGGAGTGATGTCATGGCGTAGTTGTAAACACACTGATGATGTTGCTATTTGCCAAGGATCCGCTACTCTGGAAGCATCTCTGGACGCGTCTCCAAAGCAATTTGACTGAGGCCTTGTGCGGTTTGCAGTTTTCTATTTGATTTTTTGCCGATGTACTTACACCTTTACCTCAATTACATAAACCTACATCTCAATCACATATACTTCAATCACATACCTGCACCTCACTCACATACACCTACACCTCACTCACATACACCTACACCTCATTCACATACACCTACACCTCATTCACCTACACCTTATTCACATACACCTACACCTCATTCACATACACCTACACCTCAAAACATATACGCCAGATTCACCTTCACATTTTTACTTGACTCACGGAAACGAGCAGCCTATACCATCAATATGCCAGGAAGGAATGTCAGAGGCCATTCACGGCCCACCATTTCATCACATCAGGAAGAAGACCAATATTCTCTGGTGGCTCATAGGACCAGGTCTCGAGCTACACTTCAAAAC
Organism: Pyxicephalus adspersus; assembly: GCF_032062135.1. Classification (NCBI taxonomy): domain Eukaryota; kingdom Metazoa; phylum Chordata; class Amphibia; order Anura; family Pyxicephalidae; genus Pyxicephalus; species Pyxicephalus adspersus. The sequence continues at coordinate 86,171,547 of NC_092859.1, forward strand.
GGAACAAGACGAACATCCAGAAGACGACGATCCAGAAGACGAAGACGTCACAACGCTGATTCCTCACAGAGGGAGAGAAGCCGTTCTCTAGTCGAGCGCAGGGTTGTTCTAGAAAGCCACCCAGAACCAGAGGACAGACCGACATCACCAGCCAGTGACCAGCAGAGTGAGGGACAGCCAGACATCTGCAGCATCTGCTTGGGCGAGATTGAGTGCGATGAAGATGGCTGTGCAATACCCTGCGCCCACTTATTTCATATTGATTGCATCAAAAAATGGGCAGAAGTAAGAGCTACCTGTCCCAGCTGCAGGGCAATTATTCCTCGAGTAGTTAGGGTAAGTATTAGATATCCTATTGTTTCTTTCCTCAAAATCAATCTTTACTATTGTAAAGTAAATAGATTGTTTTTTAAAATGTGCAAAGATCTTTAGAGTATTTTTAAAGCCTATTTTAGATTTATTCTAACCTATTTTTTCTGGTTTTTTTTTTTCCAGGAGGAGGTGATTGATGGTATGCAGCGGGTTCTCATATGGATTGAACAACTTGACCAAGACATAGAAGTCGAGGTTCCTGCAGAGGTCGTAAGACGACGGCCAAAGTTTACCGTCACCAGGAATGAAGACGGAGAGTTGTATCTGTCCTTTCACCAGATCCTGTCCATCTTATGAAGACGTGAAGGAAAAGGAAGAACTTCATCGATCCTGTGATCCTATCCTGTCCATCTGAGTAGGATCTAAGAAGAGAGGTAAGTTGGGTAAGTATTTATTAGTGGGGACAACCAGGACTGGATTAATCTTGAAATGTAATTTCAACTACGTTGGACCCTGCAAAGGTAACTAATTTTTTATTGGTGTCTATGGCATCTAGTGGTCTGCGGCTCTGGCCGGTCCCCCCCAGAGCAGAGTCAGAAGAGGGACCCCAGTGGCAGGGCGCACCGGCCAGAGCCGTGGACCATGTCCCCCGTACAAATCCCAGGCTCAGGGAGGAGGGCGGGCTGTGTCCCTAGACACAGATCTGAGCTTGCGATGGGAGAGTGGGCAGGTTGTATCCAGGGACACAGCCTGCCCTCTTCCCTGATCCTGGGATTTGGGCAGTATTATGTCATAATGACGTCACTACGTGGGAGGTTTCTCCCCCTTTGATTTACACCCGGCTCCCCGCACATGCGTGGTCAGGAGCCGGTAATTTTAGTGGTCCACGAGACTGAAAAGATTGGCGACCTCTGTTTTAAAGCATAACCTGAGTAATAACACTTTGCACTATATGCAGAGTCACTGCTACTAGCCCAGCCTGAACTTATCTATGAACAGCACTGACAGCCCCGAGCTTCCCCTCCATGACAAGCCTAAGAAGCCCAGACCTGGCTATGTACAGAAAGGCAATGCTAAGACTTAGGAAGAGCCGCCTATCAATGTCTCACCACAACACACGCCATGGAACCTGAAAACGACATATTCAAATTGGTAGCGGATCGTTCCAATCCAGCAGAAGGACCTGGAAGTGACGGCGACCAGAGAACCGGAAGTGTGCGGGGGCTTCACGGATCAAACATGAAACCTGGGAAAAGTTTGGTAGATGATCAGTCTCCTGACACAGCACAGAAGGTTTGTGTGTGTGACCTATATATTATTATATGCTGTCAGGGTTATTTATGGGGTGTCATACCCTTATTGTACGCTGCACAGGTAGTTATGTAGGGGGATATGGAGGGACTGACATTGCAGGGTGATGATGGGGGTTCAGGAAGGGAATGTTAGGTGATGGGAATGCATTACTAATATTGCAGGGAGAGATGAGGGTGAAGGAAGTGTCAGACAGGTGATGGGGGCACTCCTAATAATGTGAGGTGATATAGGGGTACAGGAGGGTGAGAGATAGGTGATGGGGTGCACTCCTATTAATGTGAGGTGATATGGGGGTACGGGAGGGTGAGAGATAGGTGATAGGGTGCACTCCTATTTGTTGTGTGGTAACATGGGGGTACAGGAGGGGAGAGACAGGTGATGGGGTACACTCATATTGTTGTGTGGTAATATGGGGGTACAGGAAGGGGTTGTGTACAGGATCCTGGCAGGTGATGGCGTGCACTGGTATTTTTTCTGGGTGAAATGGGGGCAGGTGATGGGGATACACTAGAGTATTCCCAAAGTGGTATGGCGATATAGGAAAGGTAAGCCAGATGCTGGGGTGGACTGCTATTATTTGAGAGTGATATGTGAATTTAGAAATAGGCGGCACATGATGTGGTGCCATGGTCAAATCTTAAGATCATTAGGGAAAGGGGGTCTGGAATATGACGAGAAATGTTGGGATGTACTACTATCACACTGCCATCATTGCAGAGTGGTATGGGGTTCAAAAAAGGTAATACAGGAAGGAGATGGGGTACACTGATATTATTGCAGGGTGATATGGGGTTTCAGGTAAGGTGAGACAAATGATGCGTTGCACTGATATTAGTGCAGAGGGGTATGGGGATCAGCAAGGTTGAGACAAGTGATGGGGTGCACTGGTAATATTGCAGGGTGGTATATAGTTCAGCAAGGGTGAATCAGATAATGGGGTGCACTGGTATTATTACAAGGCGTTCAGGAAGTGTGAGACAAATGATAGGTTGCACTGGTATTTTTGCAGGGTGGTATGTGGTTCAGCAAGGGTGAGTCAGGGAATGTGGTGCACTTGTATTATTGCAGGGTGGCATGGGGTTCAGGAAGTGTGAGACAAGTGATGGGGTTCACTGGTAGTATTGCAGGGTGGTATGGGGTTCAGCAAGCGTGATACAGATAATGGGGTGAACTGGTAATTTTGCCGGGGATTTGGAAGTATGGGGATACGTGATGCACAGTGCTTTGTATATTGGTGTTATTGCAGGGGGGGTTCAGCAAGGGAGACATAGGTGATGGGGTTCACTCCTATTATTGTGATGTGGTATAGGGTACAGCATGAAGTGAGACAGGTAATGGGGTGCACTGGTATTATTTCAGAGTGGTATGTGGTTCAGCAAGCGTGTGTCACCTCACAACAATAGGAATGCACCCCTTCACCTGTCTCACCCTTGCTGAACCCTTTACCCCACCCTGCAATAATTCCAGTGCACCCCATTAGGTGTCTCAGCCTTCCTTGACACCCATATCACCCTGCAATAACACCAGTATACAAAACACCTATGTTCACTTTTCCCCATCCTTCCATATCCCTGTAGTAATTCCATTTCACCCCATTACTTGTCCCACCCTTGCCTAACCCCATACCCACCTGCAGTAATAGCAGGGGGAGACGAGTTTTGGGGTGCACTGGTATTATGGCAGGGTGGTATGGGGTTCAGCAAGGGTAAGACAGGTGATAGGTGCACTGGTATTTTTCCAGGGTGTTGTGGGTTCAAGAACTGTGAGACAGGTGATGGGGTGCACTGGTATATTCAGTAAAAGTGAGATCATTGATGTGGTGCACTGGTAATATTGCAGTATGAAATTAGCCTGAAGGAAGTGTCAAACAGATATTGAGGTAAACTGGTATTATTGCAAGGGGGTATGGAAGGATGGGTAAAAGTGAAGGCAGGTGTCTTGTATACGTCTATGTTATTACAGGGTAATAAGAGGTTTGGCAAGGGAGAGATAGGTTATGGGGTGAATTTCTATTGTTGTTAGATGATATGGGGATACAGGAGGGGGTGGGAGCTGATGGGTTGCACTTCTATTCTTGTGAGTTGATATGGGGTGCACTCCTATTGTAGTGAGGTAATATGGGGTAGAGGAGGGTGTGGGACAGGTGATTGGGGTGCACTGCTATTTTTGCATGGTGGTATGGGGTTCAGCAAGGGTGAGATAGGTTATGGGGTGAGCTGGTATTATTGCAGGGTGGTTTGGGGGTTAAGCAAGCTTGAGACAGGTGATGGGGTGCCCTGGAGTTTTTGCAAGGTGGTATGGGTTCAAGAAGTGTGAGACTGGTGATGGGGTGCACTGGTTTTATTGCATGGTGGTATGGGTTTCAGGAAGTATGAGGCAGGTGATGGGGTTCACTGGTAATATTTTGAGGTGACATGGGGTTCAGGAACTGTGAGACAGGTGATGGGGTGCACTGTTATTTTTGCATGGTGGTATGGGGTTTAGCTAAAGACAGATAATGGAGGGAACTGGTATTTTTGCAGGGGATATGGATAGATTTGGAAAAGTGATGGCAGTTGTTTTTTATACTGGTGGTATTGTAGGGTAATATGGGGTTCAGAAAGGGTGAGATAGGTGATATTGAGCCCTCCTATTGTTGTGATGTGATATGGAGTACCAGAGGGGATTGAACAGCTGATGGGGTGTATTCCTGTTGTTGGAAAGTGACGTTCACTTGCTGAACCACATACCACCCTGCAATAATACCAGTGCACCCCATCACCTATCTCAACTTTTGCTGAACCCCATTTTTCCCTACAATGCCATCAATATACAAAACACCTGTCTTCATGTTTCCTTATCCTTCCATATCCCCTGTAATAATTCCATTTCACCCCAATACTTGTCTCACTCTTGCCTAACCCTATACCCACCTGCATTAATAGCAGTGTGAGATGAGTGATGGGGTGCACTGGTATTATTGCGGAGTGGTATGGGGGTTAAGCAAGCTTGAGACAGGTTATGGGATGCCCTGGAGTTTTTGCAAGGTGGTATGGGTTCAAGAAGTGTGAGACTGGTGATGGGGTGCACTGGTATTATTGCATGGTGGCATGGGGTTCAGCAAGGGTGACACTGGTGATGGCATGCACAGCTATTATTGCAGGGTGGTATGGGATTCAGCAAGGGTGAAAAAGGTGATGGGGTGCCCTGGTACTATTTCAGAGTCGTATGGGATTCTGCAAGAATGAGACTGGGGTGCACTGGTATTTTTGCAGGGGATATGAAAGGATGGGGAACAGTCAATACAAGTGTTTTGTATATTGGTGTTATTGCATGCTAATATGGGGTTCAGCAAGGTAGAGATAGATGATGGGGAGCCTTCTTATTGTTGTGATCTGAGGTTACAGGAGAGGGTGGGACAGATGATGGGGTGCACTTCTAATATTATGAGATGACACACCCTTGCTGAACCACATACCACACTGCAATAATACTAGTGCACCCCATCACCTTTCTCAGCCTTCCTGAACCCCTTGCCACCCTGCAATAATTCCAGTGCACCCCATCATTTATCTGAGCTTTTCTGAATCCTTTACCACCCTGCAATAATACCAGTGCACCCCATCACCTGTCTCTCACTTTTTGAACCCCATTCCACCCTGCATTTATTCCATCACCTATTTCACCCATCCTGAACACCCATATCACCTTGTAATATTACCAGTGCACCCCATCACCTATCTCTCCTGCTGATCCCCATATTTCCCTGCAATAACACCAATATACAAAACAGACAGTGGAGTGAATTGGTATTTTTGCAGGGGATATGGAAGGATGAGGATGTTTTTTATACTGGTGTTTTTGCAGGGTAATATGGGGTTCAGCAAGGGAGAGATAAGTGATGGGGTTTCCTATTGTTGTGAGTTGATTTGGGGGTAAAGGAGTGGGTGAGACAGATGATGGGGTGCATTCCTATTTTGAGGTGACTCATTCTTGCTCAACCCCATACCACTCTGCAAAAATGCCAATAATTTCCATCACCTATCTCTCTCTTGCTTAACCTTATATTACCCTGCAATTACACCAGTATACAAAAGACCTGCCCTCAATTTTCCCCATCTTGCCATATCCCCCTAAATATTACCAGTTCAACCTATTACTTGTCTAACCCTTGCTGTTCCGCATTTCTCTGTGCAGTTATACCAGTTCACCCCATTACTTGTCTCACCCTTTCCTAATCCCATACCCACATGCAGTAATAGCAGTGTGAGACGAGTGATAGGGTGCACTGGTATCATTGCAGGGTGGTATGGGGTTCAGCAAGAGTGAGATCATTGATGGGGTGCACTAGTACTATTGCAGGATAAAATGGGGGTGAAGGAAGTGTCAAACAGGTAACGGGGTGAAATGTGATATGGAAGGATGGGAAAAGTGAAGATGGGTGTTTTGTATACTCATGTTATTGCAGGGCAATTTGGGGTTCAGCAAGAGATAGGTGATGGTGTGCACTCCTTTTAGGTGATTTGGGGGTACAGGAGGATTTGAGAGGTGATGGGGTGCATTCCTATTTATGTGAGGTGATATGGGGGTACAGGAGGAGGTGAGATAGGTGGTGGGGTGCACTGGTATTATAGCAGGGTGGTATATGGTTCAGCAAGTGTAAGTCAAAAGATGGGGTGTACTGGTAATATTGCAAAGTGGCATGGGGTACAGATTGTGTGAAGGGGGGCACTAGTATTACTGCAGGGTGGTTTGGGGTTCGTCAGGAGTGAGACAGATAATGGGGTAAACTGGTATTTTTGCAGGGGATGTGGAAGGATGGGGAAATGTGATGACAGGTGTTTTTTATACTGGTGTTATTGCAGGGTAATATGGGGTTCAGCAAGGGTGAGATAGGTGATATGGTGCCCTACTATTGTTTTGATGTGATATGGGATACTGGTGGGGGTTGGACAGATGATGGGGTGCACTCCTATTGTTGTGAGGTGACTCACCCTTGCTGAACCACATCCCACCCTGCAATAATACCAGTGCACCCTATCACCTATCTCACCCCCCCCCCCCCCTGCAAAAACACCAGAATACAAAACACCTGTCTTTACTTTTCCCCATCCTTCCTTATCCCCTGTAATCATTCCATTCCCCCCCAATACTTGTCTCACCCTTGCCTAACCCCATACCCACCTGCATTAATAGCAGTGTGAGAATAGTGAAGGGGTGCACTGCTATTTTCGCAGTTCAGGTGATAGGGTGCAGTTGTATTATGGCATGGTGGTATGGGATTCAGCAAGGGTGAGGCAGGTTAAGGGTGCACTGGTATTACTTCAGAATGGTTTGGGGTTCAGCAATGGTGGGACATGTGATCAGGTCCTTTGGTATTATTGCAGGGTGTTATGAGGTTCAGCAAGGGTGAGTCACATGACGGGGTGCACTGGTATTGTTGCAGGGTGGTAGAGGGTTCAGCAAGGGTGATACAGTTGTTGGAATACACTGGGTTGAGGAAGTGTGAGACGAGTAATGTGGTGCACTGGTATTTCTCAGGGTGATATGTGGTTCAGCAAGGGTGAGACAGGTGATGGGGGGCACTGGTAATATTGCAGGGTAGTAAAGGGTTCACGAAAGGTGAGACAGGTTATGGTGTACACTGGTATTACTGAAGGGTTGCAATAATACCAATATACACAATGCCTGTGTTTACTTTTCCACATCCTTGCATATCCCCTCCAATAATTTTAGTTCACCCCATTACTTGTCTCACTCTTGCTGAACCCCATACCACCCTGCAATAATATCAAGGCACCCCATCACCTGCTGCTAGTACACTCCATCACCTGTTTCACCCTTGCCTAACTCCATACCCGCTTGCAGAAATAGCAAATAGAAATAAATATTATTGCAGGGTGGTATGTGGTTTAGGAATTGTGAGACGAGTGATGGGGTGCACTTGTATTACTGTAGGGTGGTATGGGGTTCAGCAAGAGTAAGACAGATAATGGGGTGAACTGGTATTTTTGCAGGGGATATGGAAGGATTGGGAAAAGTGAAGAGAGTTTTTATATATGGGTGTTACTGCGGGCTAATATGGAGTTCAGCAAGGGAGTGATGGGGATTTTGTGATGTGATATGGGGGTACAGGAGGGGGTGGGACAGATGATGGGGTGCACTCCTATTGTTGTGAGATGACAGAACCTTGCTGAAGATGAAAGATGATGCGGCATTTGCTCCACTGGGCATCTGGTGCATTATCCAGCGCAGACATTTTATACGCTTTCTTCCACCATTAGACCAGTTTCCCAGAAGTGTTGATACTTCAATGAAGGGGTAGGCATGCTTCTTTATATATTTTGGGACTGTCTCAAAAAAAAAAAAAATTTTCTTGTCAGGTTTGTCAGGACCACTAATAAAATGGGGAGGTCCTTGTACTGGATGGAAATTAGCTTTGTTATATATGAGCAGGCTATTTCTTATCCTTTTATCAGAGCTAACCACTAGCAGGCATCATAAGGTCCTTGTATGGAATGAGAATTAGCCAGGTCATCAATGCTCAGGCTATTTCCCATCCCTATACCAGACCTGACCACTTAAGCAGCAAATGATCTTTGTACTGGATGGGAATTAGACTTGTTATATATGAACGGGGCTATTTTCCTATCCAAATACTGGACCTGCCAACAAAATAACAATGAGATCCTTATACTGGGTGGGAATTAGCCCGATCACAGTGGGCGGAGCTCCCGACTCTCATCGCAGCTCTAATCCTCTGAACAGAAAAAACAGGCTGCTCCGTTCTCAGCTGTCATCCGTTCAGAGGATTCCAACTGCTAATAAGAGCCTGGCGGGAAGAACAGCACAGCTAGAATGAGATCTGGACACAAGCTATCCCTCTCCTGTTCTCTAGCTTATGCTGAGTCTTCTGTTGAAAAAAACTGCTTGTAAATTAATCTGCCGGAGTGTCTGTGTGTAATGATGTCATCGGTGCAGTGTGATAGCTGTGTGTGTGTGTGTGTGTGTGTAGTCTGCATGTCATTCTGCAACCTTAAAACTTTGTGTGTTCAAACCTACAGATCTCCTAAACCATTGGTCGTAATGATTTGAAAATTTCAGGGTTAACAGAGGATAGCTCATAGCTACTAGTATAGCCCCCAAAATATCAGCCCCCAAGAATTTAAAGATATGGGGACCACAATTTTAACAACTTATGAAAGTACATTTGGGAGTGCTGTTTCAAAAGGCAAGTGCACCTTGGACTCCTTAATTGAAAATGCAAACTTACATAGCAAGGAGTATTGGGATGGGGCCCCTAAATTGATACCTGCCTGTCACAAATCTAGAACTGTCATACTATATTACCCTGTCTGCTTCTTTTCTTGAAATCCCAATTTCCCTAGAATTATGGGGTGTACAAAGCTAAAAATGTTGGTGCAGTAGGGGGGATACCTTTGGCCTCTGAAATAGGGTGCTGTAGGAAACCTTTGGCCTCTGAAATGGTGTAGGGTGGTGTAGGAAACTGAAAATGTGTGGGTAAAGTCTGTGGATCAAAGAACAGAAACAGAAAGCATAGCATAGTATTACAGTTATAGTTTTGTGCTCCAATCCTCCTTGCTATGTAAGTGGTCCTGGGGGTCCCTAAATTTGCATTTTTAATTTTGGGCTCCTAGATGCAGTTGCTTTTGAATGTTCAATTTTCACAAGTTTTTAAACTTGTTACCCCCATCCTTTTTTGAGTCAGGAGAAGGACCCCACTGGGAGGACGCACTGGCCAGAGCCGTGGACGATGTACCCCAAGCAGTTCCCAGGCTCAGGGAAGTGGGTGGTCTGTGTCCCTGCACACAACCCGCCCACTCTCCCATTGCTGGCTCAGATCTGCCATGAGAGAGTGGGCAGGGTTATGTCATAATGACGTCACTCTGGTGGAGGTTTCTCCCCCTTTGAGTGATACCCGGCTCCCCTTGCATGCACAGTCGGGAGTCGGTGATTTTAGTCGCCCGCAGACCCGAAAATGTTGGCGACCACTGGTTTAGGAGATCTGAAGGATTGATCACAGTGAGTTGTTAGGCTGAAGAATATGACAAGCAGCCTTTATACACACATCTATCACACTGCTGCTGCTGCTGCTGATGATGATGATGATGATGATGATGATGTCATTACACACAGTCCAGTGAATAAATTTCAACATACCATAATATAATTGGGTATACCAAAAAAATAATAAGTTATACAGAAGCAAGATAAAGCATTTAATGAGAAATGTCAAACTATTGAATATTTTACTATGTAGTATTGTTATATGGTGCAACAAAAGCAATAATGTTAGATGAGGGATTTAGGGCAGGACCAATAATACCATTTATTATAGTGGGAGTGGACCCTGCACGGAGACAAAATATTTAGAAAAAACCCCATTGGATATCTTAATGTCTTGTCACTCCTATAATGCATTGTTCATACCCAATTAAAAAATAGAAACTGTAAAGACAGCCAATGAGGCTGAAATTACTTTTTCTGTTTGTTTTTTAATACCAAATCAAGTAAATGTAATGTACTTACTGGTCTTTCATTTGGATCGATAAAAAATATTTTTATGATGATTTCAAATTCACCCCAACCGGTCTCTGTAATTTCATAAGGAGGCTTTGTAACAACTAAAATTAATAAAAAGAATTACAAAAAAAGTTGTGAAAACTGAAGGACTGCATGGTGAATTGTTCTTGCTTAGAAAAGACAGAAAGGAAAATACCTCTGAGGGGATTCCCATAACTTTCATGCAACTTAAACTGAATTTTCTTTACATAGGCAGACATGTCCTGAAAACAGAATAAATATATATTTATACTAAGTCATAAGAATAAGATAATATACTTTAACATAAGCCATCAGAGTATTCACTACATTTTTGGAGGGGAATAGAAAACAGTTTGTTTCCACCTATATAAACATTCTATCCTGGGTTTCCATGGTTTTTCATATATTGAAGCGTACCTAAACTCTAAACTTTTACTTTACATAAAAGGATAGACAACCCTTTTATGTAAGGTAAAAATTCTGTTTGCTTGTGTTTTGTTTTTTTAAGTGGAACACTTTTTTTTTTTTTAAAAAGGGTGCAGCACCACCCCCTTATATCTCGATCTCTTAGGTGATTGAGAATGAATCGGAGCGCAGAGCGTCACGCATCCCAGGAGGCTCTTGGCTGCTCCTGTCTATTGTCTTCCCATTTACGTCACCCGATCTCGCATCTGGAAGAACAGAGAAAAGATGGCGGCGCCTAGCGTGCCGGCCGAAGACAGATGCTGGGAAGAAGCGTGACCCAATGGAAGAAAGTTCCTGATCGACTGCTCTGCTGGATTGAAAGTGTTTTTTTGTTTTTTTTTGTAGGTCGTTTTTGGATTTACTTCCTCTGTAAAAATTAGAAAGGATTGAAAAGTACCAAGTCATAATCACCCAGGAAATAGTTTAGGGCCCCTGTCAGTGGCAGTGGATTTCAGCACACAGCCTGATCAGAGATATACTAGTACAAGGTCCCATTATGTGCCATACATATAATACATGACTTTATGGATGCCCAATCATTGCTTATCAAAGGGCCCCATTCCTGCAAATGCCACCTAGATACTTTGTTGTCACTCATTCTGAACACATTGAATATGACCTAAGCTGATATTCTGTATCATTTTCAGTTGGTAGATGTATTATGTAATATATATATACCGTATTTTTCGGCGTATAAGACGCACTTTTTCTTCCCCAAAACTGGGGGGGAAAAGTGGGTGCGTCTTATACACCGAATACATGTTAAATATAATAAAAAAAAATCATACTCATCCGATACCGCGATCCCGCGA
>NC_092859.1:86184456-86196509 GCF_032062135.1 Pyxicephalus adspersus
TGTACCACCCAGCCACTTCTTCCTTCACTGCTCCATGTTCTTTACCACGGAGGAGAAATCCCTTTAGTTGGCTGCTAGATCTGATGTCATTGCTGCATGTATGTGCAGAAACAGGCACCAAATGGATGAAGATGAGGAGGGACCTGAGATGGGAGACATGGGGCCTGGAAGACTGAAGAGGAGAGACAAGGGGCTCTGAGGATAGATGAAGTTGATAGGATAACACTGGAGCAGCAGGTGAGTACAGTTCCCCTTCTTTCCATCAGTAAGAAACATCTGTGTGAAATCACTTCTATCTGCAATACAAGAACTGGGCTCCAATCCATCGCCATGGTCACACATGTGTCCATGAAGCTTCTTACACATCATATGTATTATAGCAGGAGGCTGATGTCAGGGATTTCAGGAACAGTCACCCATATATCCCTAGCTTTATTCTGATGACAGTGTATTTCTATAGACAGTTTATTTGTGGCTTGCAGTCATTCAGGGTCTATAAAACCAATGTACCTCCAGCAGAGACATGAATAATACAGTAAATCTGGTCAGAAATCTCCGCTGATTTAGCAGCCTTTCTCAAACTTTATATCATGGGGGAACCCTCACAATAACTTTCAGGTCTCGGGGAACCCCACACAATATTTAGCATATGTCCAGTTCATGGTGCTGGAGAATGGGAAGAATGTCATCCTTACAAATAGCCAAATCATCATTGGTGTCACCGGCAAGTGACCTGAAAGGCATAAATTGCTAATGGAACCCCTAGCACCCTCCACAGGAACCCTGGCTGGGATAGCAGGGGTCACATTATCCCCAGCTCTATGTACTACAGGACTGGCTGTTGTGGAAATGAGGGGATTTGTAGCCTGCTGTTAGGGTGACAACACAGATGCTTTATAAATACAGCAGCGGGAAAGTTGTCACCATTGTGCAGGAAGTGTGTTAGTGGCAGGATCGGCAGCTCATGCAGCCAGCAGATCCCATTCATTAGATGACACTGCTGTTCCTGCATTCTCTGATATCACAAACTCATCGCAGGATTTCTCTGTACACCAATATGAACACCAGCAGTGAGTGGAGGGCCACAATGGCGGACATGCCCGGGGCTCTATGGGGGGGGGGGCTGTAATTTTTGGGTTATTTCCCCCCCGGCACATAATATGAGATAACATGGAAATGTGACGGCCTTACGGAGCTAAGCCAAGCACAGGAGCCCCCCACACAGAGCCCCACAGGATGGAGGGGCGCCCCCTACTGCCACATACACATAGCTGCCCCCCGCCCCTCACCTTCACTCTCCCTCCGGAGTCCGGCCCGAATTCAGCCATCCTCTTGAACATATTGCAGCGGGAGGCGGCCGGGGAGGGGCAGGAGCAGCTCACCCAGGAGCCAGCGCCTCTCAGCTCAGCGAACAACCAGACAAAGCCGAGCAGATAGCGGGGAGCTCACACACAGCTCAGGGAATTTCAGCGCCAACAGCGGACACCTTTGTCCTCACACAAACCTTACGCCACAATCAGTCCCCTCCTATTCTATTGTGAGAATGGTACAATCCAGGCAAACCAACTTCCCTACTCATCGCAGAGGCCGCGCATAGGGGCGGGGCCTGGTAGTGACGTAATGATCCCAGTAGCTACACTGAGGAAGGGGAGGGCCGAGCTTTCGCTCTGTAGATGGGAGTACGGATGTTTTAGTGTTTGTCACATTTTGTGTGTACGGAGCAGTTGGGACATCTTTTGTTTTGTTTTTTTTCATCACGGGGACTAAGGGGTGATTTCCTTTTACTTCCTGAAGCAAGGATACAACAGGAAGCTGTGATAATCTCTCCATGGTGAGGGGCGTCACCCAGATAAATGTCACCAGAACAGGGGTACCCACCAGAAGTTCGTATCACATTTATGTACCAACCCAAACACAGGCAGCCCTTCTGTATTTATACCACAACTATATAAATACTGTGTAATAATATTCACTAAAAGATGAGATGCTTTATTCTTACATACAAGTGGAACTCCGGACAAAATCATTGTAAATGTAAATAGCAGAATAAAAGGTAATGTGAAAACTATTTACTCCTGTCGCAACATTCACCTCCAGTCCAGAGCTGGTCCAGATGTCCCCTTATCATTATTCTCAAAATCCCCCAAGCCCAGGCTGTCATGAGCTGCCCCAGCCAGTGAATGAAGAAGCTGCACAGTGATTTTTATTACACAGCATTTATATAGCACCAACATATTACACAGCGCTGTACAAAGTCCATAGTCATGTGACAAGCTCTCTCAAAGGGGCTCACAATCTAATGTCCCTACCATAGACATATGTGTTTAATACAGGCTAAGGTCAATAAGAGGTGGAAGCCAATTAACCTAACTGCATGTTTTGGAATGTGGGAGGAAACCGGAGTACTGGAATCTGCTGCCATCTACCAGGATGAGAAAGATGAAACCCGACTTCAATACAATTGAAAATCTATAAAACAAACTGAAGATCGGAGTTCATAGACACTGACGTGTTCAATACTTATCCCCCATCCCCCCGCATGTGCCTAGAGATCTGATTTAATGTGATTCTGCAGGTTTTGTATATATTTTCAGGGATATATAAACCTTCAAAGTTCTCCTTGCATACTTCCAAGCCTCCTCTAGGTGGCGTCTCATTAGTGAAAATCTTTGAACCAGTGCCACCTTTTCAGACCCACTGACCACTAAATTTACCGGCTCCGGACCGCTCATGTGTGGGGAGCTGGCTGTCACTCAAAGGGGAAGAAACTTCCCCTCCATAGTGACGTCATGATACCAGAACCCGTCCACTCTCCTATAGCAGGTCTGAGCCTGGGTCCAGAGACACAACTCGCCCACTTCCTTAAGCCTGTGATACGTACTGGGGACATGGTCCACGGCCCTGGTTGGTGCGCCCCCTAAGCTGGGTCCTTCTCTTGACCCTACACGGGGGCACACTGGCCAGAGCCGCGGACCACCAACATTTTACCCCACCGACTGCGGTTGGTGACCACTGCTACAAAACACTCACTGTAGTCTACTTCCACTGACATTGCATTGTCAATGAAAATGAATGCATTGTACTATGTTTGCCCATATCGTCGTTCAATAATGTACATTTACCCATCTCAGTTTTCATGATCAAACATCAATCATAGAACAAGCACTTTTGCTAAACAATGCAATTAGTTTTTACAAACAGGCCATTAAACTACTACTGGCAAAAATTTTACATTTTTTATGATTTTATAAGCTGCTGATAGTTCAAACTTGCAGCAGGATCAAGTGATTGCAGGCAGCTCATAGTGGCTGCCACCTTGCCAGCTACTTGGACACTCACATTGCTGTATAATTGATAGCGCGTGGCAGTGAGAGGTTCAGTACTGCTTGAGTAAGAATATTTTTTATAGTAAGAACATTACCTGACCTTTCTGAGAGAGACAACCTGTCTGCTTGCAATTGCCTAGTTACCTGCCTGCTCTGATGTAGTTTATTCCCAACAGCCTGGGGTATGCTGGGACAACCAGCAATGTACACTGAGCTGGAAATGCAACTTAGTGTACATTTCAGAAAAGATTGTTAACAGGCAGGTAAGTAAGTTTTACAGTTACAGTATAGACATCCCCTGTTTTTCTTTTATGTTTAGTTTAGCTTTACGCTCCTGGCGATAATCCTGAGTGTGGCCGGCATGCAACTTGTGTGTGAGTCGCATGTGTCGAGGGGCGGGACCGGTGGAAAATTTAAGATTAGAAGTATTTTTAAATGTCAAATGTACCAATTTGACATTTGAAAATACTAAAATATTCTTACCTCCAGGGAGGTTAATAGCATGTTTCATTCTCAATTCATCCTTTAGGTGGTACTATTTTCATTTTAATTTAGAATGAATTACAAGTGAGAATTCGCTCTTAAAGCAAAACTTTACCTTAAAAAGAAAAAAATTGCTAGCAGGTAGGTTTTTTTGCAGAATGGACAGGCTATGTCTCTTCCACAATAAAACAAACATTTCTGCCTGTTTGCAATCTCTGTAATGTAAACTGTAAATGGTTCCTTGTGAGGCAACAATTACACTGGGGAACTCTTTTTTTGTTGAGTTAGATCTTACACTTGTTTTTTTTTTTACTTATTTTTGGGTGGGGAATACAGAAATTACCCCAGTTTTTTGCTATCACATCCAGTTTTTAGGATACAGGGTACCCTTCATTTTTGTAAAAAAAAACATACACATTTTACATACAATTAAAAAATAATGAAATAACCTGAATAGGCTGTTTATTTAAATTTCTTTTGTTCATACAAAGGATTTATTGTTACTCTATGACATTTTTTTACAGTAAAACATTTGAAAATTAATCGGGTACAGTGTTCTCCCCAGAATTTTTTTTTTCAGCCGGGTGGTAAAAAAAGTGGGTGGGGCTAGACACACCAAATTTGGAGCTCCTAGTTATTTATGCCATAGGTATCCAGTAACCCCTGCTATTGTGTTCTACCTACCCCTTATACTTTGTTCCAACTTTCTATTGCCTGTCTTGTTAAAATGTACAATTTTTCCATTTTTTTGTATTATGCCCCAACAGTCCAGTGTTGTGTATTTTAATCCAACTCCCTAGAGTTCCATGTTTTAATAGTGTATTCCCTTGTAGTAGTGTAATATTGTGATCAATGTGGCTTAACAAATTAGGCTTAGTCCACATTAGCAGTAAAAAAAATGCTCCTCCTGAGTGACAACTTGGCAACTGCTAGGCACCTGGGATTGGTAACCAGCGGTAAGTGCTGGGCTTTTCAGGCCTAGCAGTTTTTCAAGCGGCAGTGGTTCCAGGCGACAGAAAAGTGAAGGGTAAACGCAGCAAATGCAACCTTTTCCACCCAATGCCTCTCATGAGCTCTGCTGTCCCACATGCACAGATAACAGGGATACTTGGTGTATCCGCATTGCTAACCAAGAAGGAAGACACACTGTTTGCACACCTTATGAGGGGCCCAAGACTTATCTTGATCACCAAGTTTACCTTTGAAATATGCCAAATAGGCTTGCTCTACAAATGTGCTGATGTTCACCTTTTGACTGGGAAAGGTGAAACGGCCACAGATATAACAAAATGAATCAGGGTTGTTTAGGAACTTATGACGAGAAACAGCAGAGCCAGACATACGTGTGTAAGTAGAAAAATACGTTTTGCTTATTCACTACGTAGAGCAGCACACAACTTCTGCCCACACTGTCTTGCATGTAAATAATTAGCCTATACAAATCCACACTACAGTAATCGCAATAATATAAGCAGTACAGAAAAAAACTGACGTAATAGAAGAAAACTAACTGCACTTTCAGAATCAGCATACCTATTTTAGTGTAAATAGGCTTAAAAAATTGTCAACAAAAAATTTGTTCAAAATCCTTCCCCAGTGTTATAATAAAAGTTTAGAATTTTGGACTTTGAAGATTTCAACTATTCAACTTTGTCAGCAGTCTGTAATAATTTTAAATAGAAATAAGGATAATATTTTATAGTGTCAATTCGGGTTTTCTTTCGTTGAGAAGTTCCATTAACTCATTGAGAGTGATTGATTAAAATCTTCCTATTCATAGTTAGCAAAATTAATTGGGGATTGTTCTATTTTAGGAGTTTTCTTATCAAACATTACTTAATAAAAGAGATTTCTAGCAAACAAGTGTGTCCTGTATGAGTTCAAATTTAACAATTTTCCTTTTTCCACCATTGAGAGGAGTTAGATCTATAGGTTGTTTGAGATGAATTTGCAAATTTACTCTCATCTGTATTTGCTGGCCCTCATCTGTGGGCCTATTGGAATCCCATTCATCTTTTAAAGAAGAGTGATCTTGGAAAAGATTTGTACACGAAGACCAATTGAGTTACAATTCTCAATTGCCAATAAGCAATAGAACAATAAGCTTCTTTTGTATAGAACCTTTAACTTATAGGTGATATCATTTAACTCTGATTCCTGTTTGGGAAGAACAATTAAATTATGCCACATCCCAATATTGACATTAAGGGACAAAAGTGGTTCAAAGGACTTGTTAGACATATATATTATCTGGACACATGTATGTGTTTTCTTAAAAACAAAACAAGTACTTTTTATTTAAATAATCACATAAAGTACAATTTTATACATAAAATCAGTCATTACGATAATTAGATTGGTTCTCAATGGTAAATTTTGTGACGCGTTTCACAGACATATAATCCACGTCCTCAGGAAAACAGCCATGAGATGAAACCAATCCTCCTAATGGTAAATATCTATTGCAATTTCTTTATTCTTCAACACATCAGGTTTAAAGAGCGACACAAGGAAGAAAGCAAAGCCATGACCACCCAGTGTACAACGTATGGAACCAATCTTGCTGAAACACAACCTTCAATCACCAATCCTTCACATGAACCGGTTTCTCACCAAAAAGTTGGGTTGATCAAAACTAATGATGCTTAAAAATAGTTGCATGTATAATTACAAAAGGGTGTTTCTTACAAAATATTTTATATGAATATAAAAATACAATATACGTAAGTAAATATATCTGTTACTCATAAATTGGAGAGCTCTTTTGGAAGTCTTTCAAAAGCTGCAGATTTCTGACTGTTTAATGATTTACCAACCTCATGGAAAACAATGTACACTGATCATAACAAAAAAACTAAAGTTCCTCTTCTTCATTTAGAAACACAAGCCACATTATGCCAACCTATTCCTGGAAGATTTTCATCATCAAGGCTCAATAGCTGCTATGGTTCAGTTAAATATAAAAGTACTTTTGTTGAAAAGTGTAAGAATGGTGAATGAAAGGAAGAGAAGGAAAAATAAATAAAAAGAATGAAAGAGCAAATATAGAAAAACTTATGGGAAAGTTTACAGCTAAATAACTGAATAATCTCTAAATAATATTTCTAGTTCACAATGCCAAGGTTTGGATTTTGAATGTAGAAAATAAAAAGGAGTCAACTCATGACTAACATAAACTAGTATAAACTCGAAGAACATTACCACTTTACTTATATCATAGACAGTCCAAGAATTGACAAATGATACCAAAGGTGTTCTGTAATGTCTATATTCAATATAAAATATGATAAAATGATAAAAGCTTGACAAACAATTTTTTTTGCATGCGTGCGTGTTGCATCTGCCTCCTATTCATTGTTTCGTGATGTGATTTTATATATATATATATATATATATATATTCCTAAATTATTCTTAAGTTGTTTTCGAATAATTTTTTATTCTTCCATCACAGTTTTAGTAAACTTCCTCTACTATCATATGGTTGATGTGGTTTTATGAGGCATATCCTGTTGGTCAATTAAATATTGCATAAGTGTTTTGAAATCCTATTTCAACACCAGAATCACAAAAATGTCACTTGACACCAAATCATTGGCGATACCAAGATAAACCAAACACAAATCTAACCAAAAAAATGTTTTTTTTTTCAGTCCTGTCCATAATCAAATAATAAATGTATTGAAAGTGAAGAAAAGTGCAATATATACAGAATGCATGATTATTTGGAAATGAAAAGACTCCCTTTACAGTAGATATCCACCTTTTATCTAGAATATTTGATTTCTTCATTATTACCTACAGTACTAACAGGTAACACTTAAGTATGGCAGCCTGCAAAAATTACCCATTTTATTCCAAACTTGGGGAGATTACTTCACTAGTTGTACTGTGCAATTTCCATTCTTGGAATCCAAGCCAAAATAATACTTACAGTGTTAATAAACAAAGATGCACAGGACACACACAGCTTTTTAAATTGGCATGCCTGTATGGGAAAAAAATGTTCATGCCTTTCTTTGCTGGATCAATGCATTTTTCACAGTAAAAATGCAAATTTCCTGTCAGCTCCATGTAAGCATACAAATAGGTTAATCCCATTCCCCTCCCACTCTCAGGACCTAATTAGATAAGTCCCCCCTGTATAGTTTCCAAAATTCAACTTGCAGGGGAGCCCGGTTGCTGGTCCCTTTGGGTATAATATTCATATACTACATCTGTAGCACAGAGGTATGGTAATCTCTCTATATGCTTGGATCATAGTGGGAATCCATGAAGTCACCTTATGGGTACGCAGTAAAGCTTATTGAAAGATTTTTATACTATATGTATGCTATAAGAAATTTTGTCAGTGGGGTCACAGTCACAATGTACTTTTTATGTGTAAGATCATGTATTCAGGTGTGCTGAGTATTGTAGACAAGAGTGTAAGCATAGCCAGGCATGATGTTTACCAAGCAGTGACAGTTTAGGGAGAGTCTGTCAGCCAGTGTAGATATTTATTAAAATCTGTCTCTGCCAGCCATAAGTCTTCTTTTACTAGGTCATGTCTTTTTGAGATGTTTCCCAAACAAATATGGACCTTGATTCCAAAGAGATCATCCTAACAGCTGATGTGGCTTGTAAACTTGCCATTGCACAGATTTCAGTCACGGGAGCCCTTGAGGTATGGTCAGAGTATTAAGAAGTTTGCACAAATTTCAACTCGAGATATTATGTACAATTAAACACCCGAGGATGTTGACAGGTTTCCTAGTGTAAACATCTATTTATATAATCATATCTGCTCCTGGCTGTTACAGGCAAAGAGCACTTAGGCTCAAGCAATGAGTGGCAGTCCCATCTCCATGTGAGGGTGGTGCAGATTTTGTTATGAGATATAGAGGCTCTTTAGTGATAAATTGGATTATGCTGGTGGCGGGTAAGTATCCATTCCCCAGGGGAGATTGCCTCATGGTACAAGGGGCCAGTTTAGAAGGCCTGATCTTTATAGAGAAAAGGGTGCATGTGAAGACCCTTTTGTCACAGAGGGTGATTAACCCTGTACGTTAAAAACATTGCTTAATGGGGAGTTCTTCTTTCCCGTTCATTCTAAAGAAAATAGATGGTGGAGTTCGGTCAAAGTGAGTCAAATAGCATGATCCTTGTAGATGAAATCTCCATAAATCATTCTTCAAGTGGTTCTGCCAGTGGATTGGTTTCTTTCCATCAATTAGAACATTCTTTTTTTCCAGCTGTATGTCCCTCAAACTGACTATGTCATCCAGTGTTTTCACAAAGGTGTTGCTTCTCTAGGTTAAAAAGGGACTTGTATACATTGTTATTCCCACAGGGCCATCTGCATTTTAAGACTTGGGTTAATGATGAATCTAGAGAAGTCTCCTCTATTTTACACAGGCCAAGTATATCTTGGGGGCTAGGACACGGTTTTATTTATTTAGCAAGTCTGCTAGAAAATGTCACTCTTGGTCAGACAATACATTAAAGTTGTGGGCTCAAGGGTCTCACAGGGGGCCCCAACGGAGGTCTCAACCCTTCCAAAATGGAAATGAAAGACAGCATTCTTTGGTGGTTGAACAGACAAGATCTTCTCAGTTGCCATTTTCTCTTTCCAATTGAATAGGTAACAATCACATCAGATGCCAGCAGGAGTAGCTGGGGGCACTTTGTTTGGGGCAAATAGCTCAAAGAGCTTGACCATTTCAAATATCCTGAAACTAGGTCTTTTTAACATGTTGTCTTTAAAATATTAGCTCCAGCGAGGATGGGCTTACCACAACAGATGAATATGTCAAAGTTTATTTTCCATGATGTTATTTTCTTTGATGAGGGGTATCTGCCTTTTAGGGACATTAGTTGACAACAGTAAGTGGTCTTTAACATCAGAAAACCATTGGTCCTTCTTCCCACAAGTAGCTGCTGCTGCATTCCTGACAAACCACGAACTGGAGAATTTTATCTTGATCCTAAAATCTTAAGCATCTAGGCTGCAATGAATGGGTGGGGAAAACTCATATGAAAACCAAGAAAGCTACTACCAATTCTACCTATTCAAGTTTGGCAATACTAATTTTGAGCATTTGCTTCCCCCTGCTAGTAGCGGTTCCATGGAGTAATAGCTAGCACCCTGGAATCCAGCAAGTTAATAACTTGGTGAGAACTTCTTTTTACACTTACCATTCCTTTCCGACTCCCAGATCAATTGTGTGTTACTTCCACAAAGGACATTCTAAACTAGCAGTTGCTGATTATGTGGCCCATTATCCATAGCGTAACAATGGCTACTTGATACCATAGGCTCCCACAAATGCAACTTTTTCTGGAACTCCTTCAGACATGGAACTCCATATACTTAAAAAGCAGGTCTCATTGTTTATTGGTTACTGCTGGTCACTCAACACCCGTCCGTTCCCTAATTCTTTAAGGCAATTGCAAAGAATTAATCCTCCAGGAAGCAAAAATCACTGAAAGAGTGCTTGATTTTTGCTCAAATCAGACTAGGGTTAAGATTGCAGTGGGTCTGCTGTCACTGAAAGCTCCTTTTTTTGTGGTTGTCAATCTGGCAAGAAGAGTTTTATTGTATCTTTAGATTGTATCTTTAAATGCCCATGAGCCTTTTACCACCTTCCTTTCCAGACAGCGCAGTCATGTTGTTGGGCCCAGCCAGAAGATTACTTTCACCTTTTAAATAATCAAGAGATTGTGCTTCCTACATTCTAGGTAGCAAAAGGGCAATGACTCATATAACAGTGGGTTTTAAGTGTATCCTCTGCAGCCTTGGAGAGCTTTATTAAATCAGGCCTAATATGTGTCAGAACTGCATTGAACTGGCAGCCTTCACTGCACAATGATTTTGCTACTGGGAATAACACATGTGATTTACATGATATTGAGTGTGCTGAATCCAAATCTGAACTCAGAATTTGCCTATCATGTACAGATTTTAGGTCATAGGCTGTTCAGATGGTTGGTAATTGTGTAATATATTTTTACTTGGGAACATTATAACAGTTGCAGCTACCACTATGCCTGCTGCCGCCTCAGCTGTATCACGTCCGCTGGTGGCATGCATGTTCCAGCAGCTTGGCATGTCTGATCAAATCAGTGAGCTGACGTCAGAAATAGGTATATAAGGCGAGATGGACCAAGGGCTTGTCTCTAGTGCGAAACCATCTTATTGGATAGAACAGCTAGGCCATAGTGAGTCTGTTTTGAGATAAAGATGAGTAGGCATTTGTGGCAAATATACCCCGTGTGATCAATGCAAGAACCTAACCAAGAGGGTGAGATTTGCCTACAAGTATTACATTGGATGTGAAATTGGAGTACAGGATAAAAGCTGGGCACCTCATATCTGCTGTCAGTGGTGTTATGTTGGCCTAACACAATGGTTGAATGGGAAAAGGAATAAAATGTCTTTTGCTGTGCCTATGGTTTGGAGTGAGCCAAAAGACCATTACTCGGACTGCTACTTCTGTATAAATGAAATTGCTGGGTTTTCGAAGAAGACTAAGAAAAAATTAATCTATTGTGATTGTGAATCTGCTCTGAAGCCAGTGCCACATGATGCAGAGAATCCAGTGCCAGTCCCTCCTACATCTGTTGTTACTGACAGTGACATGTCGGATGAGGAACAGGAGGATAATTTCGATGTTAATGAATGTTATGAACCCCAGTTTGAAGAGGGTAAGCCACATTTTATAAGCCAATCAGATTTAGATGATCTAGGTAGGGACCTGAAGTCTGAACTGTTAGCCTCCAGATTAAAGAAGTGGAATTTGCTACAAAAAAGAATGACAACCTCACACTTTTGTGATCGTCACACAAAGTTCACAGGATATTACAGGCTGGAAAACAACATTTGCTTCTGTACCAATGTGAGTAGTCTGATGATGGAGTAAAGCTGCGTACACACTTCCAATTTTTGTCGTTGGAAAGGATCTTTCACGATCCTTTCCAACGACAAGGGAGTGCACGATGCATGACACCGACACGACACCGACTGTACACACGGCAGATTTTCGCCCGATAATTGGCCGATGCCGATTATCGGGCGATAAAAATGTGACGTGTGTGCGTAGCTTTAGACTGCGGATACATACCAGAGCAGTGGAGATTGTTCATAGACCTGAGCAAAAGCAAGTTTGAAAGCTGTATTGCTGCATAAAGGTAACAAATAACCTTCTGTTCCTCTTGCTCATGCTGAGGGAATGAAAGAGACATACGAATCCATGGAGGTCATTTT
>NC_092859.1:86197094-86211751 GCF_032062135.1 Pyxicephalus adspersus
GGCTACTACTGCTGGTCTCTGCAACGGGAGGCAGCGGAGAGCCACAAACGCAAAAGCAAGTGCCTGAAACACTCTTGAAGTATACATGTGTGTTAAAAAAGGACTCACGCGAATTATGTGTATTGTATATGGTATTACAACATTTACGTTTTTGAAATGTCATTGAACTTTGAGGCAAAAGTTAGTTATGTATAGAGATTACATAGTAACTGCGGAACGGGAGAATGTAGCTAATCGCGTCTATACGCGTAATTACCTCTAGTCAAAATCAGACTTCAGATTTGGATTCAGCACACTTGACTTAGTATTGGACACATGGATTAGACCAAGTAGCAAACAATATTTATTTTTTGTGATGCAGCAGTTTTGGTCAGAAATGTCTTTTTAACTAATACTTTTGGGTTTTTTGTGCTTCCCTCCCTAAGTGGACTAGTCATTTCCCATTTAGGGCTAGTAATGGAATGCTAGGTGTATGGATGGTCTTAAATTTAACTAGTTCGGTCCTGAGAATGGGAAGGGAAAGGGATTAACCCTGGCTTTCTGTTCTCTCCTGCAATGACACAATTTAAACACTGCTGTGGAAAAATGTAAACTATTTTCTCCACGTACAGGAGCCCTGGCTTACTTACTCTTTGTTGGTATGATTAACTTATTGATTTGTTCTTCTTTATGGTAGATGGGGCCAATAAATTCTCTCTTCTGCTTTTATTTTTTGTCTGCAAACAGGGCCAATGATTGAACATTACTCACTTTACTAAGAATGTGCCCTCCTCACTCCAGCCCTAGACAGCATACTCCAAAAAGTCAGACTCTGCTATAAATAGTACTTTGGATGGTCTTTGCATGCATACTTTTAGCATGGTGGAGGATGGCAGGATAGTGTGAGGGTTTACCCTAAATATTTGTGTAAGGTATATAGTAGGAAAAACCTGAAACTTTTAGATGACAATATTCTGCTCTAATTTGACATTTATCTAGACTTCAAGTACATTTATACTATATTTGAAATGATTTAACAACATATTATATATAAAGTATATGTTTATTGAGTAGAGCGGTTTGCAAAACATAAATATATTAATACATGGCTTTTCCAACAGCTGCAGTACGCAATACAATTTTAATAATTTTTTTTCTTCCTCCTTCTTTTACCAGCTAACTGCATTCATGCATATTTGTTCCTTTCTCTAGACAGATAATTACAACTTTGGAATGTTCTAAAAAAAAATTCCAGGTTTGTGTTGCTGTTTTCTATTGTATAAATGATTCCCCAACACTCCTTACCTTCAGCCCTGTTATATAGACCTCTACTGTACAACCCTGTGAAGCACTGTACACAATGTACTAGCTCCTACAGCCACTTACCTTAATAATTCCTTTGACTGCTCCATTCCCCTCTTGATGGCTGGAACCAGTCACCAACCATATGAATGCATAGGCTGAGGGGTATTCATGCACAGAAATTGCTGGATGAAGCAAGAATTTTTTTCGGCAAACCCTGTGTGACACTGCATAGGGCTTCACAATAAAAATCTCAACGTTGAAGGCTAAAGTGTTTGGGTATGTGGCTAACACTGAGGTGTGGGGGAAGGCTTTAAAACACAAATTAAATAAACAATTTTACTGAAGCTTAGCAGGTGCTAGAATATAGAATGTGGGCTAAACTTTCCAAGCAAGAAAAAAATCTTCAGTTATGGTATGCTTTTTCCTTCAGTTATAATTTCTTTTAATAGTCAAGACCACAACCTTTAATCCATTTAGACAAATCCGTTCCTTTGCAATGGTTTCTCCATCCAACCCTGCAAAAAAAAATGTAAACAGTTTCAGTACTGGTTTTAAATATACATTTGTCATGGTATTATTAAGGTAATAAAGCTTTTCTGAAAATAAAGGAAAGAGTGTGATAATCTTTTAGCAGAACTTTACCACTTGCTGTTCAATAGAAACTTACACTTGTATTCCATTAAGTGGAAAGTAGGAGGATCTGCATGCTCTAATGGCATTATATGTCCCAGTCATGTAATAGGGAATAAGTTGCCAAGAAAGCACTGAGCCAACCATATAACCATGGAAAGGTTTCACGAGAATAGTGGAAAAGCATTTTGTTTCTTTGTGTGGTTATCTTACATACATTGTCATTTATCCCTATAGAGCAAGCAAGTTTTGTTTTTTGACATACCAAACTGTAGCAAATCTCAGGGATGTTCATGTAACAGCTGAGAAAAGTAAATAAAATCCTAAATACCCAAACAGATTTATCTGTTTAGAACTAAAGTTATGGTGTCTACTACTCACCATGCATTCATGCCCTTAGGATCACGCACCACACGCTTTGCGCAATTCACAGACTCCGAGATGTCATCAGATAGAAAAGCTGTAAGAAACATTACTGTTTTATCAGGACGTAATATTCAAATGTGTTATCTGTGTTTTAGTTCAAGTTATTTTGTAAATGTTTTGCAATAAATCTGGATCTTCTAAATTAGAATTAACCATCAAACTAAAAATCTCTATGACTGGTTATCATCGTATTAGGCAAGTAAATATGTGCAGAGGAATTAATGCAGACTGGATCCAATTGTCACTGCCTTGGACTGACTACAGACACATGTAGAACCTCCAGGTAGGGAGCTGGCTATGCAATACTGATTCTGAGTTGGCACTAATAAAGAGTAATTCCCAGCAGGTCTGCATACATAGAGATCCCATGGGGGATCTTCACGTTAAAGTGAAGCTATACTGAAACGCAATGCTAGTTTTTACTGCTACTCTTTAAGAACAATATGGAACCCCTAATATGAAACCCTTTGACATGGCACTTCATATTCATAATCTTCACAACCAACAACATGTTTTTTGGTGTCTCCTGGGAATCTGCTATTTATCAAATATCGGCAGAAGCCTAGTGAATTTTTCAGAAGTAAATTACAGGGGGATTTCCAATGAAAAGTAGCAAACTGAAGACTCAAAGTTATTCTTCCATAACCCTTTTTTATAAACTCAGGGTTCATTTACATTTTTGCCTTGCTATTTGTATGAAGTACACTGTAACTCGTGTAACTATGATTTGAGAGCAGTGTCAGAACAGCGTGTTATTAGCAGGATCACTGGGAGAAAATATAACAAAAAACTAACACAGCCACCATATCACGGGACTGGTATGCTGCATAATATTACATTTTCTGAGAGTTTAGATATATTTTGTTAAAACCTAAGAATATGGATTAGGTTGAAGAAAGAGAGGCTTGGCTTGTAAGCCCAATGTAATAAAAACATTAATAACCATAGTCAATTTAAATATTTTTTTTAATCACTAGAAGGTAATTTATCTCTCTTCTATGCTTGTAAAAGGTCTGACTGCCAAGATTTTGTTAACCTTGTAGTTGTGTGTTTACTGGTGCATTTGTACTGAGACTACTGTTATATATACCCTAATAAAACGTGTATATTAGGAGACTTCAAATTTACCTCTCAATGCAATGTTTGAATGAACTGATAATAGAGGATAGCTGTTTAAAATATAAATAATTCCAAGCTTATTTTGTTGGTTAAAAAGGTGCAACTTTTCAAGCCAATGTAACAAACATGGATGTTAGCTACAGTATTACATACACTGTCTGTATAAATGCAACAAAGTTTAAATTGGAGAGTTTTTTGACATAAAAACATAAAGTGTCAATAAGGATCATTTCATTTGTTTAGCGTCTAATAGCTGCCAACCACATATTTTTTTCCATTGCATGTATCAAAGGGCCCTATAAATTCAAAATTAAATTTGTGAAAGGCTAAGGTATGATAAAGACAATAAGGTTGATGATAAAAAAAAAAAGTTTGTTGTAGTTGGAGAAAAATTGCCTTTACATTATAGTTAATAATGTAAAAAGAACAATGCTTAGTGTTTGCAGGGCATTTAACCCAAAAGGAAGTTACAACCCTTCACAATTCTATTAAAAATGAATAACAACTTACAAAGCACAGAATTACTTGTTAGGCTTCATTTAGGCCTACAATAGGAGTATGTGTATTAAATAACCCTGGATGTGATGATAAATCTATAGGCCTTGTGTTATGGGTGTTGTCAAATATTGTTCAAGTCAGAAAGGAAAAAACACACAAATAAAGTTGCTTAGCACCATATACTGTTTCAGTCAACAGTGGTTTACCACTTTGCAGCTTGTGCTGGCTCCCTCCATTAAAAAAATCGGATTGCTTTGAATATAGGAACTGAGCTGATTAGTAGGCAGAAGCACTTGTACTGTGAAGAGCTTGCTCCCTAATTAAAAAGTAACTTTATCTTGGTGTTCAAAGTTATCTTTTTTAGATAATGTCTCATCCAGGTCATTGCTTTCCAAGTCAGTCTGCAAACAGGGTGTATTGTTAGAACAAATGTTCAGAGAAAGTACTAGTAAATATTTGTATTTCTTGATACATTTTTTGTCACTTACCTTTTACCAGGATAGATATCTAGTTGTGTTTCTGAACTTATATATTTTAGTTAGGGTAAATACCCCTGTACTTTTTATTATCCTTGTTGTTATTACTATTTATTGCTCTGAACTTTCTTATATGTTTGAAAATGCTCTGAAAAAAACAAATATATATATATATATAAAAGTTGTATTACCTGTGAAACATTTTACAGCAAATAACTTACCCGAACAATCAATATTACAAGCATTGTGAGCTCCTGGGGTTTTGTAATCATTACACCACCACCGACTGTTTATTTGAAGAATACCATAATCTGTGCTGTTGTCTCCTGGATTGAAGTTTTTGCTCTGTGTGTTGAAGGAACTCTCGTAAAAAGCTGTGCAAACCCCTGAAATTCATTGAAAAGTTTTAAATATATGAAGAAATGCTAATTACAAACATTGAATGCTATATTTGTGGATCAGACGAAAAGATCTATTAGATGAAAATCCTTTAGTAATTAGTAAAATCTGACTTGTGAATTAACTGTACTAAGGAAAAGAAGAAATAATTGAGTACTGATTTGCAACAAACTCACTTTAACCCTTGGGCTACACAGAGAAATTTTGCTTTTACAAATAGAACATTTTACTAGACACCAAACGTACTATTTAGAGATACTACAAGCATTTTAGAGACTAAAATATCTTTTATAACACTATTATTAAAAAAACAAAAATAAATCTGTTGACTTTAGCCTTTCAATCATGTGCAAGCACAAATAATAGGTCTTTCTACACTTTCTGGGATGTGGTTAGGTGTCCTTTGCAAAATTTCTACCACATTTACTAGGAGTGAATCATCCCATGCGGAGTCCTACATGTGAATATATTTAAACTGGCAAGCCCTTGGGTGAATAAAACTAATTAATACTATATGAAAGTTTAGTGTGATCACATTGTTTTCTTTTTTTCCATACTTTATACATGTGTCTTTACCTCCATCTTTGAGATAAAACAACAATAGGTATGGTTTTCCCAAGAAAGGGCTGGAGTTGTCTGTTCTGATCTGGACATTTCGCTACATTATCTTGTAAACTATATCTTACAATGGCAAGTTCTTCCTAATGCTATTTTACTAACTGTTCTCTGGAAAGTCTCCTGTGCATTAGTTAAGGTCTTTTATATTCAACAAGAAATAGAACTTGGAAGTACCAATATAGGTGCCAAGTGTTAGTACAAAAAATACTTACAGTTTGCTAGGCTATATCCTTTATATCCATCCAGACCCTGTCCTTTCATGACTTTTGCAAGCTCACATCTCTCAAACGTTTTTCCTTTGGATAATGCAATTGTTAGGAGAAGGACTCCTAGGATTTGCATCAGAGACTTCATGGCTGATGATATGGCAGCAAATGTAATAGAGAGATAAAGTGCTTTACCATATAAAAACTCTGCTCATTTCCCCACCTCTAAGAATATCATGCAAAACTTCCTCATTCCAATACTTGCTGAACTAATATTTGTATTACTCTCAGAATATACCCTACCAAGGCTTTTGTATATTTTACATTCCTAAACCAAAGGTTGATGTCATTCAGTCTTGTTTTTTCAGTTTTTTGTTTTAGACTCTAAAGAAGTGGTTCTACAAGGGAAAGTTTTCTAACCTAACAAGAAATTTTTATAATGTAGCTATTGTGTTTCAAATATAGCAAACATTTTCCTAGTGAAAGATCATTCTCAGTTATGTATATTAAACAACCAATAAAAGGAAGCACACTGAGCAATGCCAATTACCAATAAAACCAAAGTCACAAAGAGAACATTTTTTCCTAGGCATTAGGAAAACTGAATAGCATCTGCAGGTTTAATAAATACCCTGCATCCAGCACCCTCAGTTTTCTCATTAAATTCACAAATGCAATTAGAGGTATCAGATAACTATATATTGCAGCATCCTGCAAGTCATTTTACACTTTCAATGGGGTGCCTATTACGGGGAATCTGCCTGTCACTGGGGTACCCATTATTGGGGAATTTGCCTGTTACTGGGGAATCTTTTCTCTTCATCTGCAGCATTCTCTGCCTAACTATTTATGGACTGCAGCACTGTTTCTTATTTCTGGACATACCACAACACTAAGAAAATTCTATCTGGGAATCTTCCATAATGAATAGTTGCACACTTTTAAGCACTCATACTACATCTATCATAAATGAAAGATCCACCTTTCACCAACCTAAGTGTCAAACTCCTAAGCCTTCTAAAATAAATATCCAAGTTATTTTACCTGATGTTTCCCCTGAAGAAACCTTTTGGCAAAACGCGTTGGGTATAAAAACATCTATTTAGTCTATGTATCATGCTTGGGAAGATGAACCACTAGGAGGTGCTATGGATTGTTGAGTGGTGGTGTGAGCTTTAAGAAGGGCCAAGGCGCAGAATTTGGTCTTCTGCAGAGCCTCTAGAGGTGAGGGTGTTGCACTCACCTTTGGCACACCAGGATGGGCAAACAATGTGAGGTGTGAGGTTGGTCCTTGGGCACACCAGGGTGGGCAAACAATGTGAAGTACTGAATTAGCGGGCTATAGATTAGTCAAAGCAGGCTGGAGTCAGGGCATGCAGAAAAATGGCAAGGTCAGAAACAACCATGGTTCTAGTAACAGAAGGCCAGGATAAACACCGGTGACACGGGGGTCACCGAAGACACAGGTAAACACAGGAGACAGTGGAAGACAGTAGAGGCATGGGCGACACAGGGGTCACTGAAGACAGAGAGGAATGCAGGAGACAAAGGAAGAGACGGGGGATGCTGGAACAACATGACAGAAGTTACACCAGGGGTAGGCAAACTCCGGCCTTTAGGCCAGATACGGCCTAGCCAGTAGTCCGGTCCGGCCTAACGCCTCCCTGGTCGATCTGGCCTCATGCCTCCATTCCCTAGTTACCGCGGCCGGCATTAACACTTCCGCCACCGGAAGTAAGGGGACATAAGGGGACATTCCCTCTCCTCCGTATGCATTGCAGAGGGATTTTCTTTCAGGAGTGTTCCTGGTTGGGGTGGAGCCATCAGCGCTGGACTCAAGAGAGAGTCTGGCCTAGTGTGCCTTCTTGACCTCCTAAAATGGCCTAGTAGCCAAAAAAGTTTGCTGACCCAAGCTACACAATGGAATTGGTAGGGGAACAGCAGACAGGACAACAGGGGGTTAGAACAGAAGCTGGACTGAGAAACACTCAATTAGGCAACAGCTGTGTATGAACCACTTCAGCAGGGCTAGGGAACTCAGCAGTAGTCTGAAGACACATTGCTTAAACACTGAGCACTGTGTTTGAGCCAGCTAAATAGCCAGGGACTATTAAGAGGCTAATTGGCTGGTGGATGGGGTGATACGTATTAAACTTGGAAGAGAAGGCGCACCCAGAGTCAGAACTGTCTGCATGCACAGGAGAGATATGCCGGCACTATAGCATTCTTGTTTTCCAAGGGCTCTTCCACATTTTTATTAAGATATTGTAAGGAACTTACCTGTCCTGCAAGCCCGCGGTGTCCCTGAAGATCGCAGCTGCAGAGGGAGACACCGCTGCAGCAGGCAGCATGGCCGAGGCTGCTGCCCTGCTCGCAGCATGTCTCTCTCTGCAGGCGGAGGGATCCGTTCTGGCCAAACTACTGTTCGGCCAGGCGGCATCCCTTGCATTTTTATGGACGTGATTACAAGTCCTGTTCTCAGCACTCCTTTGGATGTGCAAAGTAGGGCACGTCCCAGGGGTGCTGTGGGAAGAGGTGCGCGCGCTACCACGCGTGCCTCTTGTACTCCCCGAAGGCGTGGCACTCGGCTGCCTCGCCGCGGGGCGGGACATAGTTGGTTTTGAATTCAGTTACCCTCCAATCAAATCATTGGTCACTCTGGCCTTTTAAGGAGAACCTGTCCTGAACACCATTGCCCGCTATAAGCCTCTGTGAACACAGTCTGCTTGGGTGCGTCCTTTGTGTTAGTTTATGTTAATCCAGTTTGTCATTCCCATAGCGACCTGGTCTGAAACCTGACTTATGCCTGAACTCTGCCTGCCCTGACCTCGGATTGTTTGTGACCACTCTTGTCTGCTGCCTGCCCTGACCTCGGATTGTTCCTGACCTGCCTTTGCCTTACCCTCCTGTACTACGCTAATCGGACTTATCATCTGTAAATAACCCTTGTCCTGTTTTATGACTATAATAAAACTTGATAAAAGGATTCTTGGAGAAGGCTGTGGTTTGTGTGCCCAGGCGCATTACAGATATTTTTTTGTGGATCTTTGAATAATGAATGTTTGTTAGAATAACTTTTGTGCAATCATGTGTAATAAACCTCCTAATAATATTTTAGATGATATTGTAACATATTGGAATCAAATATTTGAATTATTTGGAAATTATTAGCGGATAAGCAAGGGTTCGGAGGAGTTGGACAACATTCTTTGAAGTTAGGAAAGTGTTCTTCAAAGGTTGACAAAGTTGACATTAGAGTCAAGCCCCATTGCAGTCTATGGGAACTTTCTTGAATATTTTTCCTTCTGAGTGAATGTTCTTTCGTCAAAGAACCTTCTCCTAGTTTTAATGAATGTTCACGGAACCCTTCATGAACCAAACTCAGTCTAGTAAACTCCATATGCCCATCACTAGTAAACTCCAAAAACGTTTATCCAAGGTCATTTAACAAGAAAGCCAATACACGTTACAATATTTGACAACTTTGAATTACTTTTGAATTGACTTTTGAGAATGTTACACCTGTGAAAGCATTCACTTCTGGAAGCCATGTTAAACGTTTATTCCTCACATTTGTTATAAATATAAACCATATTGATTTCATTTGTATAAAAAGCTGTTAGTGATAGCTTTTTAGTGATATTGTGGACATTATTTTATATTCTATGCAACCTATAGATAAAAACACATAAAAAGCAAATTACCTGATGGATTCATGTCAGCATATGAGTGGGTAGAAACATGTAATCTTTACCTACGCGACACTTTCTTCATGATGTCATCGCGTTGAAAGTCATGTATTCCAACACGATGCACGTGATTCGAGTAGGCACATATGTGACAAGCCTCCCGTATCTCCTGCACGTGTGCCTTCCTCATGCTGCCATGCAAAATCAATCCAGACATCAAGGTCTTCCATGGGTTACTCACAGGTTCCTCACCCAGTGGTTAGGGGAAAAATCCTGAAGAAAACATTATAACAGTAGAGGAAGATCCAGATCATGTTCTGATAACAGTTACTCACCCCAAGGGTTTTATGAGCACCATCTCCATGCTGTCTGGTTGCTGGTCATGTCCTAACAAAGCCATTACAGAAAACACTGTTTGTAAGTCAAGACTTGGTTTCCCTACTGAAGGAGGTGGTTCAGGACTCATTTAGGAATTTCTCCAAGTACAATTAAGTTAGTGTATAAGAATATTTGAATTGCCATTCACTAAACACTTCTGACAAAATGGATGATCTTGTCTAATGATGCCAGCAAGTCAGATGTACTGCCCACCAGCAGGGATTGGTGCAGGATAGTTTTCAATATTCTGGAGCCTAGAGTCACCTATTGGGGTCCTCAAGCCTTTGTGTACTAGCTGAGAAGGGAGTGCAACTGCTCAAGGTAAAAATTAACAAAGTTTTGACAAGGGGTTATCTGGTGTCCATTTTAGCAAAGGAAATTGTTCAAAGCATGTTATGAGCACAGGACAACATACCAGATCTGTTGGCAATGTATGTCTCTGGTCAACTCAAGAGTCAGATAGAACATGTCCTTAGGTATCGATCATAAGACAACAAGTGGGGGTTTAATGTGATATTTTGCAGTTATGTAGTTTAAAGGTTTAACTTTAGAGCTGCATAATACATGAAACAAACCTAAATCAAAATAAAAAAAATGTTACATTACATTTTTGAATCACCCTACAAACATTGATAAGAAGCTTTGTTTTTGACCATTTTACCAGCCTGGGATTGCCAGTAAAAGCAATAAACAGGGGAAGCTAGAGCTGGGGGTGGACAGGATGAACTAAGTAACCCAGAATGATATGATGCTTTAAAAAATGGTGCCTAAGAAATTAAAATAATTGTGGGATCTTTAAAATATAGGAGCTTCCAGTATAATTTTTTTTAAGGGTAAGGACATCATAGTTTACTATTTACTGACTTTGTTTTACTGTAGCAAAAGAGAGAGGTGTATCAAAAGGGAAATCAAAATATTGGAACTGATAACTAATTGCCAAGCCTAAATCATTGAACAACGAGAGACGAGGACAAAAGATGGCTTTTATTTTTGGCAAATTATTTAGTGAATGAAACAATTACATTTTAATTGATATACATTTCACACATGAATTTACATGGATGAGGCATAACATTACAAATTGGACTCATATGTAACATATTATAGGATCATTTTTACATGTCAAGATTATGAGGATTTTTCTTGTTGTCCGACATGTTTTGCACATTTGCTTCCTCATACAGAGACTCAAACTAGATATACCATAATATAGAAAAACAAAAAACAATAATAAATATATATATATAATTTACTATATGATAATCATAGCTATCATGTTCAGGATTATGAGGATTTGTCCCATAGCCCAAAGCGGTTCGCACATTTGCTTCCTCAGGGCATACAGAGACTCAAATTAGATATACCATGATATACAAAAAAAAAAAAATATACCATATGATAATTGCAAGTAAATTCTTATCATACATGACAAGTGTAACAATCTCAGGTATAATTTGATATGTGTCAAAAAGATCTGAAGTATTAAATAGTATAATTGGTATAATAATATGTGTTCATTAGAGTAATAAAGACATACTTGGTGATAGTTGTTTGCCAAAAGGATGACATGAGAAAAGTAGGTTTTTTTTAGGCCCCTGGTGCCTTTATATAGAGTTGAAGGATGACTGAGTATCCTCCGTGGTATATTGATCCTAACATTAATAGAATGGGTTAGTTAGAGGGTAACCAGGTTATTAGGTATCACCTAAATTGCTAGTGTTCATAGGGTGGTCTAAATTACTCACTTCAACAGTATTTTACCGATTGAGTGCTTATTGCAATGATCAGATAGCTCTCAAAAAATGGATGGGTGATAAAGGTAAAATACCCAGGTGTTGTTTAAGTGTGTCACTGTCTTTTATCTGTCATTTTCAACCCCTATTTATTGTACAGCTCTGCTTAATATGTTGGTGTTATATAAATCCTGTTTATTCTTAGTAATAATAATAATAATAACAATTATAATACCTTACTTATTTTACAAGAATGTAGCACTTTCCTATAAGTTACAGTTAGTGTCCCAGTTAGAGGTTCCTAGTTGGAAAATGGTATAAAGAATTTGAGTATATGGAAATAATATAGAATATAATCTCTAAAGTACGCTCTTTATGAGACTTGATAATTAATAATGATTTACATAATACACAGGAGCTGGTTTCCAAGGAAGGGCGATTTCCAAAGGATTTTGAAAAGAAGACGGAGGGAAACCTTCAAAAAGTTAGTTCCCTTTTTGAAGAAAACAAATCAATGCAAGATTGTAATAGATCTTGATGGGAACTGATACTTCAGTAAATAAAACTTGTAAGCATCTTTTACAGAAAAGTACTCAGTAATTACTTACATTAACCGGTGGGGAGTGGAAAGAACGGGATGTCAGCTGCCAGCCACAAAAGGACTGGTCCGCAGGCATCTTGCCCTTATAAATGGTTAAATTAGCATACTCGCCAGTAAGCTGCGCATGCGCCATTGTTGGCCCATGCGCATTTGTATTGAAGCCATCTTTTTCTTTGGATTCTGCCCTTACCAGGTTTGGTGAATGCTTTGTTTACTGCGCATGTGCGGGAGTCCGCGTGCGCCCGTGCTAATGGGAGGACTGTATGAGGTGATAAAACCTCTCAGATCCTCCCATGGGAGTTAGAACGTTGAGTAGCCCCTCCTCCTTCACGTCCTCACCTATTTAACAGCAGGGGAGATATAACCCTATGCAATAAATCCTGGATATTGAGCGACAGGGGTTGGCATTGCACTGGGTATGTTCCCTGTGCAGACATACCAAGATTGCCTATAATTATGGACACCCCCATCCCTCCTAGGGCACAGTAGGAGGGGGGAGAAAAAAATTTAAAGACAAAGAGATGTGGAAGTGTAAATAATAACAACAATGTATATATTATGTTGGGGAATAAGTATGAAATATCATATGACTACTTAGTGAGTATGAGTATATGCTCCTGTAGGAGGTATTATTTGTTGGGTTTCCTGAGGAGGGGTATGCTTGTAAGCAGATACACATGTGGAGATCAATATAAAACATTGTTTAAACAGGTGATACAACAAAGGTATTAAAGTAGATACAATCCATGATACAAAGTAATATACCAAACAAAAAAAAAAATAGTAAAGCCAAGGCAACTCCATACACATTCTCTGAATATGTAATCCAGTAAATAGTTACAGACACAAGGAGAATTAAACATAATAATGATATTAATAATAATATAATTTATAATAGTATCTTGTAGATATAGGAGATAAAACATGGGTACAAATATGCACAATGTTATAAAGGTTAAGGAAATCCATTATTGCCCCCAAGGTGTGTAATATAGTAATTAATGTTATAAATATAATACCCAAAGAATAAGTGATGCCGTAATGGTTACCATAGTACATTTAGACATAATGCCATAAGATAAAGGGTTACAAAGGTGCACTATGTCGTAATATAATGACATAGTGTGAAGCAGTACAGTATAGTAATATTAGGCACCATACAATATGACATAAT
Source organism: Pyxicephalus adspersus (assembly GCF_032062135.1). Taxonomy (NCBI): domain Eukaryota; kingdom Metazoa; phylum Chordata; class Amphibia; order Anura; family Pyxicephalidae; genus Pyxicephalus; species Pyxicephalus adspersus. Next base: position 86,210,326 of record NC_092859.1, read on the forward strand.
ACAAAATAGTACATTACAATACAATTCAGTATAGTACAATAAAAATAAGCTTTTTGTAGTTTATTGGTTTTATGTATCCTATGTGTTAGATAGAGTGGATCCCATAGGTCTATCTATCTGGGGTTAAAAATCCAGAGACATACTGTATATCTAGAGGTATCCATCCCAGAGTCAGTTTTGAAAATCAGAAATCAAAAATATATGTCAAGAAAAAGGGACCTCAATGATCACAGAAAGGGTTTGAAAGAAATCATGTCATTAAGACCTGAAGGTACAAGGATATTCAGTGAGAAAATCCACTGTTTCTATTTTTAGCAGTGTTTTGTCAGTGTCGACCCCTCTAGGGTGAGGGAAAATTCTTTTTAAAGCAAAGCCGAAAAGGAAATGGCTCTACTATACGAGTTATTTTGTGCTCCAATATGGTAGCTAATTGGCGTGATCATTTTGCCTGTGTTATTTGAATAGATTTGAATCAATAAAAATGATTTTGTCCATTTGATTGTTGGGAAGTTTAATAATCTGTTGTTCATTGAACCACGGACATTGCGTGCATTTGCCCTATCTAAATAAACCTGGGGTTTCTTTGGATAATTTGGAAGGTTGATTGTCCGAATAATAGTGGGAAACCAGAGTGTCTTTTAGAGGAGATTTTCTAAAGGTGATACTAGGACAGTGGTCGCCAAACGGTGGTCCGCGGCTCTGGCTGGTGCATCCCCGAGCGGGGTCAGGAGAGGGACCCCGCTGGGGGGACGCACCGGCCAGAGCTGCAGACCACATTCCCAGTACAGTTCCCAGGCTCAGGGAAGTGGGCGGGCCTGGACACAACCTGCCCACTCTCCCATTGCAGACTCAGATCTGCGATAAGAGAGGGCGGGGTTATGTCATAATGACATCACTCTGGTGGAGGTTTCCCCCCCTTTTTGTGACACTCGGCTCCTCGCGCATGCGTGGTCGGGAGCTGAGATTTTAGTGGTTCGTGGGATTGAAAAGATTGGCGACCATTGTACTAGGCTGTTGATGTAAGAATTTCATAGTTTTTGGATCAGACTGCAAGACTTCCCAGTGTTTGGATAAAATATACGATACAGCTTTGTGTTGATTGCTGAAGGTTATGGTTTGGTTTGTGAGATTGGGGATTGGCGATCAAATGTTTTGGCTTTTTGATACGCCTTTTTAAGTATATTTTTTCTAAAACCTCTTAATATCAGTCTTTCTTGAACAGCCTTAGATTACTATTTGAAGTCTTTTTGTTCAGTACAGTTGGGTTTAAATCATAAATACTGAAAGGAAAACTTCTTTAAATATGGTAGGATCGTGCGCTAGTTTCATGCAGGGTTGTATTTCCTGCCGTTTCTCTCCTAAAAAGGGTGGTACTGATATTGCCACTCGTTGTTCTGATGAGTCTAAGACAGGTACTGTTTGGTCA
>NC_092859.1:86212636-86214330 GCF_032062135.1 Pyxicephalus adspersus
AGGAAGGATGTAGGTATATTTCATCTAAGTTTTTTGAAAAGTAGGTAGGTATATGTCTTCCCAAACTAAAACTAAAAATGAAGAGCAGTGTCTGGAAGAATGGCTGGTGTGTATGTGGGTGAATTCCAAGTGAAACTTGCACATATAGTTTTATTCTATGCAATAAAGTACTCCACAATGCCAGTGTACCCTGTATATTTGTTGCAATCTGGATTACATATTGTCCATATTTTAAGAGCTGCTGTGTTACTATGATCATTTTATGATTTTATACTTAAAATGAAAATAATTTAGTTTAGTGTTTTTTCAATGTGTGGTATTGGATCTAGAAGAGTACTGGTCTGCCTAGTTTCCAATTTCTAGTGGGGACTGGGTAAATCTTGTGGGACAATCAGAAGTTTATACAGACTACAATGACACAAAAAGGATACACACACAGATGAGAAGACAACAGAGAAGAGGCAGACATGACAGTGTGGTGATTTAGCATTTTCAAACTGAAGTGCCTGCTTTTAAGCTAAGTTGGCAATAATTGTGCAATTGAATGTTTTATGCTTGAAGTAGGGTAATAGTTTAGAATTGTTTGTTTAGGTAGGCCTGTATATTGACGTATCTGTTGTTTTCAGCCCATTCATCTTTCTGTTGATATTTTACATCCTAAATTCAGTAGATACACACGTTACACCTTGATATTGTGTATTTGCCTACACTGCCTTAAAAACTGCTGTAGAGACTAATGTTTAGCCAAGCGAAAAAGCTGCACAGAATAGGTAGTGTTTTATAGCACTGAGGAACAGTTATGTTATACAACGGTAATCAATATAATTGAACCGTTCCTGTGAATTGTGTGTCATATTTAGGTACATTTTGGTATTTTATCAGCTAAAGAAGTTTCTAATTTTTCATTGACCAAAACCTTCTATATGTAGGGTCACACATGTTGCAACTACTTGGCAGTAGGGCAACAAAAAGCAGACAAGTACAAGGCAGAGCCTGGAGTTACTTACTTAGTTACTTTTGGCAGATGAAGCAGGTGAGGGTCCTAGGGCTGGAAGCGGTAAGTCCACAGTAGAAACAGATCAAAGACTACAAATTCATATGGCTCTGCAAAGCAGAAGTATAGAGATGTTTCTTCAATGGTAAATAGTGGGAGGGAAAGCTGTGATGATGTCAGTGTCAGTTCCTTAGCTGAAAGGTAGTATAAACCAAAGGTGCAAGATTTCCTGTGCCCCTCAATGGATTAGAAAGATACTGTACATATAAATGTATTAACAACAACACACCACAATGCATGTTATGTGCTTTATGCGTGTTGTAGGGCATATGCATTGCAGCCTGAATTGGAGTGCTATTCTATATAACCTGCTGCACAATGCAGCAATTGTGTGCCTTAGCTTGAGTTGCTGTGACAAGATACTTTTGTGTAATTTTGTTTTGAAAAACATTTGGTCAACTATCACTGGAGATAAAAAGTCATGTGGTTTAGGAAGGTCTTACCAACTTTCGAGAAGAGAATGTATGTAACAAAATTGAAGAAATAATCTAGATAGAATGCTATCCTTCAGTTTTTACTTCTTGATGTTTACAGTTATGTTTGATATGTTCACTAACAAGTTCTAGGTAGCTCTGAAAATCAGAGGCACCGTACATTTTGATTTTATTTTTAGATTACATTGTTGTCTATTATTTCATTA
>NC_092859.1:86214572-86233259 GCF_032062135.1 Pyxicephalus adspersus
GTGCGTCTTATGGTCCGAAAAATACGGTAAATAATCCATATAAATTACACTTCACACTGTCACAGTTTTTTTTCTTGTATCTTGATGTAGACCAGATTCAATCAAATTTTGAGAACAAAATCTACATTTCTCTTTAAAGTAACATATTATGTAAAAATTCCACTTGTTTACTGTTTCATCTCTTCCAAGTAATGATGATGTTATTTTTTTGAGCATAGACAACCAATGATTTTATTATAAAGATTAATAAATTGGTTCTTCTTGCCATAAAAAAAAAACTGTACCACAAAAATTTTCCATTAAAGTTTTTTCTGTAAGGAAATAAATATTTTTTTTACCAGTCGGTTGTACTGCATAGGCACTACCAGATCATATGAAAGAAGTTTCTCTTGCGGCCTCTATAGAACAAATGTCTTTTTTATTAATGGTATTTAAGAGAGTACTTTTCTTGATATGCAGAAAAATGTTCACTTTTTGAAAGTTGTTCAAAGAAGTCTGCTTACAGATAGCACAGATTCCTTATAGAACTGACATTTCAGTCACTTTTTGTAATTAGTACTCTGGGAAGCATTTTTGTATTGAATGGTAATAGTACAAAACAGGAATGATGTATTCAATTTAGACCAAAAACCTTCATAGTTCCCATTTATAAAATCAAAGTCACCTGTGACTGAAAGCATAAAAGCAATATCCATCTTCTTGATTGTTGTAATGACTGTTCAATGCAAGTATCCTTGGGGGAATAAATGATATAAATTGATCTAATTCATTAGGAAAAAAAGAACATGACGACATCTGATTTTGTGGATTATATTTTTGAATCTACACATCCATTCCTACAATAACTGAAGTAATCCAACCACACCAAAAAGCCTTCAATGACTTTATTTATTAGAACAGATAACAAACAGTATGTGATAGATTAAGTGGTTTAATAAAATAGAAAACTGGATGCCTATAGGCTGTAAGCAACCCAAATTTCTGAACTTTTGTCAAGTGTGCATTTGCTGTGGCACTGGCATGTCATATTTTCAAATGTGAAGTTTATCTAAAAATCATAATATACATTACATATTATTAGAGATACTGTACCAGTGATGCTGGAATCCAATATAAGTACAACACTAAAGCCTGGGACAAAAAAAAGAACCGGTTGGTCATGGCTTTTCTCCACTGCTCCATGCATAATTGATGACCACTTTGCTAATATATAACAAGTAAATTTGGTAAAGTGGTAAACAAGCGAGGCTGAACTAGGACCAGTGAAGTTAGTCTTGGATCAGAATCTGAAGGCTGAGCAATTTTTGATTTTTAAAAGCTGAAGGAACAGGTGTGTCTGGGTCTGGTGTGTCTGACAGCATTTAGTTGACTTAATGCGATTAGAAAACTAATGACACACAGTTTTCACAAAAATGGTGTTGTAGCTTATTTACATTGACCATGATTTATTCTTTACCTAACTCCACCATACACAGTTTTAGTGATTGGCCTTGTCTAGGTAAAGTCATGGTCATGTGCTATTTCTTTCATAACAAAGGTTGAAGATGTGTTTAATTTTTTTTTTAACCACCTGGCCGTTAAGCCCGAGCATGGTCGGGGTAAAAATGTTTGCAATTTTCGTTAACCCCGAGTTTTTCTCACCAGTTGGTTAAATGTAAACAAATGTTATATTGCAATCCGATTGTCATACATTGTATGACAATCGGATTACAACTGAAAGGAAATACTTACCCAGTGTCCGCAGCTCCTCTTGCAGCAATAAAGGATTTGCTATTGCTGCTGGCATCTGCAGTGAGATGTAGCCCTATTCTGCATGACTTTAGTAGTATCAGATAATATTTTAAGGTAACCTCCTACGATAAGCAAGTTTGGCTGACCATATTCTACTGTTCTGTTAGGCCACTGTATGGTAAATGTAACACTCCTTGCACAGCAGTTGGTCTCTGCCTTTGATCCTCTCGGAAGAACATTTGGTGGTTTTCTTCTTCTTAAACACATTCTAGCAATAACTCTCAAATCACCTTTTCATGGTGTGTCAAAGGTGAATTAGGTGAAGGATTTTAACAATTTAACAGACATGTAAAGAATGCTTGCAGATTAAGAATATCATTTAAATTTTATATCATGATATATCAAGATTAATACTTTGTCTTTAGTTATTACAGCATGAAATACATGTCAGACAGTCCCATAATAAAAACAAAAGGTATGTTCCTCTAGGTGATTTTTTTTTGTTATAGTTATATTTATCTCTGTTACCAAACTGCTTCAGACCTCCTCAGTGATTCTTGTGATTTTTTGTGGAATTTGTATCACAATCTGAGTCACAAAACGAGACTAGCACAATATGCTTATAATACATTTTATGATAGATTTAGAATTCTCTTCTGTTCATTCACTTTCCATCGCTGATTAAAAAAAACACACCATAAACACTTGCCTAAAGCTTGGTGTCTTTAAATGGAGCAACTATAAATAATCCACTTTTTAGGAGCAGCTATTCCACACATTCAAAATATTACTGGTTGTAGGAGCAATAAATAGGAACCAGAGATTGGTTGACCCATACCGCTGATTGAAAAAAAAAATGCTAACCAGCAAAGTAATACTTTTCCAGCCAATGAAGCTACTAAGCCCCAACAATCCAAACTAACTTAAACAGTCAAAATAGTTGTAGAAGCCCAAAATGTCGGCCAAATCTTTGCCTTTGTGTTTAGGTAACAAAGGCAAGGTTTGTATGGTGTACAACAATCTGTCCAAACGTAGCACCTTGATAAAGTGGCACTAGCCCAAAAAAGACAGAAAGAAGTTTTTTTTCTCTCGCTCTCTCCGATTCAAAATTTTGTCAAACAGTTGTTTCTATTTCAATACATAAATGCAACTGGGATCCCGAATTATGCACACTACTGTAAAAGTGTCTAAAGAGGTTGTGTCTTGGGAAGTGGTATAGATAACAACTTGTTTGTCTCCAAAATAGCCATATTTGAGAAGAAAAAAAAGCCTGCGATAAAAAAAGTGGTGCGATATCACAATCTGTTCAATTTTCACAGACAAAACTACAGCCAGGTACAAAAAAAAATGTGTGAAGTCCCACTCTAAATGGCAAGGGTGTCTCAAGACATCGATAGCATATGGACGATAGAGACACATCATTTGTTGAAGATATTGCGGTCGATAGGATTTTCAGAAAGGATCCTATTCATCTTGGCGTTTGAAACGACATTCAAAACCCCTCTAACAAGACATATTCTGATTGTTAGTTCAGCAACTAATCAGGAAATTATTAGTGCCCTATATGTTAAAAAGTAAAATTTCCTTGTTGCCAATAGAGAACGCAACGTTAAGCTCCCATCTTTTTCTAATGGTCAACTGTTGGAGAAAATATTTTTCTAGTAATGGTATTGTAAAAAAAAAAAAAAAAGATTAGAAATGCAGATTTGCATCCCACAGCAGGCGTGTTCACCAGTCCCAACACATGATTTTCACATAACACAGAAATCATATTTCTAAAATGAGATTATTGAAGACGAGCCACATATACTTGGTGTTTCTTTTTCAAATGACCTAGAATTTAGTAACATTTTTGGGGAGTTTTCAGACCTCTAAAGATTTATAAAAAAGGTTTGTACCAACAGGAAAGTATACCTGGAGTGTTGCAGAAAATCCCAGCACAAATACCCTGTTTGGATTGGCAAACAGAATAAACCCCATAGCGGTAATCCCGAGTGTGACCCGGGGTGGATTTTCTATGCAAAAAGCAAGAGTCACTAAAAAAAATTAAAAAATCCTTGTTCCGTAGTCGTCCCCTGGCATCCTGCTGGTTCTCGAAGGTCCTCAGGACACATCTTTGTCTCTCCATTCGCTGGCTGAAGATAGGAGGGAGATCTCTGGGGTTTCCCGTTGACGTTGGTGCGGGCGGAGGGAAATTCAAATAATTTTGTATTGGATTCAATACAAAATATTTGTATTGAGTCCAATACAAAGAAATCTTAATATATATAAAATTATAATATATATATATATATATATATATATTATACATGCTACTGTACAGTTATATTACGTTTATGTATTTATTTTTTTTTTTTTACAGATTATTGTGTTTTTTAATCAGTGAGATGTCTGCTTTGATGTGACAAGCCACATCTCTGGCTAGCTTTATATAACCGTTATTTTCATAGAATTTGCGATTTCTAAACAAATTTTTAAAAATGCCAATAGCATTGTAATGTAAAGCTGATCTTTTATTTTTAATCACACAAAAGCCAAATTTTAAAAAACTATTGATAAAATAGGGTTAGTAAAGTTTATAATACGGTAACTGAAGGTAAAATACACTCTTCATGGAAAAGAAGAAATATGTAAAATGACAAATAAAAATATCACTATCAATTCCTATGCACATTTAATGTCTAAAAGCCCCCACTTACCATTCACTAAAGAATTATAACTAATGTGTATCTGAATTGCAGAATATGAAACCGAGGAAGAATGATGGTAGATTGGACCTACAAATGTGACCCTTAGAATGAATGTGACCTCAGAATCTCAAAGACTTCAGTACATAATCTTTCACCTACCATTCCTTTAAATTGCAACAATAGTTAAGATAGACTTAGGTTTAACAAGAAATGTGTTTCTAAAAGAGCACTGTCCTTTGCAAAGCTAGATCCCAGGTTTAAATGTCAGCCAGGACACTATCTGCATGGAGTGTGCAGGTTCAATGTATCTCTATCTCTCTATCTCTCTCTCTATCTATATCTATATCTATAAATATATCTATATCTATATAGAAAATGTGAAAGTGGGAATTTTAAGGCATTTTTTGTATAAAAACCATGGATTAATTTGTAACACGTTAACAGGATATCCAAACCTATATTAATAAAAGTGCTCATACAATAATTTTAACAAGCACGCCAAATATTATGTAATTCCTTGCTTGGTGGCTTGAATAAACTACCTATTTTTCTCCTCTCTGCTTTGGGGAGCCAACCACTCATTTGACACACAAGACCAATGCACCAATTGTGACCAATACCAATTGTGTGGTGCTAAAAAATGCATATGATCCTAACTAGAACTGACCACTCCAAAAAAAAAAACAAATATCCACTGCGCAAGTGCAGAAGTTTTTGTGAGAAGTTTCTAGAGGAGACCAGAGCATTCCTCAGGAAAGCCCCATATGCTTCTGTTGCTGTTCATCTACCACACACCAAGCTAAGGACTGTAAAGAGGAAATAATGTGAGAGAAAGTGTCAGAGTGCAACAGCAATACACACATTGCAACTCTACACAAAGGTCAAGCCGCATGGATGAGACAAACAAGGCTGACCTTCCCAAACAGCATGGTGGGGAGTTGAAAGAATCTGGCACTTCTACAATGTCAACCATTGGTACAAATTTACCAGCAAAGTCACGGTCAAAAGATGGGCCTCGTCTATGTTTCCTGAAAGCAATCCACAAAAGATGGATGACAAAAGCAATAGGTCCCTTGCAACATCTAAATTGTTTGACGCACTTTTCATACCTAGTAATGCTCTTCCCTACACTCTCAAAACATGTGCAGAGATTTAAACAGACACTGGCAGAAGAACCAAAGGGATCCAGTGATGGGAAAACACAGCTAACACTTCCCAACGTAACAGAGTGTAAAACTTCCTGACAACAGATCTGAGATACCCACACCAGAGGCAGTAATGTACCATCCACACTTGAATGGTCTTGCCACTAAATAACCAGCTATGGATGAGCATGCTTAGATACTCACTCTCCTGGGTAGAGCCTGTATACAAGCACAAGGTTCTAGAACAATTTTATGGTTGCCCCAGCACTATGAAACTATGTTCAAGTCATTTGAAAATCAGAGAGAATTAGAGTATCAGAGTATCCATAATGCTTATAACCTGCCAGAAAAAGTCTAAGCTTCTATATATTCATGTGCTTATTATACATATGTTGGCACTTAATAAATCCTAATTTATAATACATATTTTGAAAGCTTGTACATATGGATGTTTTTATTAAACATTTTGTAGTTATTTGTTTGATAGAATATATAGTTCAAAGTTTGTTATCGTCCTGACTTCTGTTGTTTATATATCCATGTTATGTTGTATGATGGATACTATAGGGCATTAGATGTAGATGGATATATTTATTTCATTTATGATTGGATGTACACACTCCAAAATGTAAATGTTATGCGTTTGTGTTTATACCAGTTTTACAAATTCCTGGCACATTTCTACACTGATGAGGAGAAATAAAATCCCCTTAAACAAAAGTGTTTGGAAAAGTTATCTGTCCGCCTAGCTCTTGAGCTAGGGCAGAACAAAACAGAAAAAGTCATCAAAATTGCTTGAAAGCCCCCATTATGATTAGTTTCTGTAATAGTAAGTGGTGCCTGACCACCAGATATTAGCCATTTAGCATTAATCCACTCAAAGCCAATTTTATGTAACCAATATCATCGGGTTCTGTTGTACCTACCATAAGATAAGTAAACATGATATTCTTTAGTTGTAAGTGTTTCTACTAATACGATATCAAATTTTAACTAAAGTGGCTTTATTAATAACTAAAAGACAAAAAATTTCTGATATTTTTAAAGATTTGGAGCCAGTAAGACTAAACCTTAAACGTTTTTACGATCCCCTACTCTGCATAAATCAGTGGTTTTGATGTAGTGAACCATCAGGATAAAACCATTGTTGAAAATTGCCATGTATTCTACCTCTCCAAAAACAACCAACAGAATTTAGTTTTCCAGAACTTTTTATTGATTTTTCATTCCACCACAAATTCCAAAATAGGAGGACTTTTGCTCATTTTAGGATGGTCTGTGAAGCCATTAAAATTTATTCTTATTGCACATTCAGCCAAATTCACATACATAACTGTTCCAGAGCAGCTGGTGTATAGTGGAAAAAAATAGCTGAATGTTTGGTTATACTTGCACTAAATGCCAACAAATGTGGCCAATGGGGCAGAAAAGGATGATCTGCAAGGCCCCCCCACTATCCTAAAATGAAGAACGCTTTTATTTTGGTATTTGCTTCATTGTGCTATGAACTGCTTCAGTTACGAGATTTTTGATTTCCTATTATAATAACCTGTGAGATACCTGCATTAGGAAAACTGGGATGTCGGAAATGTGCTTTTGTATACATTAAGTCAAAATAATTAGTGGCAATTTGAAGTTTACTTGTGAGGCAGCAGTCCTGGCTTGTAGAACCAAACAGTAACCATAACGAAATGATGAAAACAACTTTATTAATTCCAATATTTAACAACTTAGGCTTAGAATAATTATTAAAAACAAGCATTTAAAAAATCAGAACACCCAAAAATGTATCTATAAAATAGTAGGACTGGTAAACAAGCAAAACATTTTAAAACACTTAGAAATTGTAATTCACACACTTCACAGTTACAATGTTTTGGCAATAGCTAATTATGTACCACATTAAAACCCCTATGTATGGAAATAAAGTATAACGATACACCAAGCAGGTGTTATTTACATCCAAAAGATGTAAGCTACCACAAATGCAGGATGGCCAGATAAAAAAAAAAAAGAAAGGGAAAAAAAACACACCAACATGTTGTCCAAAACAACACTTTCTCATTTTGGACTTCTGTATGTACACACATCATCACAGGTTATTTTTATAATTCAGCAGGAGAATATATACAGAGCATTGCTCCAGTCAGTTTTGACCTGAAGTGCCATGCATGTTATCAGTCTCATGAAAGAAAAAAGTGAAACAATGTATTATAAAGCCTATTTTGTACAGCTTAAAACTAAGGGATACAAACCATTTTTCTTAAAAATGAATTATATTACATCTTATATTGAGAAAGTAAACTGATGGAATACTTACCTGGGTAGATGTCATTTTAGACACCCTGTCTAACAGGTTAAAAAAGGTAGATTATTATTTTTTTATGTTTTTTTTTTTTGGGGGGGGGGGGGGGGCACCCTTTCACAGTTCCAAAAATCCTTAGGAAAATAAAATGTGTTAGTTTATGGTTACAATAAACACTGATGGTATGGTTACCAAATATGTACAAGCAATGGATGCTCCTTGGCTTGCTACAGTGTAAAAACATTTCCATCAATGAAATTTATATTTTACTTGCAATATATTCTGCAGAGAAGACTTTTGCCACTCCTGGAAGAACCTTTTTAATAGAAGTGTAACCAAGCAATCTAAAAAAAAAATAAAAAATGACCATGCCCCTAAAAGGTGTTGGAAACTTGTGAATGTACACAGTCTAATGAAAAAGCATTTGTAATTTACATTAAATCTTTCATAGAAAGAAAAATAATTTTGGTTCCAGAAGAAAGCAAGCTTCACCTCTCTAATAGTGGGGGCGTGATGATCACAAGGCAATGACATGACAAGGTACCACTTGAGTAGAAGCCAGTATTGATTTTTTAACCTCCAAAGCAAATATTCACCAGTAGTGACACACATTTTTTGCTATAGTCCAACATTTTTCAAACATTCAAAAACAAATGGAATGGTTAACTATTAAGGATACAAATAACGGCAGGCTTAAGGTGAATGTATTAAGTTTGAATTTTTTTACAAATCACAGCCAAATAACACAATTTGTATTCAATATAATACAGACCAGGAAATAAAATAAAAAAAGTTTTGTTTGCCTAGCAAAAATAAATTAGACAGGAAACTATGCAATTCAAGCAAAAATAAATGCCTCTTCAAAGACATTGTGTTTGTGGAATAAAAAATGTTTAGTAAAAAGAAAGAATATATTGCCAAAGCAAGCCTTTCCCTGAGGTGTAAACAGCAAATAATTTGAACAGCTTTACACATCAGCCCCATTAAACAGTTTATTACAACACTATTACTACTGAGGTGGTATAATTTACAAACTTTGTCAGAACATGAACATTTTAACAGGAATAAACAACTATAAAAACAAAGAACTTAACTTCCCAACTGCTTGTACATTATAAATTGTAAATATAATGTATAACCAACTTGCAGGAGCTATTAAGGTGTAAATCACAGGTTTCCTTCAAATAAAACATTTAAGCAACATAAAAAATAAAAGTAGATCTACTGGTTACCATGTTTGCAGAATTGCTTTATTCACATCTAGATCTGCTCATTTTTATCCGTAAGTTTTGAGATGTTGAATCATATGAAGCAAACTGATGGCCAAGTATCTTCTTTCCATTAGATGAACATGTGATCTTTGAGGATGTTCCTCTTCTGTCAGCTGTAACGTTTTAAGATTTGTGATGTAGGTTTTTTGTACAGTACATGGCATACAAAATCTGATAACAGTACAAACATTCTGTAAGCAATCAATACAACATACCAAGTCTATAAAGAATTTTGAGACTCAGGATACCACATGCAGTAAAAAAAATGTACACATTTACATGCATATAAGACAATATAATTTAACTGTTTTACATAAAAATAATTACTTTGGAGATGGTTAGAAGGCTGTCTTATATGCAGGCAAATGTTCAGACAACAGAATTTAAATGCAGTCAAACTTTTAATACTCATAAGTTGATTATAAGCACTAAAAAATTTGACAACATACATATATCAACAATAAAAAGACTGATTTTGGATCATCAATACGTAAATGTTTGTGAAACTCACAATAGTTGGCAAAACGTATAAGTACACATTCTAGCCAACAAAACATGCCAATAGCAGCTGAATACATTAACACTACATGTTTAATAAAACAAGTACATGTTTAGATGACAGAAATGTAATCTAGTAGTAAGAATAATACTATTTTGCCAAAAAAATTGTTTTCAGGACACCTTTGATAAAAATTAGATACTCGGAGGATGATGAAATTACTGATGGAATGAAGACTGATAATTCAAAGTGTCATCTTAATAAATCCATGAACCTTTGCTAAGTGGACAGTCTCTACTCCATCAGTAATATATCCATTTATGGTGTATGAAATTCTCTATAGGTTAACATCTATTGTACAGTCTGCAACAAATTAAATGAAAACCAGTTTCTTTCAAATAACAATACATTATTTTTCTACACAGCTAGAACATATTAAACAATTATGGAAAGTTGAAAATGTCATAGTAAATTCTAGTGATATGTATTGCAACCTAAAAATGAACACGTTCATACTGCTTTCATAGTCATTAATGTTTTGTTTTCCAACAATATTTTCATGTTTGCATTGAACCTTTAATTCTTTAAAAAGTGACTTTTGCCATTCACCATATAAACAAAGCAATCCTAAAGGCCCAGTATGTCAGTGCAGAAGACTGATAATTGTCAAAAGCTAAATTTCTCTTCCCTCAAGAAAACGCTAAATTATATACTTGTCTGTATGACTGGCTAATGGGCCAGAAGAAGGTAAATGGTAATTGCCATTAAAAAAATTAAAGGGTATATTTATAAAGCAGTTATTGTGATGTCACTAAACATTCATTGCAAGCATCTTTCCCTGGTGCATAGGTTTTCAATTACAAAAATGGATTAACCTGGGGTGAATGTTTAGTGAAGGTCACATTCACGGTTTAATAAAATGTGAAAAAAAAAAAAAAAAAACCTAAAATTTCATGAAAAAAAATATTGGATTCAGTTCCTAATATTGCCAAATCTGTTTGAGAAAAGATCCCACTGCAGTATTCTTCTCTGACACAGGGCCTCAAATGTGGATTGTTTACATACATATTCCAGATAAATAGACCATTACATACAAGCAAAAAAAAAAAAAAATGTAATTACTTAAACCGGACCTAAACTACCCATTTAAAGTGATATACCCCCCCCCCCCCAAAAAAAAAGAACTGCCTTCAATAACGGGGTTTAGACCCAAAATCCTCAAAGGACATCCCAAATAAAGAAAACAAAAAAACACACATTTTACTGCCTGTAATGTAAATAAAAATAGTTTGACGGCTTAGGTCCGATTTAGGCAAAAAAATAAGTAACCGGGTACTGGAATTTTACAAAAAGGGTGTAAAATATGCACAGCTTGACTACGGCATGATCATAAACTGTTCCTAGATAGGACCAGTAATACAAAAGTTTACATAAAATGATGGTCATCAAATACATCCAGAATTTCAGCAGTTTACAAAAATCACATCTTAAATTTATTTGTTTCAAAAGGTTGGTGAATGGAAAACACTAAATGGTACATGTGCCTTGTGAGTATGACTGCTAAATATAGAAAGAAATGTCATGTACAAACTTGAATGTGCAAGATTATAGGAACCCGTTTGTCATGCTACCCACCCATCTCTATAAAGTGTACCTAAGTGTGGTAAAAAGGCAACAGAGGTTCCTGCAAAAATATTTAGCTTTTCTGAAGGACCAAATTCTGGCCAGCTCTTAGGCTATGTTCAGACCTTTACATGGATATTCAGCAGCTCCTAGGGGATGGTTGCTGCAGGAGTTTATAGGAATTTTTAAAGCCAGGTAACTGGTCAATAACCCTTGCTTGGAATGGGTGGGGGTACTTTTTCAGGCATTTAAAATGCCAGAAAAAAAACACATATATAGGTGTTTGCACATCTAAGGGGAAGGGAGGGTTCATCAATCAATATTTCTAGAAAGTATTCCAGATTACATCCCAGGCCTGGGGTTGAGGGCCCCAGTGCTACTGAAGAGATCATCCACATGGAGCAATGCAAAACTTATTTGGTACCCTTAAGGGTTGGAAAGGGGAAGCTAATAAAGTGTAATACATAGTCACAAAAGTTATAGAAAATAGTAGTAGGTTGTGAGGATTTGAAATACTATGTGAATAACACAAATGTAAATTTGTAACATTACAGCCATCTATGCATCTACACTGATGGATATGATACTATATTAGGCAGCACTGTACAAGAAATACATCAAAATTATAAAGACAAACAATATGAAATGTTTTAATAGTTATTTATTCTAAATTGCTGTGACAAGGCTTAGAACACATTGAGGAAAACAAATGCATGCTATTTGCCATGCTACTTGCATTTTCTTGCAAAAAAAAAAAAAAAATTAGATATGAAATTTTTTAAAAGGCCACTGAACAAAAAGCCATGCCAGTCAATACTTAATTTCCATTTATTTTTTTTTTCCTTTAGGTCACATAACATTTGAGCAAACCAGTGTCAACACCTTTTAATAGGATTTCTGACAGTGGCAACTAAGAGAAACTTTTACAGTATCTTTTTTTTCATAAATGTCTTTCTTTGCTACAAAAAGCTACATGCTGCAATATATAAACACCTAAACAGTTTGCTATGTTACCTAATAGAACTGAAGGCCACAGATGATTTAACAGCACAAGTGAACAGTTTTAAATAATAAAATAAAGAATCAGTTTTGAAGAATTCATTTTCAAGTTCTGTAAATGGAAGCTCGCATGGTAGGCCAAAACAGTAGTCACGGGTCTCATAGGGACCTATTCACTATGCATTGATGTAGCCCACCACACATGGTAATACACTAAGGTGGCATTCATTTTAACACCAAACACCTAAGCAATTTAATACACCAAAACAATGCACTGTGGATGCATTATTACAAAAACAGTGTAGCCCTCAAACTCTGGATTTGGATGATCTGGACCAGATAGTAAGGTAAAACTTATGACAGCTTTGGTCCTAAAACCCCATTCATTTAAATGAATGGGGAGGGGAGGGGGGTACAGGGAAATACCTGCTGTATTTATTCTTGTGACCGTGATCTTCTACTACCCACAACACTCTGCCACACTCTGCCAATTTAAAACTTGCAAAAATAAGGCATGTTCAAAAATACATACGCTTCTTGATTTACCAAGTCCCAGTTTAGATTTAGAGGGATACAGCATACCATCAATAAATCAGATTAGCAATAAAATGAATGACTACAAAAAGCTACTGGCACACAAATCAAAGATACAAAATAGAAATATGTTTTAAAATTTTGGCAACTCAAAATAAATGTTAGTAGGGATGGACTAAAATATTTAGTGAGGTGTTCTGGTAGGCAAATGACATAAAACCAATTTCGTATATCAGCACATAAGATTTATACAGTTATATTTTTGTGTTTCAGTGAAACAAAAGCTAAATAGGCAAAGTTAGTGTATGTTTTAGTTTATTAAAAAGAACCTATCGTTATGGAAACCGCCACGGCTGACATGCTTATAAAGAAGCAAACATTAATGTCTGCCCACAAATTTATTTAATGGGCCAAAAGTTTTTGGCCAGTATATTCTAAAACATTTTAAACAATACAGAAAAAACTGCAAGACTGTAGAGCAAATTAGGCTTTATACTAACGATGAGCAGCATCTACTACCTTTCAATCTATGTTCCGAACACAACCATGAACATGTATAAAAAAAAAAAAAAAATTCTATTGAAAAAAAAGCGGAAGATAGAAAAACAAATTGTGGCCGTACATTAGGTGTTTCCAGCAACTGTTTGCTACAGGTGGCTAGAGATGCAGTGTAATCCGACTAGCCAGACAATAGAAAAAAAAACCTGGGAAGTCCAAGCATTAGCATCTATATCTATGGAGGAGGGTGTCGCAGATGCCGGCTGGCCATCGCCAGGTTATACAGATGCCCGGCCTGCAACGCCAGGGGAAGAAGATGCTGGGCAGCGCTGAAGGACGCCGTGGGCACCTCTTACCAGGTAAGTTTTTTAAGCTCCCTGGCAATTCCACCCCGAGTGTGGCTCGGGGTTACTGCTAAGGAAGTTAAACATCCTCATTCTCCACCTATGGCCAGATTATATATTTTATACTGTACCAAAAGAAAAAAAACACACACACATACAAACAGAAATACCTATTTTTTTTTTTTAACATCCGATTTTTACAAAAGATGAAAGTCACTAATACAGATCTAAAAAATATGCATCTAAATATCAGTGTCAAAAAATTGTATAGGTACAGACTTAATTATAAACGGGCACAAAAACATTTGCCTTTGTTTATGAAGGAAAACAAGTTGTTTTCACTAGTGTCAGATTTAAAATGTTTAATGGATATTATCCCCATTGATTAAAAATAAAATTGTAAAAATTGAATTGTACAACATTCTCCCACTAAATGTTACTGCCTTAAAAGCAGAAAAGGCAGTAAAAAAAAGAAAAATTAAACAGCACTCTGCAAAGAAAATAATATTTACCTGTGCTGCTGCTTGTGCCACCATATCATCTTCAAATATTTCTAGGAGGGTTCGATAGCTAATCCCTGCCGTGGATTATTCCACAGGCCTATACGTCACTAAAGAACACAGCAGTGATGTAGTGCCAGTGGAAAGAAACCATAAAGTGCATAGGGAAAATGCAGTATCTGACAAACCCAAAGATTTGGATACTAATGTTTATTCAGCAAGCCTAAGATTTTCAAGACAAAAACTCAGTGCTGCAGGCAATAGAACTTTCGAAATAGCAAGACAAAAAAAAAAATAAAAAAATTTTTTTTTTTATTTTAATCACATATATAACTAGAAAGTTTAGCAATGGGGACATCTTACTTTAATGACTATTAAATACTACAGTAATTTAAGTACATTTTTACCCCTGTATTTATAATGGCACAAGCATTCCCCTCAAATTAGTACCATAATAGATGTAATTGTTAAATACTGTTTATTAGTTGTCAGGCGTTTTTTTTTTTTTTTTACACTGCAAACCCAATTAGCATAAAAGATCTTCCAAGGCACATGCGTAAAAAAAAAATGAAAACAGCTATTTGCTTTACTGAAGGGGGTGGGGGGGATGGGTAGTCATAAATATAAATACAGACATGCATACATAACACACACACTTTATAGCTTATGCCATTAATACAATTTACCTGAGCGAAAAATAGGAATGTGTAAAAAAGTTAATTAAAGTTTGAGCCGCCCTAGACTCCTACTTCTCTTACAATTAAATTAAAGGCCCATTCACACGTAGTTTATGAATTAAATTTCGATTGAAATCAATGGAAACGAGTTTCCACTACAATGCTACAAGTGTATGTATTGATTTTTTTTTTTTACACACAGAGCGAGGTAGAATTATGCAGCTTAGAACAAAAAAGGTGGGTCGTGTTTTATTCTAACAAATCTTGTTTAAAAAACCAACATTCCTATTTTATTCCTGCTGAGCCCTTGGCACAAATGTGGCTGAACCAATAATTAACATTGAAAAGGTTGATACACTGTAACATAGGCTTTTATATACACAGGGTAAACAGCAGTCTGTACAATACTTGCTATTAGAAGATGACACCCTTAAATACATTTGGAGGCTCGAGACTTTCTACAAAGTCTTGTATAAAATAGAATACAAAAATATGTATCGCCAAGCACATACACTAACCAGCCAAAACAATAAAACCACTGACAGTTAAAGAAAACAACACTGATTGCCTGGTTAAAATTCCATGTCATGTGGGAAGCACAAATAGTGAGCCACTATAAGGATTTGAGCAACTCTCTAATTCTAGACATCTGAGTCAGAGCAACTCTAAAGGGAGATCTTCTGCATGTTGCTGGTATGCAGTAGTTAGAATGTACAAAGAGATCGAAGAAAGGAAACCAAAGAACAGAGAGCCAAAAAGGAAAGGGAAGGGACAGAGCCATAAGTATGTTTTGGCTAGACTATCTGGCCTACACAGTACAGTGCATCTTGCTTCGATGCTCTGTGCTGCCCCCCCTAATGCCCACTTCTATTGAAAAAAAGCATTTACAATGAAAATGAGTGAGTGACAGAACTAATCACTGAGAAATTGCAAGGTTGTCGGTTGCTGGATGAGAGCAACATACTATCCAATTGGAAGAAGCCAGGCCAGCAAAGCCAGTGTAACAAATGAACTGCCGATTCCAGATACCTAAACACACCTTTAGGGACTTGTGGAGTTCATGCCTTAACAGGCTAAATCTGTATTGGTAGAACAAGGGGGACATACACAATATTAGGCAGATGACCTTAAAGTTCTGGCTGATTGGTGTATAGCTAATAGTGGCTACTTACCAAACCATATTGAACCGCTTCAGACAGGAAATCTCTTCTGTGATTAACGCCACAATATTACACATCAATCTACTCATAAAAGGTATATTTTTTCAAATTCAACAATACTATTCTGTTCCATGATACCTTTGGTTCCTCGCCTTAATATACCCACCTGCTTAGCGGTGACGATACTCTCTTTCTCGGTCTCTTTCCCTGTCACGATCCCGTTCCCGATCGCGGTGCCTCTCACGCTCACGACTTCTTTCCCGGTAATAGTCATCATGGCGATCTCTGCTGCGAGATTTGTGACGCCTGCTTTTTTCTCTTGACCTACTGTGGTCCCTTTCTCTGGAACGCTCACGTCTTCTAAAGGAAATCACTCAATTAATTCCCTTCTCAGAACTCAAACAATTCCATCTTAATACAAAATTGGTTTTCCAACATGACAAACTAGGAACAATAAGACAAGGCTTCACAAAAAATGAACAATACTAAAGTCAGTGTAGTCTCAGGTCTTCAGAATTATGCTGGCTATCGGTCATTATTTGCTCTCCTCAAGACTGAAACCAAACAAAAGTCTTACTAGATGAAGTTATTGGCAGTCTTTTGTATTCCGCCATGATTAAGCTCTCATAGACAGATAGCAACTAGGAGAGAAGAGAATTATTCCTTAATGGCCAGTGAGGGAAATATGAAAGGCATTGTTTTTCAAAAAAACAAACTTCATATGTAGCTTTACTATGCAAAAAATACACGTGAAAGACATTCTAAAATGATTGGAACACAAAACATTACCTAGACCCTGAACCATAAGACTTTGATTCAATCCCATGAAGACAATCCTGCAGAGAACTGATAAGCACTTTACAACGATCATCAGCTGACACTTTGGACTGTTTAATTAAAGAAATAGCTGTCACCAAGGTTTCAATAGCACTTCCATAGTCACCTGCAAAATAAAAAAAAATGTAAATCACATAAATGCAATTTTCCTTCATACAAATGAATACAACCACAAACTTGAACAAAAAAAAAACAACAATCAATTGTGACAGAAGATCTACTTGATTATAAATGCATATTATATAATGTTAAAACATTAAATATATTAGTTGAATATCTGCATGTAATGGTTTATAAACCAACATGGTCTAAGTATGGCATTTAACAGTTTTAGCTTTATCAAAACCAATAAAAATGTTATGTATTACAGTATGCCATTGACCAATTGTTATTACAGTTAAGTAGGAAACAGTCAAGAAACTCAGAAGTGTCCTAAAACTGATCCCAAATGAAAGGTTAATGCACTTTAAAACATTTGTAAAATCCACAGTATTTTTGAATGTTATGGATTCTACTAAACCAACAGTGAGATGAAATAATATATTATACTAAACCACCAACCAGCACTGGCATCAGAAACTGCTCTGGAAATTGCACTGCTAGAAATGGCCCTGTTGCGGTTCATGATTTCCTCAAATTCTGCTTCCCCTAAAGGAGTTCTGACAGCATCCATATCCCTGCAAAATGCACAACATTCTGAATTAAACAAACATATCAACTTAAACAGGGATTTTTTTTTTTTACATGTATTTTTTATTCAGGCTAACCTTCCAGGTGGCCCATAATCTCCCCGGTCATATGGAGGTGGCCGCCCATATGGATCTGATGGTGGAGGGCCACGGCTATCGGAAGAAGGCATACCAGAATTACCAGGTGGAGGAAAGAAGTTAGGATTAACATGTGGAGCTGGTGGTGGTCCTCCAGGGGGTGGGCCAGGCAAATGTGGAGGTGGACCAAGAGCCATAGGTGGCCCAGGAGGGCGAGGTGGAAATGGACCAGGGGGTGGAGGTGGACCTTGCTGAGGAGGTGGTGGACCAGGTGGAGGACCATATACAGGAGGGGGAGGGCCAGGCGGTAGAGGAACTAGTGGTGGTTGACCATATGGCTGTCCAGGAAATAAAACTGGAGGAGGTGGACGTTCGCCCCGATTTGGTGGCCCAGTTAATGGTGGAGGTAGTGGCTGTCCTGGAGGTGGAGGACCAGGAGGTCCTGGTGGACCAGGTGGACACATGGGTGGTCTTGGAGGAGTCATACCTATAACAAAAACAGGAAGAAAGTCAAAGATTTGCATGTAAAAAAACTAGGTCAATATGGCAACCTGGTGCAGAAAATTATGGCCATCCCTTCCTATATGTCTAAATGGGAAACAGATTTGGGTATATCACTTGAGCAGGAGGACTGGGACCAAATCTGGTTTATGGTTGCCCACTGTGGTATTAATGCATCAGCGGTGGAAGCCAACTATAAACTGATGTTGAGGTGGTACATGGTGCCATCTAGGCTTGCTAAATTCCAGCAGACCTGCTCCGGTGATTTAGCGGCTGAAACAATGCAGGAACTCTACCAAACATGGTTGGAGTGCCCTATAGTGAGGAGGTTTTGGACGAGAGTATATCAAATGGCCTATACCATTGTGGAACGCTCCTTTCCTAAACGTCTGGTTGAGGCACTTTTGAGTTTGAAACCATTGGTCTGCACCAAAATCCAATTTAAATTGTTAACATATTTGTTCACTTTAGCTAACATGGTGCTGGCCAAGGCCTGGTGGTCTGCAATTCCCAACATAGAACAAGTTAAGAATAAAATGTCTTGGTTTCTAGTAAACAAGAAGATAAGAGCTTTACTAACTGCCTATGTACCTAGATTTCAGTATG
>NC_092859.1:86233569-86238538 GCF_032062135.1 Pyxicephalus adspersus
AAAAAAAAAATTATTGAAACAAAAACTAGGTCAAATATTCTGTAGCACAACATACAAGAAGAATCAATTTCACAAACATGTCCAACAGCAAAAACATGATCTTCTAGATGTAGGCACACAGATATTAGGAAACCAGAAAAGGAACTAGGCAGTTAAGCCAGTGCACATCTTCAAAACTGATTGGCAGAACCAACTGCTTAAAGCAGGTAAAGTCTTCCTACAATTACATACATCACTTAAAGACCAACGCCACACATTTTCTTCTTTTTTGGATAAAAAAAAGGGATGGATTAGAGAATGGGGTTTCCAGCTCCGGTCCTCAAGGGCAAGGATCCAAACACAAAATATCTCTAACAGAATACATTTAGTCAAATTTAGAAAATGACCATTTGGGGAGAATCCTGGGCAGTATGTGACGTCAAAAATAACATGGATGACTGTAAAAGGCTCGCCTGCTCTCCCCAAACCTCAAGTAAATACATGAGTGGAGTTAGGCTTTAAGAAAAACATGTTTATTTTGGATAAAAAAATTAGAAAGAAAAAAAGCAACCTCCCTTAAAATTCTGCATTACACTATTCTTACCCGCAAAAGGTGGAGGCGGCCCACCGGGTCCAGTAGGTCCAGGAAATCGGTCACCACCAGGTCCTGAGGTTGGGAACCGGCCCCTGCCTCTGCCACCAGGTGGAAATGGTAAGCGGGCATTGATACCAGGGGGGCCAGCTTTTCCTTCTCCAGACATTTGGCCAGCCTGTGTAGCTGCAACAATTAAAATAACACAAAAAGTATCTATAGCTATAGACATTTCAAATGTAAACAAAACTGACCCATTATTTGTCTTTGTGGTTGAGCCTTACATAGAGTCAATATATAAAAAGCAGCTAGCTACAGAAAGGCAAAGTATGTTAGTAACAAAATAACGCATCAAAGAGACCTATTACATCATCAGTAGTGCCCTTGAACCCACTCTACACTATCAAACATATTTCAACAAATAAGAACAAAATCAAAAGGCAAGTTTGTTTGTTTCTAACACATCTAGCTAATGGCCCATAAGGAATGTAGAGAACCATAAAAGGCTTTTGAGTTTGCACTTCATACCCTACCTGCTAGCCTGTGTCTTGCTGTACAGCGCTATTAAAGACAACAGTGCTAAATAAATCACCAATGACCTTCACCTCTTTGGCTGTATGAATACCAAGTATTTTCAAATGTAAAAGGGGTACATTTAAAAATACCTAATATGGCCGCACACGCGGGGGACGCAGGTGCGGGCTAGGCATTGCTAGGTTACACAGATGCCTGCCCAGCATCGCTGGAGGACGTAGCTGGAACGTGGGAACTGGGTAAGACTTTTATTAAACTCTCTGGCAATTCCGCTTTTGTTATGGAAAATTCAACCCGAGTCAAACTCTGGATTACTGCCAGGGAGATTAATTATAACTGAACTCCATGTACTACTGCTCAGAGATTCATGTGAGGGCAATGTGGGGGTATTTATAGTGATATGACAACAATTTTTATTACTATAAAAACAAAGTATATATACCCTTATTTAGCATATCAATGTGTACCATGAAGATACCCCCATATGTGTCACAGGAAAAAAAATGTTTACAGCTATACTTGTCCTAACTATTTGCATGCATACCAAACCCCTATATTTCTGGAAAGCTTTACCATGGCAGTGAAAATTTTCTTCAGCCGGGTGGTAGGAAGCTATAGCCGGGTGGTAAAAAAAAAACAGCAACCCCAAACTTTTTACATTTGTGACCCCCATATCTTGAAATTCTTTGAACCTGGGGGGCTGAAATTGTAATAACCAGTATCTATGATGATCCCCTGTACACCCTGAAAGTTACAGGTCATTGTGACATACAGTTTAGGAGATATGGAGGTTTGTACACAGGGCTGTGAGGATGCAGAATGACATGCACACTTTATACACACTGGATACATTTCACAGGCAGATTTTTTTTAAACAGAAATCCGAGCTCGTACTATGAGATGGGGGCGGGGCTGCCTGTGTCTTCTTCAGATGAAGGCTGAGCTGTGTGCTCACCTCTGATTGGCAGCAATCCTCTGAACGGATGACACAGAGCAGCCTCACTGAGATCCGTGCATCCGAGGATGAGAGCTGCCCAGAGCTGGGCGGGGTATTCAAATCAGCCGGGCGGAGCAACCGGCTAAAAACCTCTGGGGAGAACTATGCTATGGGCTCAGTGTACACATGCACAGACCAGTGTACTATCCCAGCAAGGTTGCCTGCCACAAACAATCAGGTTCTGTGAGTAAGAAAAGGCAAGCTTAGTTTAAAAAATTGCTAACAGGAGCAAAAAGGATAGAAGTGGGTTTAAAAACATTTATTTTTGTTCCTCAACTATGTTTGCAGCATGATTAAATTACATGTACACATGTGATACTTACTTTTTCTTGACTGTGATTCAAATTGAGAAAGAAATTGCTTATTGCAAGGAGTAACAACAGGATTCTGCCCATGTAGCTCTCTTTTTGGCAACAAATCCATGAGTTTCTTAGAGGAAGACTCGGAGCCAACACATATTAATGCAAACCTTTGCAAATAAAAGCACAAAAAATAAAGAAAATACATTTAGACTAAATAGGTTTAGCTTCAAAACAACAATGGGTAAATCGATAAGGTTACAAAGTCTATGCAGTAACCAAAACTGGTACCTATTACCAATGTAATTAGTTTTATGGAGAATTGCAGGAATTGTGACAGTTACATGCAGTAGGGCTAACCATATTAAAAATAAAGCCCCAATTTGCAGGGCTTTTGCATAAATATGCCAGTGTCATGATAAAACAAAAAGATACGATTTTCTGATAATTGCTGACATTGTAGGGTACATACTACCTTGCCTTATATAAACCAAAACATTTTAAAGACAATCCATTACCTGTGAGTCATAATTATTGTACTGCACAGCCACTGAGTAACTGCCATGTATAACAGCTGGATAATTGTTTTCTCTTTACTGAAAAAGTGGTTATTTCTTTAGCTGTTAATGACTTACACTGAAAGTTCAAAGGTTTATGGTCAGTTAGAAATATTCTCATTTTTGAAAGAAAACAATTGGTTGGTGAATTTAAATAACATCAATTACATCAAAAATACTGTCCAGCCACTGTTAATGTACATGACTATAGTAGCTGGAAATGGCTGTTAATAAATTGAGTATTTGTATAAATAGAAAGGCCCATTATCAGCAACAATTAGTCTTGAGTTCCAATGGAATGCTGTGTTCACTAATGCACCTCTGTCGGTGTAAAATGTTAATTAATGATTACAAAGCCCTTGTGCAAATTTATACAAGCACATGGGACTTCCCCAGACTAGGTGAGTATCTGTTGCATTAGCAAATGTGGGTTCGACCCGGACTAAAAGACCAGAAACCAAAAACTTTCTCCTGAAACTTGTCAGTCTATTTTTGTACTGAGGAATGAAGGCTATGTGAGAAATTGCCAAGAAACTGAATGTCTTTTACAATGTTGTGTACGAATTTCTTCAGTGTGGTACAAACTGGCTCCAATTACAGAAAGAGGATTGGAAGTCACCTGTGTACAATTGTGCAAGAGGATAAATATCCTAAAAAGTGTGTTTGGGAAACAGATGTCGTTCAGACGCTGAATTGGTTATTTCATTAAAGGGGACCCACAAACACCAGTCTCCGCATCTACAGTGAAGAAGCAACTTGGCCTTCTAGGAAGAGTTCTGAAGAAAATGCCAAGAGAATGGCTAATAAAAAGAAAGGATTGAGATGGGAAAAACAGACAATGGACACAGAAAGCTTTAGGACAGCGTCTTATGGACACACCTATTCAAGTGTATGCAGTGTTCAACACAGAATTTTTCTTTTTTTTTTTTTTTTTAAGATGGATGGGAAGAAAATGTAGGCGGGTGGATGCCCCTGTATTGTGACCTAACTCATCAGTAATCACCCAAAAACAGCCAGGGGGTTACTGAAAAGTGCTGGGTGGTGCACCTGGCTAAAACAGGCTGTGGAGAACACTACAATGATCCACAAAAACATTTCATTGGGTTTGCATCACACAAATGTTAAGATGCTAGTTCAATGAATATTACCATCTGTTAAACATGGGGGAGGCTAAGTGATGGCCTGGGGCTTTTTTGGTGGTGGTTAATTTGGAGATTTGTACAGGGTGAAAAAGACCTTGAAAAATGAAGGGTATCACTCCATTTTATAATACGATGCCATACCCTGTGGACAGTACTTGATAGGAGTCAATTTTTCCTACAAGACAATAACCCAAAGCACACCCCCAAACTACATAAGGACTACACATGGTATTTGGAAAGGCTGTGTAACACTGATCTTCCTCTGGTATTCTGGTGTCATCCTTAGCGCTCCCTTTTTAAAGATTTTAACCAGCAGGTCAAAAAAAGGTATACTCCTCAGAATAAGACCGACAATGCAGCCTTCTCTTTTATGTATTCTATTTGAATTTAGTGCTGCTAGATTTTCTACTGTTCCTTCGTATTTTCTTTAGACATTTTGGCAAACAACCAGGAGTATAGAAAAGTAATTAAAATAAAAATATCAGCTATTACCCTTCTCACTGCTAATCTGAAAAATATATACTCATGTTTTACACTCTCCAAGTGTTAACATTCTTGTGAACTTACATTTGAATATTAAATATTTGATGGGGTTTCCTTTAATATATGTGATAATTAACTGTGCCATTTACAAAAAGTGGAAATATTCTAAAAAAAACATTTTTTTGGTATCTGATTCTGTGAAGGATAGAGGTATTCAAAATTAACCAAACAGAGAATGCTACCCCATCCAGATCCTGAAGAAAAGAACACAGAATGGAAGGCAGTCCAACTTTGGTCTACTTTTTTAACCAGTTAAATGTGAACGGGAGAAAGTGTTATATAAGTAAATGCATTCATCATACAAATAAAGTCATCATATTGCTTGA
>NC_092859.1:86238942-86254890 GCF_032062135.1 Pyxicephalus adspersus
TACTGAATGCTTTAGATTAGTGTTTTTCAACCAGGGTTCCTCTAGAGCAGGGGTCGGCAAACTTTTTGGACTACTAGACCGTTTAAGGAGGTCAAGAAGGCACACTAGGCCAGAAGAAACAGGTGTCAAAGGAAAGGTTTTTTTCCCCAACCATGACTGCAAGCGAGCAGCCTCAGTCTTCTGCTCATCCGTGGTGTAGTCTCTGTACGTGTGTGCATTCTTGGCATCGAAATGCCCCTTGAAAGTGCTGTTGGTGTCGTTGCACACTAAACACAGGGCTTTGTTGCCACGCAGGTCGAAGAATAATTTTTCAGTCCATTCGGGGTTGAAGACACGACATTCAAAGTCAACCTTCCAGAGACTGGTAACT
Organism: Pyxicephalus adspersus; assembly: GCF_032062135.1. NCBI lineage: Eukaryota > Metazoa > Chordata > Amphibia > Anura > Pyxicephalidae > Pyxicephalus > Pyxicephalus adspersus. The sequence goes on from NC_092859.1 coordinate 86,239,313, forward strand.
GCATGTTGCTATTGCTCTTTAGGCATAATAATTGGGGTTACTGTGCGAGAACTCACGATAACTCGACAATTCAATTAGGCCTTATCCAACATTAAATAACAAGCGTTAAGTTGAACTGGAATACTGGCTAGGCCATATCTGGCCTCAAGGCTGGAGTTTGCCTACCTCTGCTTTAGAGGTTACTAGGGGTTCTTGGAGCATTTTGTGATTTTCAGGTCAGTATAAGTGACACCAATGATCTCCCTAGCAGAACGGTGAAGGATTAGTTCCTACTAGAAAAGGAATAGAGAGATAATCTTTTAATAAAGGACAACAGAGGGGATTTCCCTTACATTGGAAAGACATCCCATCACATCTTGTTAAGTTTATAAGACAGGAAGTGAAACCTCTGTAATTAGACACAGACGTCAGACCAAAAAAATTACAGTGGTTTTAACCACTCCTTGTACTATACAAAATAAAAAATATGTTTGGCTTTTTTTTTTTGTATAAAAAAAAAACTAGTAGTTCCACACACACACACACACACCATCTCCACCCATCGATCAGTATATGTTGAAGAAAAACATTTTTTTGTCCTTGACTATTCCCAAATACCCTGTAACTGGCTAAGCACAGAAGCTGGATAAGAAAAAGAATAAACCTTCTGCTTCTCATTACTGCAGCAATGAAAGTACAGTGGACCCGTAGAGTTCGCAGAAATAAACTGTCTGTTTCTTTATATGAACAGTGATGAAGATAGGAGCACAGGTAGAGATCATTTTAGTATTAGTAGCAGAACATTTTCATGGTGACTAAAATTGTTACTCCACTTTGAATGAAAAACTTTGGGGTAGATGTCACAAGATAGAAGCACCCTCTGGCTTTATTCTGCCTCAGAAATGGCGAGAGCCCCCCCCTGTCTGGATCAGTTTCATTCCCAGGAAAACAAAACTTAAAAATCTGCATTGACACCAGACCAGAACTAAAGGAGAAATATCCCCACTGGGACTGCTGCTCGACAACTGTTTAAAGCATACCTAAACTCAGAATTTTCACTTTTCATAAAAGGGTAGACAACCCTTTTATGCAAGGTAAAAATTCAGTTTTTCTCACGCATGCGCAGTGAGATCTGCAAGTTTTTCCCCCATCTACATCACTCAATCTCGCGCCTGGGTCGGGTGACGTAGGAAGTAGGAACCGTAAGATGAGAAGGTGGCGGCGCCCCGGCCAGAAAACGAATACCAGGATGAAGTGGGACCCAAAGGAAGAGACCTACAGATCAACCAACTGTTCTGCGGGATTAAAGGCAAGTGGTTTTAAGTTTTGGGTGAGTTTTGAGTGTACTTCCTCTTTAAGAGCGTGTCCCCACTAAGATTGTGCTTCAGTGCAAGAGGAAAGTTTCTAGCTCAAGCAATTTCCCTTCACTTGCCCTGTAGACACAAATGAATGTGAGAAAATCTCCTCTAAGGTAAATCATAACGTTATGTGAAAACACAACGACATGGCTGGGTACTCCAGTGCTTCCACCATATTGGGCTGCCACTCGTCTATCAGAGGTAAGTCCTCATCCCCAGGGATACGGTGACTGCTGGCCGCACTGACACACCACGACCTATAGGGGGCAATAATCCCCGATAGTGATCACCTCACCATGGGGATAAACCTACAGGAGGAGAAGCCTGGTGAATGGGGCACAGGTGACAAATGAGAGGCGATAGAAATAACAAGTTGCTGCTTTAGGTTTTATTTTAAATGTAATGTCATTGAAGCCATTATTGTGTGCAGCCAGAATATTGTCATTGGTTTACACATTGTATTGCTCAGGATGCATCCTCAGAAATGGGTTCATAACACAAATAGTAATATAACAACGCAGGATATAGGAGCCTGGGCTAGCAGACGGCGATGTTATTGTTTATGAGAGGCCGGGTGTGGAGGGGAGGAGGCGGGGCTGGGCATGCTAGGCCTTCGCCCTGTTCCACACGCGGCCTACACAAAGCCAGCGCCAAGCCGCGGTAACATTCTCCGGAACATTGCTGAGCCCCCGTGTAATGAGGCCCACACAGGCACCGCACACACAACCCACCCCATCCAACTGAAACCATAACCTTCCCTGTACAATCTGAAGCCCAGCCCTCCACGGCTACCAAGGCGGGGGCAGCCCCATAGCCAGCTCGCAGCAACCCCATACCTGGTTAAACTCTTCGCCTACGTCCGCGTAAATATCTATATGGTCTACACCGTCCGCCATCTTCTGCCTCAGGCAGCCTCGCGCGCCACACTCAAGAATGTCGCGATCTCGCAACCGAGATGGATGCGAAGCCAAGCGGGAAAGTTTACGTCACTTCCGCTCTCCGATGTACAACAGAGGAGGGGAGTAGGAGAAGCAGCCGTGTGTTTGAATGTGTACAACTTTATTGATACCGGACACACTAACAAGTGCTATTATTGTAAAGGTTAGATGTTTTTTAGTGAGAAATACATTATAAGCTTACAACTTTTTCAGATTTCATATATAGATTCATTTATTTAATATTTAGAGACAGATCAGTGAAATAAGGAGTGTGGTAAAGAGTAACTTTTCTAAATATTTGGGTTATTTCAGTGGGACTTGATCATTCTTTAAAAGCTGGGCCCCAGACAAACAATACAATAAACAGAACACAAATAGGAACTGCTTTATATGAAAATGTATCCATTTAGTTACTTCCACATCCCTGTATGAAAGGGAAGAGGATCTGATTTTTATCTTTGCTGCAGGTCCAACATTCAGGTTTCCACATCTACTATGTGACTGGACATTGAAAAGACAAGCAGGGCGTGTTTATATTATTGCACACAGGCAGCAAACACTACATACATTAGTGCAATGGACTGCCATTTTTCTGTATGTACCTTTATAAAGGTGTATATCTCTTTTTATATGTCTGTGTTGCATTAAATATTCATTTTTATCCCAATGCACTGCACTTCCCAACAGATGTAGGGGAAGTGACATGCAGCATTACAGGTACATGGATAAAAGGGAAATGTTAGACATAACATATGTCTAACACACAATACCATATTCAGTTATATGTGTGTTCAAGTGCCAGAAATTGAACATTGTGCACTTTTTGCTGCATAAAGTATTGTTAGTTATTTGAATGAATTATGTGAATGAGTCATTAATGGTGTATTAATAAATACAAAACTGTGTTCATTTTTGTCTTTTATATTTTTGTATTAGCAGTTCAGCTCAAACATAAACTGTATCCCTTTTTGTTTTTGTTGCAATTATCATTCATATCTATCCAGCAGATATTGAGTCCAATATTTACCATCTAAAGCTACAGTTGAGAAGAGTCTTTTGGGTTTGTGTCTCTGTCTGCCCTCTGCACACTTAGGTATGGGTCAGAGGAAGGAACAACAATGCATGGTAGGGACATGTGACACACCTGAAAATGTTGAATCCTGAAGAGACTGGCAGAGACAGCAGAAATGAAACAAAGGGAAGCTGGGAGACATGGGTCATCAAATAGGTAAGCAATATATCTATTTATCTCAGGACAAATGGTGTGTGCTCCCTACTTCACAATAGCGCTTTTATCTCCCAACCTGCCACTGGAGACCTTTAAAAATCCTAAACATCCAGGTCGAAGGAGTACATATAGACTGTCCATGAAAGGCAATGCGCAGAGGATAAGTGAACAGATATGAGTAATACAATTTACAAGTTATTACCCCTTTGTTATTCAGTTATTTAGTATGTTGGAATATGCTATCCAAGTAAACAATGTCTGCTTTATATTATTCCCAATTAATTTTTAAATGCACAGACCAACAATTAAGGGAAAGGAGAGATCACTTCATGTTACTTGAATAACTTTTGCAAGTCTTCTGCACAATTTTACCTAATAAATAGGGAATTTAATAAAAGTGTCGAAAAGGGCGAAACAAAACTGAAAAACAGATAACATTTTTTTAAAATATGAGGTTTGGGGTTGCCCTCTTAACTGCTCCTGGAAGCATTGAGTTACCTAGAAAAATGTATAATAAAATATAATGTTACCATTACATCTTTCAGGATGATCCAGCCCCTAATAGGAAACACAACAGGGTAAAGGGGTTCCCTAAAGACACCCCTGTTAGTTCATATTCTTCCACCCCCAGGGGAAGATTTATCTCCCAATTTGTTATTTACTCCCTGAGGGCCCAGCTGTCTGGTTATGGTACCTTCCCTCTCCTTTGCAGCCAAAGGCTTTTCCCAGATCTGAAAATAGACCAAGCAGTCTTAGACAGAGGAGGGCTATGGTGGGGGTCCGGCTGTGTTCCTCTCCCTTTCCTTTAGACCCAGTGGCAAAGCTTAAGGCTTTTCTGTTTGAGGAATAGACATCTCTGTTCAGGGCACTGCTTTTGTCCCTGGTTAGCCTAAGGCTTAATATTTAGCTGTCTTTTGCAAGCTTTCTTCAGCTCACTTTGTTGATTTTCTTTAATTCCCTTCCATTTGGGTGTGTCTGATGTGTAGGGACATTCCCCTTAATTGCATTGGCTGGAACCTCTAGTTAACCCTGGTGTTTCTTTTATCTGGAATGCATGATTTGCTGTGTGAAAACATACGTTTTCAGTATGATCCTATTTGATAAGGTAGGAGATGTTGTGGGTATAGATTTATGCCCCATATATTTAACTACAACAGAAGTCCTTTTGTGGTTTGTTAACAGCACTTATTTGGGCAGTTGATTGTATTATGCTTTTTGAAACATATGGTAAGTGAGCATATATACCTCAGAAATCCTTATTTTTCTACAATATTTGCTCAGTTTAAATATATTTTATACTTAGAGGTACAGGTATGCTGAAATTCCATGAGGTTTTACCACCTGAGTGTTGGTTGTATAATAAATCCTCAGGACAATTATGTTTTACAATAGGATTATTGCATTATGCCTTTTTTGCTGGAAAATTGGAATTGTTTTAAATAGACTTCATGTTTAGTCTGGTTTGATCTTAGTCTGTGTGTTCCATGTGTATTGGTGCCACCAAGTATTGTCACAGGTGTACTTAATCTCTGCCTAATATGGCCTGTAATTTTTTTGGGGGTTCTCTTAGGGCTTGTCAGATTAACAGCTATGATGGCATCACAGTAGTAATACTCCAGTTTAAGCTTTACAAACCATAGCACATTATTATAATATATAATATTAAACAGGATTTATATAGTGCCAACATATTACGCAGTGCTGTACATTAAATAGGGGTTGCAAATGACAGACTAATACAGACAGTGATACAGGAGGAGAGGACCCTGTCTGTCATTTGCAACCCCTATTTAATGTACAGCGCTGCATAATATGTTGGCGCTATATAAATCCTGTTTATTAATAATAATGTGAAATAATGCAAATACATTTTTTGTATTTTCATATCTATCCAGCAGATGGAGCTCCAGATTCATATTAACCATACACTGCTTTATGTGAAAAAATAAAGCATTTCATATATAACACACATGTGGATAATCATGGAGAATACAAGGACATTTCCCCTACAGTACTCTGCAAGGACCTGTGATTGCACTGCACTCAAAACACAGCAGTTTGTGTTGTCAGTCCTGCCCTGGCAATTTCCACTATTATCTAAGCCACAGCATAGGTACTATTTGACTTAGTAACTGACACATATTTAAAATGTGAAATCTACAATATCATAACTGAATTATTAATACATAATTCTCATGATAAGATATCTACAATAGTAATAACTATATACTGTTGAAGACATTTGTTAGTTGTTTGCCTTCTGTACATATAAACTTGCCACAAATATATTCTATTGGCTAAATATTATTACTGCTATAAATTACAAAGATCAACATCTTTATACTCTGCATTTTGATTATTTACAGCTGCCTTTTAAATTGTCACATAATTAGGATGTTTATTTAGTATGACGTACTCCCTGCAATGAGTAGTTGTTTAAAAAATGTTGTGGTTTTGGTTATATTTTTTTAGGAAACATTTTGTCAATCATTTTGGTATTAATAGATTTTTTTTGTAATAACCAATGAGTTCTTTTTTTCTTTGTTTTTTTCCCCTGACACTACTGATTTCAATGCACTTTTCCAGGGTTTTAAATTAACAATAAATAAGAACTATTACACCTGTCGGAGGTTTAGCAGGGAGATCTTGCCTTCAGGTGAATGTTAAACACGTCATGTATTGTTTAATGCATAATGTGTGTAAATGCTCTTTTTGTTACTTACAGCTAGGTGTTTATTGCTATAAAAGATGTGGATATTTCTTTTTATAAAAGAGTGGGAAAATTTAGCTGATGACTGCAATGCCTTGTCTTAAGGTAAAACAATAGTAATTTACCAGGAAAGATTCTATTGGCTCAATTCATTTTTAGAAAGGTTGTGCAAAGATCTCTGCCACTGTCACATAGTACCTACAAACATATCCCTATCTATCTCTTATATGCTTAACCAAAGACATACCTGATTTTGTTAAGCTATTTTAGGTCAATGAACATTCAAGCAAGATGTACTTGCTCTTTCTCCCCAGCCTCCTAGCAGATGTAGCTCCCATCTCCCTAAATTGTCCTACTGATTTGGATCACCTCTGGTTTGTGCACTTACATCCCTCCAGGGTAGGTAGATGGAAGGGAACCAATGTCCTGGCAGGGACATTGGGTCAAGAAGTAGGTGGATGAATGTAAACAACCTGTAGTTTAGCCAGTAGATTAACATTCAGTGCTTTGACCATGTTCCCTAAACAAAATTTTTCCTTAGCCAAAACTATTCCATTTTCTTTGACTCCTTTGTCTAAAGGTGATCATGTACTATGCATTCACCTGGTGTTTCTGTAGTACAAGCCCCTTTCAAATGGGATAAAAATGGAATTGATTGCATATTATATAGTTTTAGTAACACTAAAATACTGTACAAAAATTATGCTGTCGGACTGTATAATGTAGATGCAGCGATTAATTACATCTCCAGACTACTCTGCCTCCTAAATACAAGTTTACCTTGTATAACTGCACTTTAATATTGATTCCAAATAAAACTGCCCCTACCTTCTTCCAGTCCCAAAGCAATGCCACATTGTTCAAGAAGTTTGTAAGTTTCTGCTCTCAAAAGTAACTTCCTTCATTACAAAGCTAAACTATGTCTTCCTACTCTTTAGCTACAGTTAATCTCCCTTCTCATCTCCCCTTACTTAAGTTCCTGATTTAAAAAAGACAGAATTATTTTTTTTAACTCCAACTGTCTTTTTGAGCCACTTCAATTCAACTTTTGACCTTGCACAAGTGAAAGATCTTTCACATAGATGGCCAATAAACTCCTTCAGAGCAAAGTCACAAGCCAACGTTTCTGTTTTCTTCTTTTTATTCTGGATCTTCTATGCTTTTTACCCAGTGGATCCCCTTTTTCTATTTCAGTTCCGGCATTTGATCAGTATCCGTGAAAATGCTATCTCTTAGTTTGCCTCCTATTCATTCAACTGCTTCCTCCAAATCTTATTTAATACTGTTCCTCTGTCACACCCTTTCCTGTTGATTTTTTTTGAAAGACTCTGTCCTTGCAGCCATACCCTTTTGTTCTTACAGCTCTTCCAGTGGCATACAATATATTTTACCCTTCAGTACCATTTGAATATTTATGTATATTCAAACTTATGTTGTGTATGTTGAGCTCTGAAAGCATAATTTGCAATGGGCAACATTGCTTATTTATTGTATTAGTTTAAATTGGTGCTATGTTTCTTTTTATATAGTTTGTATATATTTTGTAGCACTGGTAAATTACCATTCAGTTGAGTTACCCCCCCCTTTCCCAAATTACATATTGTAGCTTGTGGTAAATAGGATGAGAAATGTATGCAATTCAATCATTTATTTTTAGCTCTTGTTTTAAATGAAGACACAGTCCTCTTTCCTCCACAACCTTGGGCTTTGATCAGTAACTTTATACTTTAACCAAATATTTTAATTTATAAACCTTGCTTGGGTCAAAGCAAAAGATGTTCTGATTTCACCAGACAGACATAAGTAGGCAACCGTCACAGATGTTTGTCCTTTATCATAAAGAATATATGCCTGAAGCTGCCTACAAAGCATTTTTCTAAACTTAGAAAATAAAACTTCCAAACATAGAAAAGAGAAGATTGAAATTAATTAAAGCAGGGATTACCTGAAAAATAAATATAGAAGGTATATATATTCATCCTAATTTTAAACAGCCTGTAGTTTCTATAATACATACTGTATTTTAGGACTGTGTGAAGCAGCATGCATGATGTTGGCAGATGTTCCAAACAGGTTTTCAGTATTCTGAACAGCTTCCTGGCAGTGCAAGAAAAGTAAATACTTCAAAACTAATAAGCATTTCAGAAGACTTTAAAGCTGTTCAACTGACTAAAAAGAGAGGCCACCTTGTATACATTCCATTTAGTTGAATCCACGCAGCAACTTCCCACAATTTGTGTTTTTTAAAGTAGTAATATTGTGTTATTTTTCTGTATTTAAATACAGAAATAAACTGAGTTAAATTAAACAAACATAAAAACTTCTTACTGCTGCAAACAACTTTAAATCCAATCCTGGCACACTTCTTATAAACTCCTCTTTGTCTGCTAAAACCAAGAACATCTTCTGCCACCCAGAAAGTGCCAAAACAACTGTAGGTGAACAATGTACATTATATGTCCTCTCTCATTGTGAAAGCTTTTTCTTGTCTAAAGTTGTAGAACCACACTTGTATTTATTGTATTTTAAGCTACCTTGATTTTTGTTCCTTTGCTTTGAATAAGGAATACACTTTTACTTTTAATAGCATCATTTCCTGGGCTAGAAAGCAAGATAATCAAGGAAGATGACTGTGATGTTAAAAATGTAATTTAGATGCATGAGCCTAGCAGATTCCCAAAGAGAATAATTATGGCACATGACTTGTTTACTACATAAATCCAGCACTGTGTGGGAACTTCCTGTGGGAATTTAGTGATCTAGCATAATAAAAATGATGAGGAATTTGATGGTATCCCATTACCTATATAGCACAATTACATATAAATACATAATATAATTTAATATATATGGGAGCAGTTTATATCTACATAGTAGCAGTTGTGGCAATATGTAAGATGCGATATCCCTGGAAAGGGGTCAATACATAGAAAACTTTATGTGACCTATCAAAAGATTTTTATCCAGTTTTATAATCCAGACACCCCTGCCAGAGATATAGTTTGACGCTTGACCACTGCAGTAGTAAAGCTTATACACCCTCAGCCTGGTGATTGGCCAGTGGAAGAGAAGGAGTACACTGAGGTCAATCTTCTGCTCACTCTTCTCTTTACCTCAGTATGTTCATGGTCAACACATGTTTTGAATCAGAGCCTGATAAACTGAATAATGTAGATACTTATACACTTGGTATTTAAATAAACCTATTCCTTTGAAATAAAAATGAAACTTTAATGTAAAATGAACCTGTGCTTTTGAAAAATATAAATATAGGAGATGAAAAACTGAGTAGTCTGTGCCTTGTAAACCAGGTCAGTGTGAGGGTTCCAGATGAACGTGGAAGGACTTACATTTGGAAAGGTATGTATCCTAGTCATTCTTTTCCACACCTTTTAGACCCATATTCCTAGGTTACAAATTCTCCGTGTGTATGTTGAGCTCTTAAACCATCCTTTGCAATAGGCAACATTGCTTATTTATTGTATTAGTTTAAATTGATGCTATGTTTCTTTTAATATATTTGGTAGCACTAGTAAATTACCATTCAGTTAAGTTACCCCTCCCCCCCACCCTTTTTTTTCCAAATTACATATTGTAGCTCACTTTGTGGCAAATAGGGACTCAGGATTAGGGTGTTCAGTGGAAAGAATAGAAGATATTTATTTAGGTTAAACTAAAGTTCAGCCAAATCTGATTGTCTTGGAAAAAAGGACAACTTGGACAACAGCCATAATAAACATATTCTTACAGTAAAATATTAAAGAAGCAATAGTCATCTGCAAGAGCTGAATCTCAAAGTAACATCTTTCTAAAGGTGTTAAACCTGTATATGATCATAACAAATCATCATAATAAATAAAGACATGGCTAACTACAGGTAACTACACATTGTCACATCAACAAAAAGATCTCAGATAATCATTTGGCAAAAAAGTTACATGAATATAGGAATAAATGCAGGCCTGGATCTACCCAAATTTATGTAATTCAATCATTTATTTTTAGCTCTTTTTTTTTAATTAACACACAGTCCTCTCCCCTCCACAACACTGGGCTGTGATCAGTAGCTTTATACTTTACCAAATATTTTAATTTATAAACCTTGCTTGGGTCAAAGCAAAAGATGTTCTGATTTCACCAGACCGATATAAGTAGCCAACTGTCACAAATGTTTGTCTTTTATCATAAAGAATATATGCCTGAAGCTGCCTACAAAGCATTTTTCTAAACTTAGAAAATAAAACTTCCTAACATAGAAAAGAGAAAATTGAAATGAATTAAAGCAGGGATTACCTGAAAAATACTTACAGCTACTGCCAACACCCAGAGCTCAACACCCTGATTTCCTGATTATGGCAGCTGTCATTCAATACCTGCCATATACTAGAAGGTCCATATAAATACCTGTACATCATAGGATATTAATCCTCTTTTATAACAGAAAACATGCTAGGGTAGTTTTTGTGTTTTATCCCTTTAGAAATTAAGGAAACATAAAACCAAATTTAACAATGAGTCCCTAAACAAGCATTAATCCGCTGTGNTGAGTCACCAAAATGCATGTGTTTGTACTTTTACCTAACCTAGTAGCAGAGAGAAAAACTGACCATGTAAAATATACTCCTCTAGCGTCCATTTCATAAAGAAAGCTATTATTTAAAAACCACAAAAAAGCAGCTCCCACCCTGTCATATTATTTGGTAAGCTCCTGAAAGGACATATCTACATGGACTGTTACCCTGGTGATTATTAATAAACTGTATTTATTTAGCGTGAACATATTACACCGTGCTGTACATTAAATAAGAATTTCCGACAGATGCAAACAATGACACAGGAAGAGGAGAGGCCCTTGCCCAGAAGAGCTTACAGTCTGAGAGGTGGGGTATAAACACCCTGTTTAAAATTTCTATTCATATCAACATGACGGTCCACACCAGAGTATTTTCTTGATTGGTGTTTGACAGACTTTCACACATTTTCTTTTTCTTGAAATCCCCCTCTTGATACATTCCGTTGCTCAGGTAAATCTGCATACTAGCAGAAGGGCCCTCAAATGGCTTTTCCAACCCTTACTATGTGGACTACAGTTGGACTTGAACAGATGTGACAAATCCACTTTTTTCCTGGTTGGTCGCATCAACATCTTTAAAATGAACATACTGCCAAGATCTTTTTCAAAGTTTGCTGGTGCAGATCTAGAGCTCCTATTTTTGAACCCTCTTCTCTTTCATCTTTGAATTTTTTATGGTGTAACAGATCTCCCAGACTCAGCAGATCCTTACTAAGCAAGTGGGTTGGGGGGTTTTTAAATACTACATCAACATAATAAACAATGGGTAGCCCTAGAGCAAATGTTCTTTAAGACACTGCAATTCTTGGCAACCCATCCTCCCCCTCGGGAAAAGAGAGCTAAACAAAGTTTTCAACATATAATATTCATGTATGCATATAGACATCCAATTTTTTTTTTTTAAACACTTCCTACTTTATTCTCTCCCTAGTAATCCATCTCTAAGTTGACCTGCAGCCACTTTAAATCAAGTCTCATCCAAGCAATTCCTTCGTACCCTTTAAATATTGGCCAATTGGTATATTATTGATGAAATGACGAGGATATGAACTTTGAGCAATAAAGACTGTATTCCCTGCTGTACTTTTCCGGTATAATTTAGCCTGTAACATATTAACTTAGTCCTTGTATATTAATAAATCTAGGAAGGCGACTTCATATAAATTAGATTCCATTGTAAATTTTAGATTATATTTATTCTCTATGGTAATCATCTCAAAGGATTTTTGTAGATATTCCTGCTCTCCATCCCATAGGATCAGTATATCGTTCAAATAACGATACCAACCCATGATACAATCTACATATAAGGACAAAGCCGGCTCAGTGAAAAGGTCTGTCTTCCAACTCCACAGGTACATGTTAGCATTCGATGGGGCACATGTAGTTCCCATCGCAACTCCCTGAACCTAGAGGTAATGGGAGTCATTAAATATGAAGTAAATATGTGTTAGAATATAGTTTACCAGTTCACATATAAAGTCATTAAATGGCCAGAATGGCCGTGGTATCGTATGTTAACCTGTTGTCGCCCTGATGTCGTTCTGCCCATCTTTGGATGGGCAGAACGACATCTGCTAGATCTGACCGCAGTATACCCCCCAGGGAAACAGAATCAATTGGCCCAAAATAAGCCCAAAATACCTATTCCCAATTTTCTAACAGTGGGGAACACCAGTAATAGACTTGATGGCATCACCCAACAAGGCACAGCTCCCAAGGTTCTGTACAAGGTCCTGTACAGGCGTGGGCTCAGGATGCGTTCTCCATCAGATGGAACTTTCCTCTTCTGTATGTTTTTCCGCTGATACCATTGATTATGAGGGTCCTCCTAAAAATAAGGGCAGAAGCGAACCAAGCGATAGTGATACTACCATATTGGTCGAGAAGGTCCTGGCTCACCCTGATGACTCAGATGCTGATGTCTTCCCCTTGGCCTCTGCCAGATCAGAGGGATTTGTTAGTACAGGGGACTTGGTTCAAACCTCGCCCCCTACATTGGAGGCTGAATGCCTTTCTATTGAAAAGAAGAGGTATTTAGCAGCAGGTATGTCTGAGAAAGTAACAGACACTCTCTTAAAGGCTAGGAAAACTACAACCAATAAAACCTACATTTAAAATATGGTAAAAGTTCCTAATAATGTCTCAGGAAAATGTTTCTCCGCCACAGAGCCTACAGCAGCTCAGTTCTTGCGGTCTGAACTAGAGAAGGGTCTTAGCTGTAATACCATAAAGGTACAGGTGTCTGCCTTATCAGCCCTAACTTTAACGAAATGGGCAGAAGATGCACTGATCCAACAGTTCCTAAAAGTGGCAGTAAAGTTCAGGCCGCCAGTAAGACCTTTTTCCATCTTGGGACTTCTCTTTAGTGCTCAAAGCCCTTTTGCTCTCTCGCGTCCATCCAATAGAAGTTTGTTCAATGGACAAACTGACATGGAAAGCGATGTTACTGACGGCCATTAAATCTGCCCGGAGGGTATCGGAATTGCAATATCTCTCAATTAGAAAGCCTTAATATTCTGTCTCACCGGAAGGGGTGTATTTGCAGCCCCCTCCACAGTTCCTTCCAAAGGTGTCCTCAGCCTTCCACATGAAATGGCTAAAAAGGATGACTCAAGTAAACTAGACATTGTCCAGATAATTACCACATATGTTCAGAGAACTAAAGGGTTTAGGAAGACAGATAACAGACAGATGTTTGTTTCCTAGTAGATCAAAGAGGGGGTCAAGAGGCCTCGGCAAGGATCATCTCTTTTTGGATCTTGGAGACAATAAAAAATGCCTTTTCCCTTATGGGGCTACGTCCCCCACAGAAAGTGAGAGTCCACTCAACGAGGGGCATTTCAACCTCATGGGCATCCTATGCAAAAGTTTACACAGAGACTATTTGTAAAGTGGCCGGTTGGAAGACTCCCAACACCTTCATCAAACACTACAGATTGAATGTTTTCCTGAACAGAGATTCTACGTTTTTTTTTTAATTTGCAGCAATAACATGTTTAAAGTTTTCTTTGCCCTCCCTTACTTAGGGTTTCTTGCTACATCCCATGTGTACGCCGTACGCAGACGGAGGACCAATGGGAAAATTGTTGCCATACTTATATATTTCCTTTCCTGGATTCCTCCTGATGGCGTAACGTTCCGTTCAGACGGAACAGGGAGGTGAGAGGGGAGTTTTTATTGGGAAAAGGTGGTCAATCGTAATGTTAATATATGGTCTGATGAAGCCGGGCTTTCCGTGAAATGCGTCACCATGTTGTTTTATGGCTAAGTGATGGGTATACCGTTATTTTGTCAACAATAATTTTAGATTGTGCATGACACCATGTTATTTTGGAACAATTGGATGTTGTATCTGTAGTTCTAATAATAATAATTGTGTAAATAAAGGAATGTTTTATTGAAAGATTTGTAGTACTCCACTATTTATCCCAAAACTATCTATTCTGTATGGGGACCTTACAATTCTCTATAAAATGTCAATGCCAGTGACAGCTATAATGGATTTTATTCAAATGCTTGCATACATTGTATAGGCAGATCTGTTTAAAGTAAAATGGATACGTGCACTAAAGAAAGTGTGCACAGGCAGGTAAGCTTGTTTTTTAGCACACCAGACATTGCCTGTCCCTTCTGCAATAAACAAAGAATCTGTCTGATCACAATTTCTTAATTTGCCACTATAGGAGGAATGGCCCCAATGTGAATGTAAAGCTGATCTGGGTGAATCAAGAAAAATGCTGTTTCATTCATTTGTAAGTACACCCCAGTTTTTGCAGTGATGGATGATGAATCAGTTGTGTTTGTACCTGTTAAGTGATAGTAATCCACTTAGAACACTGGATAGCACTGACAAGACGATCTCCATGCCTTCCTATTAACATGCATGAACATCTCTTGACAAGTTCAGGCACACATGACAACATGACAGTAATCTAACAGGGAAGGGATGTTTCCTGTATGGCTGACCCTCCCCTCCTGCTCACAAAAGCCTCTTGTGTCTGCTGCTAGTGTAGTGTGCAGGGGCAGACTTGCTGTGCATGCTGCAGAACTGTCACTAGGTGGCGTCCCTTTGGGTTGCTAGCAGAGGGCTGGGCTGGAGCTCAGCAGACTAGGGCAGTACTGAAAAAGTGATTCCTGAGGATCGACATGTCCTGTGTGTGCAGTGTGTCCAGTGTGTGCAGTGTGTGCAGTGTGTGTGTCTGGGAGGATCACCGACAACTCTGAGGACTCCTTCTGTCTGCTCAGGAAAATGAATTGGGTAACGAATGGCTGCTCCACACTCATCTCTAACTTTCTAAGAAACACTGTGATTTCATCTTTCTATTCCTCTACATAACAGTAGCTGCAGATAATATGTATCATTTCTAGATTTCTATTGGAGGGTTCTTCTCTCTTATATGTTTTGGCATTACCATTTCTTTCTTCTCCATGTATTACTGTATTGATGCATTACTGCTTTATATATAATGCAAAGTTTCCTGCTGGTGTCTTGGATAAAATGATTTTTACTGGCATTTTGGGTATTATAATTTATTATGTTATATTACATTATATTATTATAATGTATTATTATTAATAATAATAAACAGTATTTATATAGCACCGACATATTACCCAGCACTGTAAATTAAATCGGGGTTGTAAATGACAGACGAATACAAACAGTGATACAGAAGGAGAGGACACTGCCCCGAAGAGCTTACAATCTAGGAGGTGGGGGAAGTCTCACACAATGGGAAGTCTCACACAATAGGAGGAGAGATTATATTATATATACACTAATATATAA
>NC_092859.1:86255340-86257177 GCF_032062135.1 Pyxicephalus adspersus
GTACACACTCTAGAGCAGTGTTTCTCAACCTTTTTAACATGTAGGAATGCTTAAAATAACTTTCAGGTTTTCGGGAACCCCTGCTATAGTTACAACTATATCCACAGCTCACAGTACATTAGCATGGCGGCCAGTAAGAGGAATGCCTTTTGCATTACTGGCAAGTGCGAAGAATGTCACCATTACAGAAAACCATTGGTGACACTTAAACTGACCCGAGAGACACAAATTGCTCATTGCTCAAAGAACCCCTAGCAACCTCTAGAGGGGGCTGTAGATTTTCACCAAGACATCTGTACATCTGGTTAAATCATCTGGTTAAAAAAATATCGACAGATTGCTACTAGTTACTGCACTTTAGTGCTTTAGCTTATTGATAATGAATATTTTTTTTGGTCTAAATCATTTTATATTTCCCACATATAGCAAAACATCCCTTATGTAATTATGGCCATACTGAATAAAGAAAAAATTGATCTGAACAGTACACGTTCCCTGAAGTTGTGGCTTATTGAACAAGAAGAATGTATTTATTTCTGAACATTTATTTTTCACACAGGTCAGAAAAAGATTCCTGATCTATTGTTGACTATACTAAAACATAACTTACATAACATACCATACATACAAACATACTGAAACTTGCCTGATCATGGATCCAGGTATATTTGGTAATCATTTTGTTTAAAAACTATTTGATAATCTTTTCCTAAATTCATTTAGATCTTACACTAAGACTAATCGTTCCTTTTTTCATGAAAATAATGATTATATTAATCAAACTAAACATTTATTGCATTTAATGTCTATAGGAGACCATGCTGTAATAGAAGTGAATGTTATAATAAACAATTGTGTTGTTATGTGTATGGCTTTGTCAACAGGTAAGGGCTAATCAAAGGATGATAGAGAGTGTCACAACATAAAATTTATTGGAGTATTTCGTAGTTACCCAATGGAAGAAAGAAAAAAAATTTTACATTGTTGTTTGTTTTTACCTTGACCATAATATGAAAATATGAAACAGGTATATGCTGTACATGAATAGGGTATACTTTTCCATTACTTTCTAAATGCATGTGTTTGCTAAACTTTCCCTGTGCACCTCTAGTAGCACATTTTTGTATAGGGAAGGCATGCAGGTATTATCTTACCATGTATACTAAAAACAGTTATGTAATAAGGTCTGCTCAATAGGACATAAAAATAAAAACTGGACAAAGTTCTTACCCCTCCCCATGCTACCTGACGCTAAAAATAGGAGTATTGGCTGGGGTTCAGCTTTAATTTGTCATAATACAATAATAAAAGAAGTTATTTCTGTATGTGCCTCCATTGACACAGTAATCCGACAATCTTCAGATTATGTACATGTGCGTATTCACTTTCTGTGCACTTCAGACTTTTGTGAATTTGATGAGTCACCACTTAGGTTGTCTTAGCTGCAATTTGTTACAGAAGTGTTAAAAATCTTTTTACAAGAACGTTGCAAAAACCAGTTTTATCACGTTTTTCTGCTTTGTAATGCCATGCACATAAACACTTGAAAGTTCCATCCCTGCCCTACGTTTTTCTTTTCAAATTGAGGTTAGTGTGGGAAAAGGTTAGAACCTCTGTATAAGTTTAAAGCTGACCTATAGGGTATGCAAATATTGGCTTTATAGAAGAGACGTGTGTGTATACTTAAGTTTTCGTGTGCTCTGTTTATTTCGTCTTCTAGGTCTGTGTAATAATCTGATGAAAAATGTTGCTCTGTGCAGAAACTTCTGGTACTAAGACCAGTCATTGCTGCTTTCTCTTCTTGTGCAAGGTGATTGGTCTTATCTCCCCCCCCCCC
>NC_092859.1:86258032-86284027 GCF_032062135.1 Pyxicephalus adspersus
CCATTAACATCTTCTTTCTGTGGTACATTGTATTGAAAAAGTGCAATAATGCTTAGTGGTAATGTTCATTGAGTTATGGCATCCTGTTGGTACCAAAACACCCTAAAAAAAATACATGCGTCGTTTTTTTAACGACATAGCACATTTCACAATAGTGTCTTCCCATGCGCTGTGGTGTGAATCTGCACATGTATGTCACATCTGTATTGTCTTTGTGCAGTAGGGTTGTTTTATTATCATTAACCACCTTTCTTTATAAAGTGCCAACATATTATGCAGTGCTGTACAATAAATAGGGGTTGAAGATGACAAACTTGCATACCTGACAAGTGCAAACAATGACACAGGAAATAACCAAATAGATTTTAATTTGCCAAAGCAGTGTAATTTGCCCATTTATCTGAGTAATTATCAGCTTGCAATAGGATTTTCACTTAGTTTAGTGAATATGTTGAAAAATCACTTTGCAAAGGATAGCCAATCGTGTGCACAAAATAACAGGATTTCTGCTTTAGCATGAAAGCTCCACCTCATTCACTAAGCTAATTCTATTGCAAGGTAATAATTACTTTTCTAAGTGAACAGCACATTCATTCATTTAGTAAATCCACTCCTTTGTACCTATAATCTCAAATAATAGGTTCAATTTACAAATCTTTAGCACAAGATTATTATGACTGTATTTTTAAATCTTGCTGCTGAAAATAATTCCCTTTTTAATGATCCTTATCCTGGTGTGTTAGCTTTGTGAATTGAACCTGATGTCTGTTGTGCGGGGGCCAGAAACATATTGGCTTTTTCATAACCGGTCATACCCTAGTTTTTAGGAAGCACCCTTGAAATATTTGTGTAAATGTAAGATGCGTATATAAAAAACACCATATTTGCTTTAACATCTTTTTTTCTTTGTAATGCAGTTGCTGGTGACCACTACGTGCCTGGGTTTTCTTTCCCTTTCTGAACAAAGCCTGGATTTTACCTATCACCACTCTCAAGAAGTAGAAAATATATTAAGAGACTTCAACACCAAATATCCAGCTATAACTTATCTCTACAGCATTGGGAAATCGGTGGAAGGTAATAGTAGTAACTTGTCTAAAATTCTTGCACTGAAAAAAAAAAACATTTAAAAGGATTAGTATACTTGGCCACTTAAGGGTTTAGTGTGCAAGTGGAGTCTGGTAAATTTAATTGGTCTGCTGATCCAAATCCAAATTTGTTTTTATTGATAGAGCAGAGGGGTTCCTACTCATCTTGCATTTTAGACATTAAACATTATATATGAATTCAATGGGGCACCCTGGTATAATTGCTGTGGCAGGTATACATAGGACATAAGAGACTCAAAATAATTAAGCTTACATTGGGTGTACTCATCTCTCCAGTAATGCTTTTGCATGTTGCAAAATTCATGCCAGCATACACAGATTTGAGTTTGATATTGCTAATAACCATTTTATTTTTTTTTTAACCTTTTTAGTGTCCTCTTTAGTGTCCAATGTATAGTCCCAAGGTCATCATATGTTTAATGTCTATAGGGACATTAGGATTTATCTCTGTATTGGAATTCATAGCAACCAACTTCTGTATTACATTCCATACAATCTCTTAAGTGCAAACATTTGCAAATCTGAGTATGATCCAAAATAAAGTTTCATGAGGGGATGGTGTAATGTTGGTCATTTAAAGTGTAAAATTTTAATCAACCCTTAGCCAATACTCAATGCAGATATGGAGAATGAACTCTAGAAAAAGGGGAACATAATGTTCTGTTTTTAGTAATACTCTGAGTGGTAAAAGGTCAGGAAATGAGGGGGCCCTAACTGTGACATTTAAGCAATAGGAAGTTAACAGAGGATCTATCCTCTCCATTTTTTTACCATAATACCATATACTGTTCCACTTTAGTGCTCATCTCTAAAAAGTAAAGGAATGATATTGTGTGCTGTCAGCCACATTGGGTGAAAAGGGGTAAAGCTACGTACACACGGCAAATTTTTATCGCCCGATAATCGGCATCGGCCAAATTGGGCGAAAATCTGCCGTGTGTACAGTCGGTGTCGTCCATCGTCCGAACGACCATCCTGCCTGGATCCACGGACGATGGACGACAACCGATCCTAATGAAAGGGAAGGGGGAGAGCGCGCAGCAGGGTGCCGCTCCGTCGCTCTCCCCCTCCCCTCTCCATAGAGCATGAACTTAATCAGCTTAATCAGGTAAATATGACATTTAAAGAATAAAAAAATGGACATATGCATTTAGTTCAGAAGTTTCAACACGCATATAGATTTTTACTGTTCCAACAAGCATATAGAGTTTACATTTGCCTATGCTTGCTGGAACTTGCTTTATTTATTTTTCTCCATGTAAATGATCTCCATATGCTAACTTTCCACTAATTAGCTTTGTGTAGCATTGGGCTACTCAATCAACCATGGAGAATGTTGGTGCTTGGTGGCACCCTTCTTCTTGGGGGAAGAGACACAAAATAAAGTTACTCTTACTGGGATAAAAAACATGGGAATGAGGCAAAACACACAAATGTTGTTGTTTTTTTCAGCTATAGTATTATAGATAGTATCATATCCATGGAAAACAGATGCCAATGTATGATAACATCACTGATATCAATATCAATGACAATATTTGTGGGAGGTTGTGCATGAATAGGGCAGACACAGATGCATTGGGATATCTGTATAATTCTGTAGAATGTGTCACTGCTATATCAATAAAATAAACTAGCCACAAACTAACACTGTATGTCACCAGTGTTTTGTGGTTTCAGTTCCCCATTCTGTGTAGATGTTACAATTATATTTTTTAAGGAAATTGTCTTTTGGTATATAAACGCTGAGATTTATTGAGCCATGAACTGAGCATTCTTCTTTTGTGTTTTCTTATCTTGAATTTTTATAGCACAAATATTTTACACAGGACTTAACAGAGTCAATTGTCATGTCACAATCTAACCATAGTCATGGTCTAATGTTTAATGGGGGAAGCCATTGAACCTATCAGTATGGGTATGGTTTGTGGGAAGAAACCAGAGTGACCAGAGGAAACCCACACAAGCAAGGGTAAATTACACAAACCTACTAATAGAACATAATACAATAGTCTGTAATGACCATACTGTGTATTTACATTTTTTATAGAGAAAACACTCCTTTATACCCCTTACTTTTTAAAATAATATACAATGTATAACAAAAACATAAATTGTATAGGGAACTATTAAAACACCTGCCAGATTATTTTGTGTACCATTGAGGAAATGCCCCCTTATTTCCTGTGCTAGAAGCAAACAAAAGGAAGTTAAAAGGAAACTTCCCAAAATTGGGTGGGTGCTCCCTGAAGACAGATAAGCTTTATCACAGCTAAGCAACCAAGGCTGTTTAACAGTGAGAAACCTTTTGGTTGGGTGCAGCCAAATTTGGTTAAGGTAGCTGGGGGATGCACAGACAATATCATGTGTCATTGTCTATGTCATACCCTTTCTAGTGTTGGTTGTAGGTTAAACATGGAGAATTAGGAAGGGGACGAAATGAGTGAGCAGTGATCATAGAATGCTTAATGATTTAGAGCAAATAGTTTGTGAAGATAAGGAAATAGAGAGAAAACAGGGATTATGTTTTACTGGAGCTATTTAGTGCTAAACAATCTGTTTCTATAATTGAGGCCCTTCAAGGGATTTTCAGGTGGTTCCCTTACAAGTGTTACTAAGCCATTGTTCTTCCCTTAAATTAGAGACTATACTTCAATTAGATGTACCGGTATGAACCATGAATGGTCAGAAGTGACAAGACTTAACTAATTGCCAGTTTGGAAGTTCCCTTGAGATAGGCTACTTGGAAAGACGGGTCTCCATATTTCTACTTTGCAGCAGTGAAAGGTACTCTAGCTTTGTGAATTACCATCTTGATTTACCTGGTCTGAGGGTACCATTTTATTACTAGCGCTGATGCCCCAAGTGAGAATGATGAAGAGTGAGTTAATGAATCTGTTATTGTGGTATACAAAGAGTGACGAGTTTGCAAAACTGCAGCTGTTTTTTTCCATTATTTCATGTCATGGTCTTGTTTCCTGTTTTAATCTACTAGGAAACTATGCAAAAATGGTCTCTAATGAATAAAGTATTATAACCAAGGGTTGGAGAGGGTAAAATATGACCCCACTTCAACCCAGCCCAATCTTACTGGAGAGATTTTAACTTAGAGAAAACATATGAAAAAAAAAGAAACTTTTATTTTAAATGTGATATTTTGATCTCTGTGTTGGTTACTGCTTGTCTGATACACAGTCTGTTTACTTGTTGCATAAATCCTTTGACATATGCTGTTCAGTTACCTTTATTTCATAGCAGATCCTATGGATGCCCAATACTGCGTATTTGGTGCATATTCCCTAATATTACAATGTTAATTTGCCCTGGTGTTGATCCAATAAGCTTTACTGTAAAAGCAGCACAAGCTATTTAGGGATTTGATACAGCATCAGTGCCAGCTTAGGGGGCAATGTAATCAAACACTAACCCATAGGAAGAGGAGAGGATCATGGCAGCAGCGGTGACAGGGTGGAGGTGAGGAGCTCCCACACCTTGCATTGCTGGAGGAGAGAATTCTCAAAGGTAAGTGTGCATTAGGATCTAATAAATGCTTACTTCGATAACTCGACAAGGCCCTGGGACCTAATACAACCTTTAGATATAAGTACAGAGAAGGAGTTTGTTGGCTTAATCTTTATGTTATTCTTAGTATATAAACTCATGCTAAATCCCAGCGTTGTCTGAAATATTTAACTCTTGGCATATGTTTGATATTCCCACTGTGTAACTATCTCATGGGATTAAACTGTCAGTGCAGTAAGCCATTCTGATTAACCGGATGTTTTAAAGTAGCCATACCATGATATTTAGCTTATAGGCAAGATTAACTGCACTAAACGTTTCAGCTTTATATATATATATATACATAGCAGTAGTTGTGAGAATTTACAGCTGACACTGCCCAACTTGTCCAGGACCAGAACAGGAGGTCAGCTGTGGCAGCTACCATACGTCCTAATTTATTGTTACTATTTATACTAATGCTACTATATTTAAAGGACCTTGATCAATGTTATACTATGTCTTTCAGGAGTCTACACTGTTCACTTAGCAAAGTCAGTGATCACTCTGCATAACTCATTTAGGTTCAGGGAATGAGGTGAAGCTATGCTGCCCTCAGCCAGTGTATCAGGTGCAAGCAAATATCATGTTTTCTTTGTTTTTGTTTTTACTTGCATGTGACTGACTTTGCTAAGTAAAAAACCTAAACCCCTTTGAAAATCAACCTCACTGTAGGGAAAACATTTTTCTAAGAAATAAGAACCAAGGTTAGGACATGCCACCAAACTAGCAGATGGTTTGATGTATTAATGCTCTATAAACATCAAATTCCTCAGCTAGATTTTCCATGCCAAGCGCATTACATTCTATTGTCAGTTATACTATAAACCCCATGTAAGGTAATTATTATTGTTAATTCCTCTAATCATTTTCATAAGGCTGTTTGTTCAATATTCTGGCAACATTGTTTAGTTATTTTAATTGAATAATAGCTGGGATATTTTTATGGAGTTGATTCAGAAGAAAAGAGGAAACATAACAAATGTGGGTGGTGGGCTTAAACTCTTTCTTATTGTTACAGTTACTACAATGTAATTCCCAGGAGTGCTGTGAGTTCATCATGTGGTTTGATTATACCCCAGAATTCTGCATGCAATGATTTAGCAGAGAACTGTATGTAAGTACTAACCTCAGGGGTCCTGTCACATAAACAGAATAACTCGTTCATGTGAATGTTATAGTACTTACATTTAAAAAATGCTTAACGGCTTTCAGCATTCCTTCCTTCAATAGCAGAAGGAGTGTTGAAAGCTCATGTCTTACATTGCTGCAAGTTCCTGTGACTGATGCATTATGTACGCTTTTGTACTGCTATGTACTCCAGTGTTGGTTCCCCATTCCTTGAAGTGAATAGTGTGTCTTACATGCTCTCAGTGTCAAAGGAAGTCTTGATTAAAATGAGCAGCAACTCTGAATAGCGCTTCCAGTAACACCAATTGTCCCCATGATTAATTATTCAGGTGTAACAACTTTAGAAGGTAGATTGGTTGGGCGGTGTCATTGTCAGAAGTCTCTGCTGCATTCAAAGCTTGTTCAAAGACTTCTCACTTTAAAATGCCAGACTCTTTGAACTGTAATTCCAGTAACACAGCAGTCTTGGAGGTAACTATGTAGCAGCGGAGGTTGCTTTTGTCATCAGGCTATAAATAATCCCTATTCATGACAAATAGATTGAACATATTTAGCTCGCTGTGCTACATTTTTGGTGTAGCTGACTATGGTGAAGTCTTTGGCAATATGAGACAAATTTTTTTAAAAGTTTCAGAAACACTTTGCTGAAATACAGTACTTGAAATGTAACTCACTAAACTGACAACAGCATGCTGGGGTGTTTTAAATATGGCCCTTTCATTCATCCCAATCATTACCACAAATCAGTGTTATCCAACCCTGAAACCAAGGTTGACATGGTTATTTGGTACTTATAGTTCACCCCCTGTGAATGATTGTCAATGTTGTGAAATGACAATGATTTCTAGTGGTCTCATGTAACAAATGTCCTGTCTCCAAATGTCTCATGCATCATGTCTTCAGGCTAAAACCACACCTGTTCCATATTTACAGTTTCTAATAATTACCTGTATTATGTTTAAGGTATCTGACAATCTCATTTGGTTTTATATATACTAAATATAATAGGCATTCCCTTGTTGAATGCTGGGGACGCATTTTACCTATCATATAGAGTATGTTGACTACCAATGTCTTCATTGTTTAATTGGCAGCATTTTCCATGTTATGCCTATTAGATGTTCTGCAAAGCAGACATTCTTCCAGTATCATATGACTACACAAGGTATGAACGACCTAAGTCTCAGCAGTAATCCTTTACTTAGGTATGAAGTGACTGAATGTAAAGAGGCATCAAGGTTGGAATTACAACCAGAGAACTGTTATTTTCAATGGAGATAGCTCAGCAATGGCAGCTTTCATATTTCTCCCATGACAGGTGTCCTTTAATTTATTTGATATATCAGCCTAACTGTTTAAACATGTAAACATGTTACATTCTTTTAAGACTTTGTCACATAACAGCAAGAGACCCCTTCCCATCCTCAGTTTGGATTTCTCTGGCTGCAAACAATCTAAATGCCCTTGAGATTTTGCTGGAAATTTGTGTTTGTTAGTATTGTATTTGTAATTTTATAATTATATTTTTTAATTAGCTGTATTATTTTTTTGTCATGCATCAATATTGTACTAGGCAGCTTCTCAGCCGGTGCTGCGCTGCTAGTTTTCAAGACATACCAAGGTAATTTATTAGGAATCCTGGCATTTTTTCAGAGGTGGAAAGAGCAACCAGAATGCTAAGAGGTAATTTACAATAACACGAACATGAAAACTCTTTGCAGATAATGTCCAGATTGAAATTCGAACCAGAGACCCAGTGTTGCAAATTATTATGTTGTTAATAGTGTTTCTTTTTTGTGTACAAACTGTTATACCTGCTTGTCAGTTGAATGGACATCAGGTTGGTGGCCTCTAAAATGTCAGTGTACCAGCTTTGCCTCCGTGTCCAACATACGTGTGCTGATCATCATCCGTTCCACACTGTTCATCGTGACATTTTCATTGTACAGTACAGTGATTTGCCACCTATTCTACATATGTGAAAAATTAGTGTACAGGGAGTGTGACATTCAAAAGGCTAGAAATAGACTGAGTACATAGTTCAGTAAAACCCCTAAAGCATCATTTAGGAACAAAAATGTCAGGTTTACAGCATAACATGTTGTGTCTATTGTAAATGTGAAAGTGATAAACTATATTTAGAAATACAATAGTTTTGCAGTTTTAATTTCGCCTGACTGGTTGATTATAATACTAATATTGTTCATAGTAGTTTGTGCTGTTTTATGTAAATAAGAACCATCTATTTACAGCAAGCCATTCCCACCACCAATGTAACAATAGATCAAAATGATCCGTGACACAATCTATCTGACATGTTTTGTAGCAGAATCTGGAAGACCATAAATCTACTGCACGGATTGTATACTTGATTCATGGCTGCACTTTAATATGTGATTTATTTATGTAAACTTTTTAGGCATTTCTCAAGGTAATAGTGGTGCAAATGGCAAGTTTTTTTAGGTAATGTTTGTCCATATAGGTTTTTATTTTTTACCTGGGGCTGGTATACATCAAAATAGGAAGTATAAAATAAATTACTGTACCCTACTCTTAACTTCCATCATCATGGATCATGTTTACTCCTAATAAAGATGTCTTCTGTTTTATCAATTGACTTCCCTAACTTCCTGCATCAGGCAAAACAGTAGTGTGTGTGTCTGTCATTTTGAAAATCAGATATTGCTAAGACAAATGACCTGAGACAAAATAACCTAAAATGACAGCACTAATTTACAGTAGGCCATTCCCACACCCAGTGTAACAGTAGGTCAAAACTAACCATGACACAAAGATCAATTCATGTTCAATTACATGTTTTGTAGCAGAATCTGAAAGACAGCAATTCTATTGCACTCAATTAATATGTATGTGATTTATTTATGTATAACACTTGAAAGTCTAGAGAATGATTAGTTATTATTTGGTATACTTATGGTAACTAAGTTATTATTGTAATTTTTGTGTTATTTTTTTAGTGTTGCCTACCCCTTGTATTTGAATATTCCACATTCCCTTATGTATAAAGCATGCATGTGTTATTTCTTTGTACTGAGAGATTGGATGGGTGCCTCCACCCTCTATAGCCGGTGCCATCTGTGATCCAGAAAATGTTCTGACCAAGCATTTCTGGCAGTATAAACAATTCCCTAATCTAGCCCTTGCAAGGCATCAATGAGTTTAAAACAGGCAATATCACATTTTACATAATAGGGATGAAAATTCTTTCTTGACACATTCAAAAAACTGTACTGGTAAAATGATGGGAAGGGAAGCTTTGTCTGGCAAACAATAATAAAATCCCTGTACTAGAAGAGTCATTGTTAAACCTTCCTTTGAGGCTATATTGAATATGTACAGATATCTGGTATAAGTTGAACATTTTCTGCAGTGTTTTAAAGGTCATTGTAATCCAATATCTGATATTCTTTGTTTTGTGACATCACTGACAAACCTGTTTGGTGTATTGTGAAACCAGGGTCAAGGTACAATGTCTTCAGCCTGTGGTATCATGAGGATAGCATTAAAATGTCATTTTTGTCATTTAACATATATGTAGCTCTTCATGTGTATTAAACACACCTGGTAAATTAATGGAACTGGTGCCTGGAATTATGAAGTGAAATCCCTCTCCTCCGCAATGCACACAGAGGAGAGGGAGTGTGCCCTTACCCCGGCAGCGGAAATGTTAAGGCCGGCTGCAGTAAATAGGTAATGGAGGCATAACAAAGGAGGCTCAAGAGCCGCAGGTTGCCGACCCCTGCTGGAGGCTGGAACGACCAGAGGGCGTTAGGCTGGAACAGACTACTGGCTAGGCCGTATCTGGCCTAAAGGCTGGAGTTTGCCTACCCCTGATTTAATGTATGTACTGCAATTCCTCAACACAGATTAGCAGTCCACTGTAACAAAATATATTCAACTGACCAGGGGCAATCTCTGTATTTTCATATGGGGAGGGGAGGGGTACCTCAATTAGTCCTCTCTCCTGCCCTTTCAAGAACTTGACATTGCAGTGTATATAGTACTTCTAGTGTCACTGGAAAAGATCACGAAAGATCATTTATAGCAATAGCAATCTGACAGTCCTTCAGTTCTAGAACTAGTAGTACAATTGCAGTCCCTCACCACTACACCTTTCTTCTGGAACCCATGGTTTACTACAAGCTGTACTTTTATTAATTCTTCTGGATGTGGGCTAATTTATGGTAACAAGATCTCAAAGAAAATAAATAAATAAACCATTGAATATTAAATTTGATATCTAATGATAAAACCAACAAACAGATTAAAGTGGTGTCATCAGAATAATTATATTCTTGTCTCTGAACTTAAGGAGTATACCCTACCTTAAATATAAGCAATTATTTCCACTAAGACTGGCATGAAGATGCATCCTAAAATTACTTTTTCTTATTTTGATTTGAAAAAAAAAAACAAAATTAATGTTTTAGCTGTGCAGGTTTTTACCTATTCTGTATAAAGGTTATGAAAAGCTGATTTATTTTGATATCCTAGGCTGCATTTCTCAAGTCTGTAATGGTGTGTTGCTCAACCTTTTATGAGCAAATCTTTGCTCATATATGTTTTGATTTTCTACCTGGGGCTGTTATACTTTAAACTAGTAAGTATACAGTATTTACTGTCTCCCATTCTGAACATCCTTCATCCTTGATCCTGTTCACATGTTAAAAATGTTGCATTACTTGACCTTCCTAAAGACTTGCTTATAGCAAAACAGTATTGTGACTGCCTGTCATTTTGAAAATCAAATGAAAAGCATTCGTGTAATGCTAAGCCAAATGATCTTTGACATCTGCTTTATATAGACTACAAGGGGGACTAGGTTTGGAAATGTTGGCTTACTTATTATTATTGAACATATAGTACCAACATATAACAAAGTGATTTACAGAGTCTATGGTCATGTCAATACCTGGCCCTCAGGATCTAATGAAACTGAGTTTTGTTGGTAGTATAGCAACATTACCAATGGTCTGTACCGCCCATGGCCTTGCAGTGACTATGTTCCTTATAATTTATATATACACATAAACCACTGGACTACTAATGAAAAGAGGCTTTGTTTGCCACAACACAAACTACTTGAGCTATTGAGTGATATAATTTTGGATAGGTCTGTAAACGGTGATAGGACACAGCATAACAAGAGCACCTATGGGCTTCTATATGTTATAAATATGTCAGTGAGGCATGTTAGTGTCAATGAAAAACTTTAACTGTAGTCTAAAAACTAAATTGTGTCACTTTCTCCTGTTGTTCTCTGGCAGCTACTATCACTTAGGGGTGTTTTGCAGAAATAGACCAAGATAGATAGATAGATCTCCTGCTTACTTTAATTACAAAATCTCCAGACATTGTATGTGCTCAGTCAGGAGGAGAGAACAGATTTGCTCTTAAACAATGTCCTTTAAAATAGGAGTAAACATTAGGAATTATAATAGGAATACATTCCCATTTTATAATGAATAAACATTTTTAATATGTTGTTGCCATAAGCAAAACACACAGTGCTGGGCATATTATGCAGTTTTTATTTTATTTTGCTGAAAATCCTCTGGAATAACAAAATCATTCTAAAGCTACTTACACACATCAGAACTATCGTGCTTGTCTTGTGCAAAAATCTGTTCTTGTTCTTCAGTCAGCCATGGCAGATTGGCGAACAACCACTCTGCACTCTTATGAGTGAAGAAGAGCACAGCGGTGTGTTGTCTTCTTGTCCTCTCACACTCTCCTCTCCATAGAACAGATTGTCGCTGAGTGTACAACACTCATTCATTCATCTGTCACTGTAAATGATCACGAAAGCTTTTAGCGACCATCATCAGATGTCTTTCTGCCATCTTAAATATGTTCTATATGCAATTAGGTTAATTGGCTTCCCCCCAAAATTGACCTTAGACTGTATTAAAGACATATGACTGAGGTGGGGACATTTTGTGAGCCCCTTTGAGGGACAGCTAGTGGCATGACTATGGGCTGTGTACAATGCTGTGTAATATGATGGCGCTATATAAATACTGTGTAATAATAATTTTCATAATTTTGCTGCAGTGTATGTATTATTTTGCAGAACATCTCTTGGTTAGAGGCCAGAACTATCCCATATGCTTATTGCGAGTTAATATTTCAGCTTTGGAAAGCACCCAAGGCCAAGGTTCCTTGAAAGGGCTAGAAGGTACAATGATCTGTATCAGATTGTGTTTGCTACTTTTTTATATTGCAATCTTTATTTGAACAACATTCCATATAGTACATACATACATGTACTGCACTGTTGTTGTTTTCCATTTTCTTCCTATTATTAAAAACCATAGATATCCAGAACTGTTGAAACATTTTTATAGATTACTTTCAGAAATCGGGATACAAGATAAGTGTACGTCTTGAATTTCTAGAAATTAATCCTTAGAAAAAGAGAAGTATTACACTATGTGTGTATCTTTTTAAATGTGTTTTTAGAATAAAAAAAAACATCTTTCCCTTTTACAGAAACCATTTTATAAAAAAAAGTAGATTTTAAGATGCTCAGATACCCATGGTTAGAGGGTTTCAAATGTATGGTTCCCTTTAATGGTGCCACTCCATATGTCATTCTATTTGCTCTACAGCTTCAAGCGGGTGTTTTAGGAGGAGTGCTAAAAAATTAAAATCTCAAAATTATCCCCCTCAAGTGTTCTATGTGAAGGAAAAGAAATGACACTCTGTGCCCCCATCCCTACTCCCTATTCACTAATCTATCAATCCTGCCACAATCTACTTTCACTACACCCCCACCTGCTTTCTCTACTCTGAAAGTACCAACCCACCCTCCTATCCCTATTTGTACACTTTTTACACTTCAAACATTACAAGTTATCATTGTTATTAATATTATTATTATTAATAAATGGGATTTTTATAGCACCAACATATTTCACAGCGCTGTACATAAATGCCCCCCAAACTCCCGCTACTCTGCAACTCATCTCTCAACCACCATCATAACTACACACCCCCCAACCCAATTCCACCCACCAATCCACACTCTCTCCACTCCACTCTCAACACCCACAACACACCTACATGCACCATTGCATCTGCATGGTCACCCTGACCACTTCATTTGCCCTGCCACTGTCACCATACATGCCACCATACCAGCTGCTACTTTCCCATCATCTCCGGTCCTTGTCCCCACTCCTAACCTTGCCTATTTGGAACGCTCACACTTTTGATAGTATTTTTGATAATATTTTTTTAAATATGTTAGTATGGACAAATTACTGAACTTTAAAAAGAAGGACATGACTTCTGGTTCTCAAGGAAGCATTTTCTGGACTGCAGAGTTACTGCACATTAAAAGCTTGAGTGGTAGCTGAATATCCTACTCCATTTTCACGTTACTGTGAAAGCTACCCTTTAATCACCAAGAGAAGTTAATTCTAGCTCTTTGTTGGCAGACATTCAGTTTGGTAGATATTCATCTGACCTGTACCACTAGCTTGATCTATGTATCAAAGTAAGCTTTGTACTGTATCCCACTTCTGAGCTGCCTGTGCTTAGAGAACAAAATGCCAGCTTTGTTGTTTGTACCTTTCTAAGTCTCCCATAACACAGGTTCCTTAAATATGTATTTCTCTTGTTTTTAACAAGAAAACACTACCTAACACAATATCTAGCTACAAGCTAGATCAGAGTTGTTTAGTCTTTTTTTTATGTTGGGAACGTAAGTTCTGGTGTCAATCACCCTCTTAGGATCAAATTGTTATATTAAATCTTAAACCCCCAGAAAAGAACAGGAGCGCCTTTAATGTATAACTATCCACTGCTGGCTTATTTTGCATCATTGCTGGGTAAGATTATTTTTTTGTAATGGATGTGATGTGAGGTCATGTAAAAAAAACAAACTGTATTGAGTGTTTATTTATATTAAGGGCACAAGAAATTGGTACGAACGCCCTATAGTAAAATGTTGATTATCCCTCGCCGCTGACTTTTCAATTTTCAATATGGCCAGCCCTACAGACACATTTAAAATCAAACTAAAAGTAACATAAATAAAAAGCATTAAACATTTTAGTGTAATTTAATTGCATTACCATGAGTTGCAATGTAATGTGCATTCTTCATGATCCAAAAAAAAGACACCGGGCAGCACGGTGGCTCAGGGGTTAGCACTCCAGCCTTTGCAGCGTTCGAATCCCACCCAGGACACTATCTGCATGGAGTTTGCAGGTTCTTCCCGTGTCTGCGTGGCTTTCCTCCGGGTACTCCGGTTTCCTCCCACATCCCAAAAAAAAACATGCAGTTAAGTTAATTGGCTTCCCCCTTCCCCAGTGTAAACATGTATTGTAGCCTCAGGTGTGCGGACAAGCCCTATATCACGAGCAGGTAATAGTAGAATGATCAGCACAGTCACTACAGTACTGTCAATTGTCAAGAAATAGCAGAGCAGTGCAGTAAATTACCATACATTTTCAGCTATTCACTAGTCTTTTTTCAACATAATCCTTTTTAGAAATAAAGGATCCCAGGACACTGGCTCAATTTCTAAACCCCTGGTACAGAATGTTATGTTTTAGTAGTTAGGAAGGAAAAACAAAGTTTACCAGTTTCAGTAATAATAATCACAAAGTTATTTGAACATTGGCATAAATGTCAGTGTAATCTGAGAGTTGCCAAACTTCCACGATGATTGATTCACCACCAATGGATGTTTGATAACTCATTTTAGTTGCTTTATAAAAACGCCCTTAAAAATCTCTTGCCAACATCTTTACTACTCTACTGTGGATTTTTGTCAGAACTACAAATCACAGCTGCCTCGCCAGTTTAAACTTCGCAAAACACATTGGAATTTTTTTACAGCCTGAAGAAGACATATAAAATTTTCACGGTCCTGATTGGGCTACAGCAGATGCTCCTAAAGAAATAACTCTGCTCCCAGATGGGGATGTGGACTGACTATTTTTAACTGGAGATTTCACAGGAGGTCAGGGTAACTGCAACCTCTTCATCCCTTCTCCTATCTATTGCAGCTGTCAGGGCTGTTAGGATCATAGGTATATCACATGGTGCCCTTTGTATACAATTTTCCAACATCTAGAATAAATATTGATATGAATATTTTTTTAAAGTAATATGGTCCACTTATACAGGTACAGGTCTGCAACTATGGAAGATAATTTTGCTGTTGTGTCTGCACAAACCTACCCAGTGCTCTATTGCCACCATCATGAAAGAAACCTGTACCTTCCGCCTCCCAAATGTCATAAAGAGGGGATGAGAGCTAGGGAGAAATGTTAATTCTAGAGATAGACTATGCAATTGTGTCTTGATGTTGTTTTTTTTTCATAACAATATAGCAACCTAAAATGATTTTTACAATCAGCTACAAGTATTAAATGTACTTTCCATTTGATTGATTAAAGGCCATTATGCACAAATGTACCAAGATTTCTAATCAAAAAATCATATCATAACATAAAAAAGATTTGGTTTCATGGGAGACCATTCTGGGCAGGGAACTCCCTCCAGAGCTGTGGCAGGTTATATGGGGTAAAGCTCATAAGAGTTGGGTATGTACGTTGACTAGGGAAAATGTATATAAAATTCTTAAACATTGGTACCAGCCAGACAGGCTTGGCTCCATATATCTGTCTTGCAGTAATAGTTACTGGAGGTGAAATTCTCAAGTGGGCACCGTTTCATATTTTTTGGAACTGTTCTAGGATAGTGCCTTACTGGAGTGGGGTGAATGCTTTGCTCAATAAAATACTTAAAACTCTATTAGTTTAGATCCGGTGACCCATTTGCTGAATGTTCCCATAAATGAACTTTCCAAACTGAGGAGGACTATTGCATTCAAAATCACCTACTCCGCCCTCTGTTGTGGAATTGAGGACACATGTAGGAGATATTCGGCTGCTGAAACATCTATTTGCTAGGCTCAATAAGAAACTCGAGAAATTTGAGGAAATTTGGGCCCCTATGGGATTAAGCAATTGCTACTGGTAATATGGAATACGGATTAACTGTAATTTTTTCTGTGTTGCTCATCTGAACTTTAAATATAGTTGGTTGGACAAGTTGTTTCCCTAGTGAGATCTTGGATTTTTTCCTGTTCTCGTCTTTTCTTCTTTTTCCTCTTTCTTTTCTCATTTTTTTTGGGGGGGGAATTTGCAAAGGCATTTATTTAGGAATGCTCATTTGTTCTACTTAATGCTAGACAAGTAATGATTATGTATTGATATAATTGATACAAAGGTTTAGAAAAACACAGGTGTATTCGTAATATTGTCTTTGTTCCTGTGGATTTATATGTACTTCATGATGTTTATTTTTATGTTCTGACATCATTCTGTATTTTATGCCTACCCTTCTCTTATTGTTTACTATATGTTTTATTTGTTTTTTTGTGATCCTGCATTGTTGTATGTATGTGTGTGTGTGTATATATATATATATATATATGTTAAAATCTTTAAAAAAATTACACTTAAAAAAATAAAAAGATTTGGTTTCAGCGCAATGGTTCAGGAAATTATAGGGTAAAAAGACTTCGCCAGATTAATTTTATGTAGACTTTCTGCCCAAATAACTATCAAAATTGCGTTAATTCAAATTTCTTCAAATCATCTATTGTGTCAAAAATGAAGGGACTTCTGACAGCAGGCAATGTAATTAAATGTACTTTGTCCCTAATGGCAGATTTATATTGTTAGTAGTGGTAATAATGATGATTGTTTCTGTAAGTTCCTGTGTGTATGTATGCATGTGTTTTAGTGTGTCTGTATGTATGTATGTTACTTTGTCTTTTTTCTAAGGTTATTGGGAAGGCTATCTAGTTAATAGTGTGTCAAAAATGTTATAACCATTTTTTGCACAGTTGTTGCTCTTTAGGTCTGTGATTATCAGGTTTTAGTTGAATTAGTTGTAAAGGCAGCAAAGCAAAGATGATTGTACCATTCTGTCCTTATTCTAAGAACATTTCCATCTACTGCTATGCTTACCTATAAAGGTGTCATATTCTATGCTTATGACACACCTAAGGGACAATAAGCATACTGACAAGTGGGTTGTATTTTATGCTTATTTAATGCTTTATGTTTGGATCCATTTTTTGTGCTTCTTGGCAAAGTGGGCCAAAAGTAAGATTTAGCAGGCAAGGTATAGTCGTACTACGTTTTTTTTATTCACAAGCCAAATGTTACATGTATATATTACCCATTGACAGACCACCAAGCAATGGCATGTGGCATATGAATCCTAAAATTTTGCTCCAAGATGCTGATGATGCAGTAATGGTGGGGAAAAGTGAAAATGTATTCATGCTAGGTTTTTAATAGCATGGCACTCTCTTCCTGAATATATCGATGTTTAAATTGCTGCTTGCTGTGTTTGTAATAGTACTTTAAATGCTGCCATTTCACCAGCATATATGTTTGTTAAAAGGATTATAGGGGTGGGATAATGTTATTTTAATAGCTTCTTGTAATAAACCTGGAATAGACTTGGAAGAAGATACTTTAAGGGAATGCGCTTGGTAAATACATGTAATTGGATTATTTAAACTAATAGATTCTCAGACCAGCTCTGTGAAACTCGTCGGCAAAACACCAGAAAAATTCCTGGTGGAAAATGGGCGACTTAATAGAGTTAAAGTGCTGTATTATTCACAATAGGTTTGTACATTTTTTTGATGATACAGTGTACATTAGAAGCTGTAGCAAGATCCCACCTAATATCCTCTGGAGGTTATCCAGCATCATTTAGCCCTTTCATCCTCAGCCTTAATTCTCCTGGTCTGACACTTCGTTCATTCATTAGATTTCATTCATGGAGGCTCAGCATCAAATGTGGCCATTACCTAGGGCAGTCTGCAGTCAATCACACAACTCGCATAGCAATGCCCACTCCCATAGATTGACGCTGCTTGAGTCACAGCTAGAGGCACTTGAGAAGTACTGAGGCAGGCTATTTTGAGATTACCAGGAAGCTATGTACAGCAACCTGCTGGTCCCTATCGCCAGCCTTAAGTTGTCTGCATTGCATAGAGAAACACACTATGCAGGTACACAGTGACTGTTATATTGCAGCTGGGTCTAAAATAATGTAAGTAATGAAAACTTAAATTTTTTAAGTTTAATTGCTTTTCGATGAGAATGGGCCCAGGGAATGCAAAGTATAAACTTATAAAACAGCTTTAACACAATAGTGCAGTTCCACATCTGTTTGTGTTGTGTGAATTATCATTCCGTACTTAGGGTTTAACTCATATGGGCTTATATGGCCTTGCCCTGTTTTTGTCAGCGAATAATATGTCTAAAACAAAGTTAGACTCCTGGGGAGTAAATCTATGAATCAGTGGAATTCCATAAAAACTAATAGAGCTTGTCTTGTACTAACACTTGTAAAGACACCCAGCTGTGCTAGATACCACAAAAAAGACCGTGCCTAAACTTGGCGTGAAACTAATTTGTTTGTTCAGTCTGCAAATAAATCATTCTTTCATTCTCATTGAATTTTTGTCTTTAAACTGATCAAAGAGATTTATTTTTAACCTAGCAGGGAGGGAAAAAACATAAAGATTCATACCCAATAAATTTAAAAGGTCCTTTCCTAAGCAGTCTTTGTAGAAAAAGGAACAAAAAAAAAAGAAGAAAGAAAAAGAAAAAAAAACTTGACCTAAGTAAGAAAAATTGCGAGCAGAAGGTGATGTGCCTTTTGCAAAAAAAACATAGTTACCTGCCTGTTCAAAATCTCTTCCTTAATGCACAGTGCTTAGTATCCCACCGTATAGAGAATGGATGTATGGGAATGTATGCATGCATGTATGGGAATGAATGAATGCTTGTGTGCATCCATAGAGTTACATCAGTTTGGAATGGCCAATCAAGATGGCCAAAGATGCATAACCCAGAAGAGGCCTGGATAAAGATGGTGATTAGGCAAATATATATTACAATCCTTGCATGTAATATGCACGTATTTTTAGTTAAATGCAAGTTATGTAAAAAATATAAACTATATCGTACTAAATAGTACCATTAGAGTTCTATTTCTCTTGGGAAATAGAGTACTAAATTTGTGTGAATAGAGTAAAGGAATCTAAAGATCAAATACCTGTAAAAATTGGTCTGGTAAGGAAGGTGGTTTAGTATGTTGGTGCTGAAATGGTTAAGAAAGAAAAAAGAGTAGCATGTATCATATTTTAAAGATGACTGTAATCCTATAATCATTATCTTCTTGCAAAGGATATGGGTGCATTGTGCTTTATTTTTGTATTTTATAGTGGGTGGAAAGTAGGACAGTATCTGCTATTCACACGACAATGCATATACCTATGGTCTATTTAAAACAAGTGTTTCATTACTCATGGTGGCATGCCTTATGTGCCATAAGAGTTTGTTTATGATTATGCCAATAAAACACACTTTGAAATATTCCCATAATAAAAATGTATTATATAAAAGTTTCAAAGGTGTTCCTGTTTGGCCACTAGGGATCAGAGAGTGTTACAAAATTATTAGTCCATAAAAAGTTTACCATAAATGACACAACTGTTTTAAGGATCTTATTATCTGCACCTCTTTTATTCCCCAAAAGGTTAGGTATTAGTATTTACCTACAACGCCACAAAATTTGCCTGAGCAACATAACCTCAAATGTTCTTAGGACATATTTTATAAAATAGTAGAGAAGAGAAATGCCATTACCCATATTAGTATAAGTGTTAACATTTGATATTGACCTAGTAGTTGTACCCCTGTAAACCTCTGTAGTTATATCCTAATTTATGGGAATGATTTATGAAAAAGTTAAGTAAAGAGTATTGGTTGCCCAAAGTAAGTAAGCAGATCCAGTAATTAATTTCTATGGGCCTGATTTATTAAAGCTCTCCAAGACTGGAGAGGATACACTTTCATCAGTGAAGTTGGGTGATCCAGCAAACCTGGACTGGATTTCTTCAAAGTAATTTTCTATTTGCTGGCAAATGTTTTGAATCCTGGACCAGATCCTTTCCAGGTTTGCTGGATCACCCAGCTTCACTGATGAAAGTGTATCCTCTCCAGCCTTGTGTTAGGTATAGGTTCTCCACTACTTCTACAAGTTTGCTTTTAGATTCCTTGTCACAGAATTTATTTGACAATAAATGGATTTATGATTTATATTATTATTTTTAGTAAATTTTATTTTTAGTAAAATGCATATAACATTTATATATTCAAAGTTCAGTAGTTTACCTCATTTTTTGCCTAACCCATGTGTTTCACCTACTGAAGATGCCTGAAAACTAAAACAAAACTTTAAGTATTATGGCAGAACACATGGTCAATATTTAAACAGGATTACCTGTAGCAAGCATTTCAAAAGCAGCTAACCAACTTTCCAAATCTCAAACAAGTCCTGAAGGTGCGTAATAGTGTGAAATAACAGTGTCTTGTATTTGTTTGCACTTCCCTTAACGATGGGGCTTGGAGAAATCTGACTCAGAGACTAAATGACAGTATGTGAGATCAGGCAGTACACAAGGCAGTAATGGCACTCTCCAGATAAAGGGTCAATATCAGCCTAAATATAAATAATAGGTATTAAGATATCGATGAAATGCATTTGTTCTATGACTCTTTGGATAAATGTTTTAGAATGTTTATATTTCATACTAAAACTGAATATTTTTCTGTTGATGTGCTGTATGTTGGCATCTTGGGTTTTAAACAAATTTAAAAAAATGTATCCTTGGATCAATTAATATCCAGCAACTGAAAACGTAAGCTATACATCCTAGATTTTAATACAAGTTATTTCTATTTACAGATAGACCCCTGTGGGTTTTGGTTGTGGGATTACATCCAACCACACACACAATTGGAATTCCTGAGTTCAAGTATGTTGCAAACATGCATGGCAATGAGGTATGTTTCTGTTTTAATGTCTAGTTTTGTACATGGATCCATAGAAATGATTTTACTGGGAAAAAAAAATACAAAAGAAAGCTATCTTAGAAGTGTCTTTTGGGTGAGGGTGGCCAGTGTAAATAAAACTAACTGCTATGCTTTCATTTTAGAGCAGCTTCTTGCTTTTTTTATATTAATTGAGATTTTAACATCGTTTCTCATTCTCAACATTTTCAGGGATTGAGGGAAAATCTCCTTAATCAGGAGGGTAATTAAAGACTTGACAGAAGTTATAACTTTTCTCTACTGTATCCAAAATGTTGGCTGGATTTATTCTTTTCAGCTGCAGCTGGTTTTTAATTCTTGTTTTGAAATGACCAAAAGAGTCACTATTAGGCTGTGTGTGTCTAATGATTGTCATAGAAATAAAAAGTGGATTTTTCATGTTAATTGCCAGTAAATGGGCTGTAAATATTAAGGAGTATTTGAATCTGCTTCCAATGTTTGCATTATGAGGAGTTGTAGAAGGATGCTATAATGTACCCCCTCTTGGCAAGTTCTTGATGTCTGAACAACATATAGTGTTAGTGTATATAACAATATAGTTTTATTGTTATATATTTGTAAACTAAAAAAATACAGATAACTGGGATGTCCCAATTTACACCATATTTTTTATATAATTGCTTATTTAGCTTTTCTGGAATTCAGCTTTAATAAAAGGTTCATATTTGTTCAAATATGGAGGTAACAAACTGTTTTATGTAAATAACAATCCCTATTTAATTAAAATCTGCAATATCATTTTCTGCAATTGTTTTCATCCCATCTAGGCAGTCGGGAGGGAACTGTTGCTTCATCTAATAGAATACCTCCTGGTAAATTATCAGTCTGATCCAATTATTACACAATTGATAAATAAAACCCGCATACATATTATGCCTTCTATGAATCCAGATGGCTTTGAAAGCTCCATTGCTTTGGATTGTAACTCCGTATTGGGAAGGTAAGTCAGGATTCTTTTTATGTGGGAATTAGGATCTTTGGGTGAAGAATCATTTTCCCTGACACTTACCTACTCTAGTACTCTTACCTACTTTTGTAACTGCACAACTTCACACCGACATTAGGCTTTTGCCTGGAATTCTTTTTTATGAAGGAAAAGACTGCCAGAAGAATAGTAGCCCAATAGTAGCTGGCGGATTATACATACATTACCGGTCAAAAGTTTAGACACACCTTCAATGGTTTTTCTTGTTTTACACTTTACATTAATAATAAGGACATCAGAACTTTGAAGGAACACATATGGAATATGTTTTTAAACAAAAATGTGGTTAATGACCCAGAGTATGTATTATATTTTAGATTCTTCAAAGTAGCCATTTTTGATGCACACTTCTAGCATTCTCGCTATTAGTATCATGGGGTAGTCACATGAAATGGTTTTCTATTAACACAGCAGGGCATTGTCAAGTGGTAATTTCAGGAGTGTCTTGTCTTCTGTGTTTGGGACCAATAGTTGTGTTGTGCAGAGGTAAGGTAGGTACACAGTTCTATACAAGGAATAACCCTATTCAGCCACTGTTCTACTCTATATTATGGTAACCACAGTTTAAGTAATGAGAAATGACAACCTGCGATTACTTTGGGACATAAGTCATACAGAAAATGCAGTCATGGAAACCATCAAAATTTAGGATGAAACTGGCTCTCATCAGGACCTTCCCAGTAAAAAAAGGCCAAGAGTTACTTCTGCTGCAGAGAATATACTTATTAGATTTACAAGCCTCAGATACCACAAATTATCAGCACCTCAGATTAGAGCCCTCATTATTGGTTCACAGAATTCAAGTAGCAAACACATCTCCGTTCAGAGGAGGCTGCGTAAAGTATCCTATCTGGTTTGCTTTTATCCTGGACCAGATCCATTCCAGGTTTGCTGGCTCGCCCATGTTCACTGATGAAAGTGTATCCTCCCCAGCCTTGGAGAACTTTAATAAATCAGGACCAATGCTCCCAGTCTATGGTCTGTTTGACACTTTGTTTAATTAAAACATAACTCCATATGTATTCCTTCATAGATGTTTCCTAGTTGTTGCTGCTGCTGCTACCCTAACATTGCCCTTCAAACCCCACACAAAAAGTTTCTTAGTTCTTTTAGGGGAACAATTTTTTTTTCTGTAGAATTTTCAAACCATGGGTAAAAAGACTAGGTGCTTGCAATGGTATTTATAGATGAGAGAGCCTGGAAAATTCCATTGTGGCTGGTTTCTTTGGATATTCATTAGTGCTGGTTTTAGTGACCACATACTTGGTATGTATTTAGGCAGTGTGTGGTTTTCAGGTAGGAATACATTAACATATAACAACTTCTGGTCTGTATATAAATAAACACAGACTCTTCCTTAAGCAAAGCTTTAAGCTAATGGACTTAATTTCACTTTTCTTTGACATTTGTATTTTTTTAGGGCAAATAAAAATATGTATGATCTGAACAGAAATTTCCCTGATGCTTTTCAACAAAACACTGATCCAGTCCAACCAGAAACCAAAGCTATCATGGATTGGCTTACTAAGGAGAGTTTTGTGCTATCTGCCAATTTTCATGGAGGTGCCTTGGTTGCCAGCTATCCGTATGATAACTCTCCTGTTGGTAAGATTCCATTAAATGTATTCTCTCTGTTACCTTTTTGACAGGCATACATCTGAAATATGGAGTATGTCCGTACTGAATCTAACTAGTTATTTTTTTTAAAGCAGACCTGTACTCCAAAAATGTAATTCTATGCTTTAGGCCAAATTGCCTACATTGTTCTGCAGGTGCCAACATGTCAAGTATGGGTGTGCTTTGTCCTATTCTTGTATGTTCTGTGCCTATCTTCCGCTTTTTTTCTCCCCTGCGCATGCTCAAACCAAACCAGGAATGTTCTGAATCTTGGGAAGCCCATGTCATGGAACATTGGCCTAGATTTTAGGACCTAATAATGGTCCCATGTCCTTTTTCTAGTGACTTTCAAGATTTATTGCATTTCCATACTTGTTTGGTATAAGCATGGACAGGAAAGAAATGGCCAGTTGTAGTTACGAGCTGTTAAGACTGTGAAAACCTAGGCACATGACTAGGAGACAAATATCAACCTATAACAGGAAGGCCTGAAAATGTATTGTTAAAAAAGAAAAAACAAATCTGCATATTTAAAAAAAAATAAAATAAAATGACCCCCTGTCAATAAAGTCCATATTATGTATTCTGACCTTTTTGATGTCCTATGTGATCAAACAGTTGCTTTGCTTCCATGTTTTTCCTTGCACTGCTAATATTACCTTAAATTGTTTTTTTTTCAGCTCATAAATTACTCTTTGTCCCTGTGGCACATTTTTTACCAAATACTTTTGGTCTAAAACATTTAAATCAAATATTTACTGTTCGCACAATTATTTGTTTTTTGTTTTGTTTTTTATTATAACACTTATTTAAAAAAATTTGCATATAGAGAAACGTGTGGAAATGGTAAAAAAAATTATCTGTTGAAATAACAACTTTCCTTGGTATGCCACAACCTTGCGTACCAGTCCTAAAAATACTTTTCTCCTGGTTACCCTAACTATGAATGTTTTGTTTTTCTGCCTTCAGTGGCAGGCTAGGTAATGCATCCTGTTTAATTCTATGGCAGAGATAAGTACCACAGCTCCCTCTAGTGACCAATATTCAGAATGTTATATTTAGTACAGTACACATTAATTACAATGATTTGTAGGAATGATGTGCCTATTTTATTACCTGCTATTTTTGTTTTATTGACTAAAATATTTTAATCACACAGCACCCCCAGATAATGATGTGTTGAAGTATCTAGCTGAAACATACTCCACAAATCATGCCACCATGTCCAGTGCCAATTCATGTAATTTAGCAGGATTTCAAGGTGGCATCACCAATGGTTTCTCATGGTATCCTGTGAAGGGTAATTCTATTTTATTTGTTTTTTTTTTGTTTTTTTTTTGAGTATTACATGATTTTGCATGAAATCTACTAAAGGTGCTATAGGACATTTGTTTTTCGTGTGTTAAAGATGAGATTTGTGTTCCTTTAACAGAAACATGTCCAGCACATTTCTAGAGCTTAATGTTGTTTTATTAGGCATTAGAATTAGCAGGTGTTCGGTAGACACAGCCCTAAATGCAGCCTTGTTTTGCTTTATTATGAGAAAGATTGGACAATTCAAGATTTTCTTTTTATTAGTTATAGCAATAGTTATTCTACAAAGCTTTGATTT
Source organism: Pyxicephalus adspersus (assembly GCF_032062135.1). Taxonomy (NCBI): domain Eukaryota; kingdom Metazoa; phylum Chordata; class Amphibia; order Anura; family Pyxicephalidae; genus Pyxicephalus; species Pyxicephalus adspersus. The sequence goes on from NC_092859.1 coordinate 86,283,017, forward strand.
CTGTGATGTCCTTTTCTGTTGCTGAAATGGCTTTGGGAATGAATTAGTATTGACATTTTTATCTTATACAAGTTATAAATATCTAAACTAATTCCTTCATGAATACAGGTGGCATGCAAGATTATAACTACATCTATGGACAATGTCTTGAAATTACTCTTGAGGTTTCATGCTGTAAATATCCGGATGTTTCCACACTGCAACAGTACTGGAATGATAACAAAGCTGCAATGATTGAATACATGAAGAAAGTGCACATGGGTATGTATGTGTCAATAATTCTTCCAGTTTATGTTACCACAAACCAGCAGGAGGGTGAATGCAGGAATGCAGGTTAAATCTAAAGAGTTAAACACAGGGTCTGTGACTTCTTTCTGCAATATATTTGACAACCCATGATTTGGTATAATAAATATATATATCATATATATCTTAGAAGCAGTCAAACCAACCTTTATTAACTATATACAGTACACATTTGTAGTTACAATTTAGTGTCCTGCTTATGAAAAAGCCCATATATTCTGTCATTGGTGCCCTAGACAAGCAACTAGGAAGAGATATTAATATTCCCATATTTCTTTTTTTATGACAGGTTCACAGAATATAGGCTGGAAGGAGAATAAATCACAAATGTGTTGGTCAGATTAAACTGTCTGTTCTGAATTGCTTCTAGCAGGTGTCCTGCTCTGTGGTTTTCACATAATACAGTTAAGTCAATAAATATTTGGACAGAGTCAGCTTTTTTCTAATTTTGGTTCTGTACATTACCACAATTCATTTTAAATGAAACAACTCAGATGCAGTTGAGCTGCAGACTTTCAGCATTAATTCAGTGGGTTGAACAAAAAGATTGCATAAAAAATGTGAGAAACTAAAGCGTTTTTACACAATCACTTCATTTCAGGGGCTCAAAAGTAATTGGACAAATTAAAAAGCTGAAAATAAAATGTTCATTTCTAATATTTGATTGAAAACCCTTTGCTGGCAATGACAGCCTGTAGTCTTGAA
>NC_092859.1:86284416-86384852 GCF_032062135.1 Pyxicephalus adspersus
TTTCTCTTCACCATGAAAATGATTCTGCCATCACCACCACTGTTGTCTTCCGTGGACGTCCAGGTCTTTTGGCATTGCTGAGTTCACCAGCACTTCTTTCTCATGATGTACCAAACTGTAGATTTTGCCACTCCTAATATTGTAGCAATTTCTCGGATGGGTTTTTCTGTTTTTGCAGCTTAAGGATGACTTGTTTCACCTGCATGGAGAGCTCCTTTAATAAAGCTCTCTGCAGAGGATACACTTTCATCAGTGAAGCTGGGTGATCCAGCAAATCTGGAATGGATCTGGTCCAGGATTGAAAACATTTGCTAACAAATAGCACATGACTTTTAAGAAATTATTTCCAGGTTTGCTGGATCACCCAGTTTCACTGATGAAAGTGTATCCTCTCAGCCTTGAAGAGCTTTAATAAATCCAGCCCTATATATCAAAACACGGCCTGCTGCCAAGTGCATTTCAAAGCACCAAATCTGTGAGCTGGAGTGTTTAGATCATTGGAATGAACACGGTACACCTGAATGCAATTCAAAGATCTTCACTTTAATATCATCTTTTATTACAATAAGTCCAAAGACTTTTTGAACACAACAAAGATTTACCATGTTTGGTGGTAGGAATGCACTATTCTTTCATATGTTGTATGTCCATTGATTTTACAGGAATAAAGGGACAGGTGTTTGATGGATATGGAAAACCTGTGCCGAATGCTATTGTAGAGATCGTGGGAAGGAATCATATATGTCCATATAGAACTAACAAATATGGAGAATACTATCTCTTGCTTCTTCCAGGAACATACACATTAAATGTAAGTATGCTAGTGAGTGATTAAAATATATCATGAATCTTGATAGATGATAGAATAGACACTATCAGAGGTTTAAATATTGAATAGGATAAAGGATTTAGAGTTTGTACACTACTTCTGCTTGTTTATTCTGCTATTTGTTTTCATTTTACTTTAACAGTTTTGTATTTAAAGCTGGTAAAGCCAATAGGTTCACCTTATTCACACGATTGATTTTCCCGTTTAGGTCACCGTGCAGAATGATGTAATACTGAAAGATATAACCATACCACAAAGTATCAATTTCTCAGCATTAACTTATGACTTCCAGTACAAAGCCGAAGTGGTCAGCACAGTTCAAGTCCCAACAATCTGCACCCCTGACGGCAGTAGTAGCAGCAGCACACTAAAAGCATGTTTACTGACAGTTTTACTGAGAACTATGTTTTTATTATTTGTTAATGCCTTATAGCACTTTTTAAGCCTGTTCAAAGGAACCTGTGTGCCTTTCTAGAAAGCAAAACCAAAAAATTTTATGTTTTTATGCCATGAATCAGCACTATACAGATGTAATATTTTTTAAGAGGTTTTTGGTTTTATTAAGACATTTTTAGATTTTAGGATTTATTAATAATGTTAAAGTTTGTATGTGCCATTTTTCAGACTTGAAAAGCTTTAACATTCTAATTTTACCTGGACTTGCTCAGTGATTTTTTTCTATTACAGTGTGCATGTGAAACATTTGCTTTAAACAGTTTGAGCGAGGACAAATATAAGGTTACTGTTGTCTAGATAGTTTTTTCCATGGATTTCATAGTTTTATACAAATAATTATTCCATGAGTTCTAAAGAATTCCTTTTCCTAGTAAATTTACAATCTCAAACCTGAGAAGACTTCTCAAATCCGACAAGGACTTCCATGTATATGTGTGTATATTGTGGGAACATTTGGGATGGCAAAACAGACCTGCAAAAGGTAATTTACGCAATGAATAATAAAAAAAATAAAATTCAATAAAGGACAACTTCACAGTTTCCTTCCCTGGAGTTCTGCATGTTGTGACCTTGCCCAGTGTTATACAGCTTTTGGAGATAGCACAGGAAAAAATGTGACCATAGGTACAGGGTGCCTGGCCAGGATTTTTTTAGTGCAGGGCCTGTTGGACTGGCCAGGGTTTCTAATTAAAAAAAATTAAAACCTCCATAGTGGTGGAATCTTCCAAGTTCATGTGTTTCAATGGCAATAACTGATTCCCACCAGGGAATGTTTGAGGCAATATCAGATGTCCTGTTTTATAAAGAGCCCAAAGTGTGGTTGTCCTCTAAAGGTTCAGTCTACTAAAAAGAAGCTGAAAAGGTCACTTTAAACTGATACTCAGATTTTTGGAGAGGTAAACTTGACCGTTTCCTATATCTCTCAGGGGTCATTTACACATCTTCATTCCTGTACATTGTGTTAACCCAGCCTACATTTGAATGGGTTGCCAATGCATTGCAATAGACATGTAGCATTTTTTCCAATGCAGTACACCACAATACATGGTAGTGGGTAACTGTGCATTGTTGTGTGCTACAACGTGAGCGTTTCCTGCTTTGTAACACAGCCCATTTTATGAGAGGATAGTCAGACATGATAATCGGGCATGATCTGGCCATCTTTGGGCATTTATGCCAGCAAGTGCCTTAATGTGCATATTGTTTTTTATAGAAGGGAGGGGGACACCCCTAGCGGTACCACAGCGGGGCAAAAACAAAAGTGTTTGGAAAATGTCCAGTACATCTGATTGCTTCCGTCTGACAAGACTAAGCTTGTAGATATATTTTATTTTTTAGCTGTTTTTGGACTGTACTTTCATTTGCATTGACACCCTAAATGTGAGCTTGCACTAATCAGTGAGGTCAACTATATATATATATATATTCAGGGCCTCTTGTCCTATAAAAAGTATGTATTTATATAAGTATGAAAACAATATATAGTGAGAAAATGTTGGTAAATTTACTTACCCTACAACTAGTTTCAGTGCAAAGCAAAGAATCCCAAATCCCTGGAGAAGCCACTTTAGCGCAACACCATATCATATTCTAGCGCAATTTCAGATACTCTGCATTCCCTGCGGTCTCAGACAAAGGTTCACCTTGGGAAGTATGTGGCAGTATGGTATTTTAAAAACTTTTTCACCTGTTTTTTTTTTTTTTTATCCTGCTATTTTTTCTTTTTAGGAAGAAGGGGGCTTTAATATTGAGTCCCAATTGGAGGTCACTCTCATGACTTTAGTGGCGCCATCTAGTGGCAGCTGACGGAATTACATAAATAAATCTTGTTCAGTGAAGCTCTATTAGAGGTGCTTCCAGTGCTGATGCGAATATTTGGAATGCATCTTTTTCTACCATAAAAAAGGAATGAATAAACGAGGTAAATAACAATTAGTGCTGCTGCCTGCAAATGTACTATGCAAAGTCCAATTTGTGGGCTTAAATCCACTTTTAAAGGAAGAACATTTTTAAGTTTTTTCTTTTACAACTTTTAAATCATGTGTAAGGACATTTTATTATGTGAAATGTTGTGCTTATACTATATTGCAATATAATAGTTTGTTAAACACAAGATACGTGTAACATTGTATGTCTACCTAGTAATACTTTTTCGTCTTCATTTACATCCACAAGGACAACCAACCTTTGAATTATAATACTGTTTTCTTGCAGGCCAATGGAAACAAGAAAAAAAATGAATGTATCATTGTTAACAGTATGTTGCAATGTAATAAAGCTTATGATTCTTTTAAAATAAAAGCAATATGCATATGATGTGGTTTGCTAACTGTCCAAATCAATGTCAGAAAAAAATGCTATTCAGGAGGCCAATCCGTCTGATGTTACCAAAGGTCAAAAAGCACATTTACGGCTAACAAACAAAAAATGGTTGTCCATAACGCCCACATAATTCTCAATCGCCTAGGGGCTCCTTGGGCGCATGCCTGAGCATCTTGAGCTTGCACAGGAGACTTTTTGCACAAAAAGAAAAATTTGACGATCTTGTGCATGTGCAGTGAGATCAGCATTTTTTTTTTTCCAAGCGTACGTCACCTGATCTTGTGCCTGGTTTGGGTGATGTAGGATAAAGAACAGGAAGAAGAGAAGCTTCTGGACGACATGGGACCAGATGCGGGACACCCCCTGAACGATTGGACTGCCCTGCGGGATTGAAGGTAAGCAGATTTTTTTTTTTTGCCGTTTTAGGTTTAGTTCCTCTGAGGGAAAAGGTCACCTGAGGGATGTCAGCATTTATCAGTTACAATGAGGAGTATCCAACAAGAGAGATGATCAAAGGCCATGCATGGTTAGGTAATTATTATAAAGCTTTCTTGATCCTTGATTTATTGATCAGCATACATCATAATGTTAACATTTCCCACTACTGCCCTTCCTCAGGTGCAGCACACAATTTGATATGGTGCTGTAAATTAAGGTTTTATTGAAGTTATTGTAGTACCAATATAACGTTCTATGTCACAGACAGATCGGCACAATTCGGACAGCCCTGTGAGTAGACTGGCTCACACTTGTGAAAGTGAAAATGATCATCTTCTAATTGGAACTGCCATTATATGAGGCATTTATATGTGAATATGGGCAACCTTACACTGCTGCGTTCTCTTGCAAATAGAGCAGTAATCAACACTGTAGGGACATCACCATATCTTACCAATTACACTCCCAGGATGTCATCTCTCTCACATCGGGACATGCAGACCAGATGTATCAAACTTTTCTTGCAATGATGCAGGGAGAAAGCACGTAGGTTGTCTGTACTGCAATGAGATTTACTCTAGTTCATTATTAAACCACAAGGTAAGGCTCCCCTATGATAAAAAAATCAAGGTTTGTATTTTGATATTTCAAGCACCACAGTGATTCACCAGAGAAAATACCTGCATGGAGGTCTGATCCTGGTGCAAGTCCTTTACTCCACATAACAATATATACTATACATACATATTCCAGATTAGATACAAAATAATATAAAATTTACAGCCAATAGATTTTTATATTCCAGATTGAATTATAAATTATATAATATTATGTGCAATTTTTTTTTAAATAACTAAAACATTGCAAATCTGAGCTCATAATTCTTCCAGTTACAGAAAAAGAAAGACATGAATGCCAAAAATTAAAATTAATCCTTTTAATCTTAAATAGTTCACAAAATGTAACATTTTCAATAGTTTTTATATAGAGTGCATTTTAGTTGAATGTTCTGTACAGAGGGTTTATTGTACATATCAGCTCTTAGGACTGGAAATATATTTCACAGTGCAAATAAATGAACAAGGTGCTAAGAGGAGAAAGTACAGAAACAACCATCAGCCTCTGGTTTTACTCTCTGTATTTACTCGATGCATTGTTACTGCTGATCAATCAAAGATGGAAATAAATAGCAAAACATTAACAAAAACACACAGCGTGAAAGCCTATGTAAATTATATGTGGATATCTTTGGGTATAGAGTTAAAGAGAAATTATGGTCAAAACCAAGAAAAAAAGTCACAACCATGGACAAATCTTAGTAGCAGAATTATGTTGGCATATGTCAAACTTAAAAAAAAAAAAATCAAAATCATAGAGCAGGATTACAGTGGAGAACTTGAAACCAAAATAAAAGTTATAATCACAGATACAACGAAGTAGCAGGATTATGGTGGCACGGCCAACAAGTCACCAACACATTTTACTCTAATAAAGAAATTGAAGACCGAAATCTCCTATATGAAGAAACAACTTGTAAATTGTGTACACACTGAGGGATATTGCCAGTTTGGGTTTAATATTAATTTTGAAGAATTATGACTTCTGAGCATTTACCATAAATGTATAATGCTTTCAGTTTTTGTCCCCTTACATGTAAAATATTTTACAATTTGTTTTTAATGGATTTAAAAGTCCTAATAGTAGAATAAGGGATGTAGCATAGATTAGGAAACACAGACAGATGTTTTTCAGATAAATAACTACATTGTATTAATCAAGCCCAGTATCAGCAACAAACTATACAGTTTGCTCTACAAATCAGCCATAGAGAAGTGACTTGAAGAAAAATTATGGAAATGGACCCAACAGATGGGTCATACCCCAGTATAAATCCCAAATTTCAAGCCAAATAAAATGATTGTTCCTATGAGCTGTCAGTATTAGTGATTATTTCATGTTACTGCAAATCTGAAGCTCATGTTCTAAGTATCTTATTATAATGTGGCATATTAACAGAAACAAAATTAGTTATGAAGAACAGGCACAGGGGAAGAAAAGTTGCTGACCACAGCTCCCTATCCACGGTCAAACCTTTCCCCTATTGGACAGCAGAAAAAAATGGAACAATATGTAATTTGAATAATTTTAACATTGCAATTGCTATAAAGAAGTTAAAACTAGTTTCCCAAAAAAAAAAAACAAAAAAAATCTCTTTACTAAGAAAACAACTAATTTGTATCACTTTATAACGATGTATCAAATGCCACAAAAAATGAATTCAGTTATGTAACCCAAAAAATGTATTGAATATATTTAAAATTACTGCTGTCATAAATGCCTATTGTGTCTGTAATATTATGTTATCCCACAATTCAGTAATTAAACTGAAAACAGGACAGGAGGATTTAATGCATTATATAATGTTGTCAGTCTAACATTTTCACAGGCTTTTTATAGGAGGGGGTAACACGGGAAGGTTGGGAGCAAAAGGGGATACTAAAATCACTAGATGGCTGAACAAAATGACTACTGTGCTGATAAACATTAACACCTTTTACCTTACTTGCTGCAAATGGATATCAACCACATACTAATCTTATACTATGCTCAGCTCCCATTGCTCATCTGGTACCAGTGATCCCAAATGAACAGAAGAAAGTGAATACCATTGCTTGCCTAATGCAAACCTGTTAAGCCCACCCGCTTGCATGGTGCACTGAGCATACAGCCGGTACCGGTGTGCCAACCTACCAACAAATACAACTGGCCCATAGAAAGGCAGAGGAAAGGGGTTTATTATAAAGGCCATGGTAACTATGACTTAGTAGAATACCTCAGATTTTAGGATTCCATGGCACACTGTAGATAACAGAAGACAGAGTAGACATTTGGAGGCGACTGCACTATGGATCAGGGAACCATCAGACAGACCAAGCCTACAGGTTTTCCTCATGAGAGAACATCTGTTTACCAGAACAGAGAAGACATACAGGCAACTTATACTTTATCCTGGACATCTCCTAGCCTCCTAAACCAATCACAATTTCTAAGGAGCAAGATATAGATGAGTATATATATATAAAGCTAGAAAAGCAGAAAAACACATTTACCTGCAAAACATGTATTACTTTACAATGTCAATCAAGCAAAACAGCACTGAAATGAACATGAAATAGAGGTAGCCAAAGTCATCTATCCGCTTGCATGAAGTGCACTGTGCCATTATGCTAATACAATGCTCAGTGGGAAACGTATATTACATTGTAAATCAAAGGGTATCAAAGCTAAAGCAAAACTCATTTTTCTGCATTTCCCCCACCAAAGTTCTGAGAATCATACCAACCCTACACGTAATACCTTAGATGTATCACTAGAGGCGTTGGGGTCAGTTCTTTGCATTGACCATTAATGCTTAATAGATGGTGAGGCACAAGATTAAAATTCTGCACAGCAGACATATATATTACATACTGGGACAACTGAAAAGATTCCTGTATATAAAACACACTCTGTCAAAAAGATCTAAAAATGTAGTGGAAACAATGCACACAAGCAAAGAAGCCTTATAGCTAGGAGTTGTACCGGATATTTAAGACAATTCTCAAACAGGAAAAGCAAATTCATGTAGAGTTCCAGAACCAGTCACCCAGAAGCCAGAAAGTAATGTAATGCAGCATAGACACTGCACTTCCATTAACAGCAACACTAAAGAATATCATATTCCCCAAGGTGCACTGGGCAGCGTACTTCTGGAATATTTGTAAGCTTGTTACCAAACTAAAGAGGTTCAGTAATTGTTCTGAAAAAGTAACACGGCACATAGCGGCTCAACTTCATTTTTTTCTATACATATGCAGTGTCCTACAGTAAACTCAACTCAGTGTTTATTTTTCCAGTTACCCCAACATTCTCCTGTATATGTTTTCATATATATATGTAAGAGGTACTTTGTAATCAGGTTTAAGAGGCCCTTAAACAATACATCTGTGCAAATAGCTGCATGCTTTCCACCTGAAAAGAAAGATGTACTAAGAAATAGTAAGAATCCATCACAGTATCATAGCCCTTAATGCAAGCATGCAAATATCCCTATACAACATACAAAACAGAGAATAAAAGCTTGACTTGCAATAAACCTCAAACATAGGCACAAACATGTATGCTGTATTAGCCAACGTAATGGGCAAATTTAAGGTTCTGTGTCCATGTTTCTAAAAAAAAAGGTGCCATTAGGAGTTTCAGATATAATAATAAGACTGATAGTAAGCACCAAACCAAATGGTTCAGTACACACTTTTCTTTTACCATGCTGTCCAAAACATGAAAGTATATTGCCTGCCACAAAAGGTCCCTTATCCCCCTGAACAGCTATCCTAGTAGGGCTGAAGCAATGGAGCTGAATGCTGTGCTTCATCATCCTGAAGGCTTAGCGTTTGTATATACTGTTGGTGCAAATGCAGTTCACAAAATGCAGCTACAATCCTATATCCTGACTAAAGTCACCGCAAGAGGGTTCTATGGTGACACAAGAAGCCTATATTTGGGACTGTAGTACTGTATACAAATAACCTGGCAAAGAGCACTTTATTAACTACCAAAAGGTGCTCTTTAAATACCACTTGCCAGAGCTCTAAATTGCCCATCAAATCTTTGAATAAAGCAGGTTACCTGTGCAGGACACAGAAGTGCCTGATGAAGAGTGGATACCTTGTGGTATAGCTAGTAGTTGTTGCTCATATTAAATTGACCTGTTCTGATATATATATATAAGACATTTGTAGCTTATTCAAGATCCCTCTGAACTGCTTAAATAGGCCAATAAAAGTATTCAAAAATTACAAAACAAGTCTGGTTGAATGAAATAACCAATGTGCACGATACCATGACCTGGTTAAATGAAAACCTTCACTAGGTACACAACATGTGGTAGCTACATGTAGGCTACATACACACGTGCAATCATTGTCGTTGTAAAGGACTGCACGATGCATGAACGAGTGCTGTACATACAGCACCGTTCTGCTCTATGGAGAGGGGATAGGGAGAACGACGGAGTAGCACCCTGCTGCGCGCTCTCCCCCTACGCTTCTCCATGAGGATCATTCGGGCGCTGTACACATGCCAGATTCTAGTCCCATATCGACCCTGAGCCATTGGACGTGTGTTCGCAGCCTTAGTCAAAATGCGTTTAATTGACTGTAAGGTGAAATCACTTGCATACAATATTGCCTGGTCAGATGTGTTTACTGTGTATGAGATTAGAAACATGTCGTCACCATAAAATGGCAACACTTCAATGTCCGGGTTCATAAACTGATCACCATTTGACACAACATCTTCTTCAGCAAATTACAGCACCCCAAATATTAAATAGATAACAAAATATAAAGAACTGTGCCTAATTTTTAAACTAGAAGGTTTACACTATGTACATGTTCTTAAATAAACCTGCTTGCTAGCATTCTTCATTAGAACACTTCTTCACTACTAATATGTCCAATAAGTATTGCAGTTTAACAGTCCACTCTTCTGTCATGGAAAAATAATATATATTCTGCATAATTATAGGATACAAAAGTTTTTAATATTCAATTTTTTTTTCCGCTGTTTATGGGGTTAAGGGATTGATTTTAGCTGAAGTAGGTTAATACAATCATCTGTATGGGCTGTCTGCAGACAGGACAAGGCTTGTTCCTTTTCTTCAGTTTCTTTGCACAGCTAAAGCATGCCATGAGGTGTCCTGTTCTGCCATGAACAATACATCCATTTTTGGGTCTTGTCTGACAGATTACACAAGGTTCTACACTTGTCAATGGCAGGCTTTTTTCTGAGCATTCCTCGTAGGATCTCTCCCGCTCAATCCCTTTGTGCTCCTCCTGACTACCGGAAGCCATGCTGCCGGATGTTGAAGGCTGGGAAAAATCCTCCGTTTCTTGGGATTCTGAACTTTGTACGCCTTCTTCTTCCTTCTTTTCTAGGTTTGATTCTTGGGAATCTGCCAGTTTTGCCTTTTTGCCATCAGGCACATCAATACCCTCATCATCCTGAGAATCTTCCATCTCTTTTCTCTTTAACGTGTTACTTTCTTTCTCGTTCTGATCGGGAAGCCAGTCTTTCCGAAGAGACCAACACCTGTGACAATATCTTGGGATGGGAGGATTCATCTCACCACACTCACATTTCCAATAGTCCTGCAATGACAGTTACAAGACACACTTACCATACAGTACCCCAACAGTCCAGTCAAAATAAATACATTTCAACATGCATGTTTACAATGGCTCTTTTCTTTGGTGGCAGACCTACAGATTACTTACAGATTAAAGGTTTCTGGTAGAGTCTAGGTTATGTGAGAACAGAAAGGTTGGATTTAAAGTTTCAGACTATACAGTACGTTTCCATTTGCCTATGCAGAGCAGAGAAATGGGTCACTTAACTACCTCTTTCTTCAACAGCATGTACTCACTGCTCTATTGGATCACAGAGACCAGGGAGAAAGTTAGCCCTGAGCTGCCTTGACAGATCATACACAGATCAAATGACATCCTAAAGAAAAAATAAGGCACATGTCACATGGGAAAGGGCGAGTAAGTCAAAGTTTCCAGTCCCATTCTAGGAATTACCATTTGTTCCTTTTTGGTCCTGGTTAACAAGCGATGCAGAGCTGAAGTGAGCAGAGTGTAGTTTATGATCAGGGTTAGATGGTCTTTTCCCTTTGGCCAGCATGACAAAATAAAAGGGTCACTTTGGGTTTTAAATTTAGAACTTACTGGGGTTAGATGGTAATTTAGGGTTAAAGTGAAGCATTTAGCTCTTTGGGTGAGGGTATCAGTAAGTATAGGATTTTTGGATGTGGTAATTATGTGCCAAAAACACATGGCAGAAGTTGTGTCAATAGTGTGGGTGTTGGGTCTTATGCTGGCAGACATCACAATCACATTTATACTAAGCTAATGTACTAGTAATAACCTACTTAACTCAAATTGACTTCCTGTGCCTGGCCTAAATGAGCCATTCATGTGCATTATAAATACAAGCCACAACTACATGTTAACACATACATTTTTAAAGCCAAATACTAATATACAATCACATTTTAGTCTAAAGTTCATTAAAAACTACTTACCGCTTCAGAAATTTCAGTATCATCTTCAAAAGAATCAGCATTGCTATCTTCAGCTTGGTATATGGTTACTTGATATACCTAAATTTAGAAAACAGACACTCACTACAAAAAAAACAATATTCTTTCACAGCAGAAACCAAACTGTAATCTTGACTATAAAACAATTGAAATTGTATGTGTAGTTTTCATTATTATGGAAATGATACAGCTGTTACCAACCAATACCTTTCATGCTAGTTTTAACCTTTTGCAAATATATCTCACATTTGTGTGTTTGCACCTTTTTTAGGATTATTAGTACACCTGGAAAATGCACTACATATATTACTAATGCATGGCAAGTTGACATTAAAAACAGAAGAGTGTTAGGTAATAATAATAAAGAACACTTTTAAATACCTACATCTGCCTTTCTCAGCCAGGGTTCCTAAGGGGTTTCTTAAGCTGTGGCTGACAAACCTCTCATATAATGGTGATATAATGATTGAATACTTCATCACCACTTGGCAGAGAAAGCGGCATGACAACAACAATCTTTTGTAACTGTAAGGGTGGTATTCTCACTACCAATGTGAGAAAACATTCTTCTTACAGACTCCTTGAAGTGGAGGTTCAACCACAGTGTTCCATTTTAACAAGTACCTTTAAAAAGGGAGTCCTCTATAACTTATCTTTTCTTTTATCTGTGCCCACTGAGTACATTACAGTTCACCTTGAAGTGAGTTTTCATTATAACAATAGAAATGCAGACAAAAGAGAAGTTGTCCACTTTACTATACACTACTGTAATTGCTAACAATATATGAAGACTTCACTTTTATCTCCTACCTGTTAATGCCATTTTAGCTAAAGGCAAACCCAACTTGTCATAGGCATACTAGAAAGGCTAAACAAAATGTACCTACTGGAGCCCTAAATGGTAAAAACTTGGGAGGAAATCAAGTCTTGACCACAAGAACCCAAATTTAGGAAATCAACAAATTAGCAAAAAGAACCAAAAATGTAATTTTCAGGAATAAGCACCATGCAAATACTTTAATCAGTTAAGTATGAATTCCACTTTTACCAAAGTGTCCTCCAAACCAACCAGGACCAGGTTTTATGCTTGGGTCACATGCAGGTTTGAGAGACACTGACCACTACTTACACAATGGGCCAGAATTCATAAAGCTCCCCAAGACTGGAGATGATAATCGTTTGGGCACATGGGTAATCCAGCAAACCTGAAATAAATTTTGTCCAGGATTGAAACATCTGCTAACAAAGAACAAATGATTTTTTAAAAAATCCATTCCAGGTTTGCTAGATCACACAGGTTCCCATGTTAGTACATCTTCTCCAGTCTTGGAGAGCTTTATGAAATCAGGGCCAGAGTATTTTGAAAGATTCTACTGAAATCATTTATTCTAGTTTCCTACCTTGTAGACACTGTTTAGCCTTGAGGATTTGTTGCATTGCTGGCAAACTGTGAGCTCAGTGTCTGTGTGTGTGGGGGGGAAATGTCAGGCTGTTTGGCATTCTTGGATGCCTCCCCACTCACATCTGAACAGATGGCATAAGGTTTGGAGCAATGGGGACTAAGGGCCACTCACTGAAATGCAGAAGTACGTGAACATGCATTTCAGTGATGTGAGAAGTTGTTGTTCATCTTCAGTACCCAAAATGTAACAGATCAGGCTTACAGCAGCCTATGGAAGTAAGAGGAAATACTGCAATGAAGGCATGGCAATTTGGTGTGTTTACAGAAAAACAAACAATAAGTACAATGAAGTACAGACAAAAAAATGACCACATCACTTTGAAATCACAATGCCTTCACACACAATATGTGCACCCACCTTCATTCAGTATAAATGTTTCTCTAAGCACAATCAAAAAGTTCCTCAACAAACAACACAATCAGAAACCAATGTACACATACACATAGCAAATAATTGCTAACCTGGAATGATGATAAGCAAATATGCAGTACTTAAATAACTAATTTATTATCGCTAAGTTTAAAGACCAGGTTGTTTTTTTTTATAAAGCAACATTAAAAAAACAAATTTTCTTAGCATGCATAAAAAAAATAGCCAATGAAATGTTCTTTTTTTCTAAGCCACACCAATTATGCATCTCCATATTCATTATAAAAAACCACAGACACACGTAAATGACATGCATACTAGAATGCAAGTAGAGCAAAGTGCCTACATTTGTCTTAACAGCTGTTTGCAATAGCCTGTATTGCTGCTCTGACAATAGGAGAGCTAGGACAGCACACTGATTCAGAATTCTTCATTATCCAATCAGCTGTGCTCTTAAAGTGAAAGTCAATGATGTGGCTGAACTTACTGGTAAGAATGCATTGTTCAAAGAATTAAAAATCCTTTTGTTGACGTTTAACTTTAACTGCACCATATTTAAACCACACAATACTGTGTATTGTTTAAGTAGTAAAACTGATCTGCAGTATGCACTGCCATTTATAGCTTTGCTCCATCTAACACAAATATCAATGAAACCAGAGCTTATCTCCTCAACCAGAGCTTATCTTGTTTTGTTCTGCTGCCTCTGTCTACACAAACATAACATACACTGCTCAGCTGTGATGTACTTGCAAACGAATGGGCTAGAAAATGGGTGACAACACAATATATGGTGATTTTTACACAATATAATCTAATGGCTGATCAATATGTAGAGGCAAGTACAGGTACTGCTCATCCTTAATAAATACACCAAAGGTGAATAACTTCTAAAAAGAAAATTATATTTTTCAAGTGATATTCAATAGAACTCAACTAACATATTTTTACCTCATCATCTATATCATCTCCTGAAAGACTCTGTTCGTCTCCGCTCGGGGTGTAATCCTCCGAATATACGGACTCAACTTCAAATTCTACGCTGAACTGATCAGTGTCAGAATCTTGGTCCAGCCAATCAGAGTCATCTGAATGCGTATGAATATCCTAAAAAGAAGAAGAACAAAATGCTGAAAAGTTGCTATTTGACAGAAATGGTCTTTGCTTTCTAGGATGAAGAGAGGCAATCTAAACAGGTGGGAAACACTGACAATTTACAACTCACAGCTAATGAAAGCTGCAAATATTTACCTACCAGTGGATCCAGTTACAATTTTTATTTATTTTGCAAGCTAAAAACGTTTTTTCTTTTAACAATACATCAGCAACTATAGTCCAGCAGCAAGTTGAGCATTTAAGCTGTCAGTAACAGCAGAATATGAAAAAATCCAGAAATATTGATTGGCTTTCCCTGGATGCATCTTTCATCTGTTATACAGGTTAGCATGTGATTAGCAAGGTCTATGACCTAACACAAGGGTTTGTAATATCAAGGAGCCTCACCCCTTGAGGTGCTACAAATGTGTCCCACAAGAGCTGCATCACCTTACAACTCAGCTGTAACCATTGGCTATAGCTTTAAACATACTAGTTGTGCCGTTGCAACAAATAAGAATTCCTTAACACTATAAAGCCAAAGAAGAGATTTACTGGGTTTTGTGCACATGGACTGATGGTGGTTATACACTAGGAGATCTTTTTCATAGACCAGTATTCTCCCCAGGCCCTTTTAGCTGGGCGCACCACCCCGCATTTTTTGGTGATCACTCGGCTGTTTTGGGTAGTTACTGTAGACTTGGGGTATAATACAGGGGCCACCACCCGGCTAAAAAAAAAAAATTTCTGGGTTGAACACTGTACACATTAGAAATTCCAAATCTATGAAAAATATTGAACATATTCTTTGCCTCACAGCCTGTGTTTGTCTCGGTATTATTTGCAGGCTATAGATACACCGTGCATCTTTCTGAGGCAGCACCATGCACAACAATCCATCAGTAAATGTTTATAATATTCTATGTATAAATACCTTTAAACATAGATTAGCTTTTTCTTTTTTTACTTACCAAGCTGAACTTTTATTAAAAGAAAAATGTATTAATTACAAAGCACCCAAAGAAAAAAAAAAGAAAATGTTTAAGCAATGAAAGGTACACAGCATTTTTCTTTTTTTTAAATTTTAGTCAAAAACAACTAACTATTGATTGCCAGTTTTTGCAAATCAACCCAAAACAAACTGCATAATGTAAAAAAAACCTCCTGCAGTCAATATGGCATTTTGTTTCCTAAGTTTTCTGTCTTTGTCCACTCTGTCTGTATTCAAAACAAGTTGCAAGCCAGACACCATAAGTAAAGAATCTTCCTCCAAAGAAATACAGAATTGTCTGCATGAGGAAATCTGAAGCAATGATGCTGGCAACTTATACTATTGTCTCTCTGAGTCTGACACCACTTGCTGAAAAGAATACAAAACTCTCACAATAATTTGTTGTTCGCCAATAGCCTTACTTACAGCATTAGAAGAGGTGTCTGTTGAATCACTGTTATTTCTATCACACCGTAAGCCACTTATCACCCACCACGAAAGGCTTTCATCAAAGGTTAATGAAATACTGTCTGACTTATGTCGCTTTCTCTGCTGTTCTGTTGATTGATCATTTGAAGAATTTTCTTCTAAGCAAAGTAGAAAAAAAAAAATAGACAATTTGCTCAATAACTGCTTACATAATTCTACGACACTCTTGGTAAGAACGTCAAATCCATAGTAGCAGCAAGGTATCAGAGAACATGAAGGTGTCTTACCAGAGTCACTGTTGCTTTTTTTTGAGGATGATGCGGAGGCAGCTGGAGATAGCTTGTCTTCCAGTTCAGTAGAGAATGCCTAGATGTGACACAAACATAGTTAATAAAGAGACAATAGAAAATGTTATGATATGCAACAGTGGAGTGTAATTCCAGGTAAAAAGTTCAATATGCCATACCATGGACCATAATAGTAACAATAAAAGTGATGGAGACTATAATCTTAAAAGGTCTTAATAAAGATGTATGTAAAATTGGAAAGACTGACTTGAAAGACTAGAA
This sequence comes from Pyxicephalus adspersus, assembly GCF_032062135.1. NCBI lineage: Eukaryota > Metazoa > Chordata > Amphibia > Anura > Pyxicephalidae > Pyxicephalus > Pyxicephalus adspersus. Next base: position 86,300,522 of record NC_092859.1, read on the forward strand.
ACCACTTTTTTACTGTACACCCACCTGCTGAGGGCTCTGTGTTTGTGAAGTACACTTATCTTTCCCACACAATACCTCTCCCAAGGACTCTGAAAGAAAAAAAATGCTTCATGGTTAGTCAAAGATACTTATAAAGGTACTTATCAAAGAAATACCATAAAAGCTATACACACAGATGACTTTCCTTATTGTGCAAAGCACTGTAAAGCAAAATCCTTTGAACAAAAGCTCTGGGCTCTCCTAAAGATAAGATAGACACAATAAATGCTTTGAACCAGCTAACCTGACAGCTATATATCCAGCTAACCAGCTAACCCGACAGCTATATATCCAGCTAACCAGACAAATATCGAGTGATCTGTGGAAACAAAGTGCACGAGGCGCCACCTGCTGGCGAGATAGAAAACTACAAACTATTATTTTCAAAAGCTTCCTGATACCTACTGATCCAAATTAAAAATGTTAAGCTTATTACTAGCCTAGATCTGCTTCTTAGCTTGAAGGGGTTAACCCACTTTAGATCATATTAGGCTTCAGCAGGCTAGAGATATGCATTAAGCTTCCAAGCCTGCATGGAGGGAGATATGAGCCTTATGATGATGATGACATTTAACCATGTCTATAGTTTTCCACACTCTGCGTATTTTCAAAATAGTTTTCAAAGTAGCTATTTAGGTTTTCATGATTTATGTTTAAGGCAAAATTAAGGCACACGGAAAAGAAACATTTTCTGGTGCCCGAGAGTTTCCTTTGTGATGCCATTTACAGGGCTGGAACATATTTATTAATAATAAAAATATTCAGATGGATGTTAAAAATACATTTATTCACAGTGACAATATATGCGCAAATATTAAGACTAATAACATGATGAATATTACTGTCTAAGATTTTAGACTTTATTTACAACATATTTATGTTGTCCACCATTAACATACAAAAGAATTACAGCTATACCAAGAGTATTTATATGCAGCCTAGAAAACCTGTCAACAGAGAAGCCTCCCTAAAACTCCTGAACAGGTTCATCACATAAGAATTCAGAAGCAGGGGATAGGATTGTCCACAAAATATTAGACTTTTACTGCCAGTTCTATGCAGGCCAATTTATCTGGCCAGCTACAGAACCAACCTGCCACTTGCCACAGAGCATAAGTCAATAGAGAAATATGGCAAACATCACGCGTCTTACATTTATCTCTACATAAGACATATCTTACATCGCTAAGCATTGAAAAGGAATTTCCAAAAGCCACAAGACTGTCATAGAGTTATTTAATGAGAATAGCATATTATTAGGCTCACAGCCCTTGAATGTAAACAACCAGCAGCTGTTTCTAAGATGTTAGAATGCTTTGAAAATGAACAACATTAAAAGCAGCTCAGCAGGCCGGGGATAGCTATTTGAAAAGCTTTTACTACTTCTGAAGATTACATAAATAGTTTACCATCCATGATCTGTGCACAAGAGCACTTGAAAATACCTTGCCTCACAAATGTACTTAGATTTACTTCAGTTGTTTTGTTTCCTAAATACAGAAAATATGAAGGAGGATGACAGAAAGCTAAACCAATGATAGAAGTAAATTTATTTTATTAGCTTACCTTGTGAATCAGCAGTCACTAGATTTTTTGAGATCATTGCATACAGTCTCCTAAGGGAACAAAGAGGGAAATCATGTTTTAGTTATCAAGCAAACACTGTTACAAGTCTGATTTATTTTTATTTTTTTTAGGCAAACCTGCTAAAGAATACTCTTTGCAGACTTTCACTTTCACTTTTATATTTCTTGCTCCTTTCCTCTGTACAAGCTTTTGAATTATAAACTAGGGAATGAATGGCTGCTATAAAAATGTACATTTCCCAATTTTCAGGGCGTGTTGGCATACAAAATCAGATAAGCCTGTATCCTGTATTGGGAAAATTATGAGCAGTGCCAAAAGCTCACATCTCATTCTGAAAATGTGTATATATATATATATAATACTTTCCAATTTTATAATTGATAACAAAAAATGCTGACTACGTTTCTTGTGGGCTCCAAATGTGTGTGTGTGTGTGTGTGTGTGTGTATAAATGTGTGGTGTATTAAGGCATCCCACTCTCTTGGTTAGGTCCTTATTGAACAAAACTAAATCCTGCGGTATCTATGGCCAATGCATCAAGCCACAATATGAAAGGAATTCACATCTGTCATTTAAACAGTCTTACAATTTTTGAAATGAAAACATACAATGTGGTTAAAATCATCCAAATACACAGAACCAATTGTGTTAGACATATTTCTGTCACTAACAGGAGAACACATTTCTTGTAAAGTGTAAATGTCCACAGATAACCCTTAAATAGTCTGTTAACATCTGAGGATACAGAATAGGTTTGTAAGCTCTTCGGGGAAGGGTCCTCTCCTCTTCTTGTGTCATTGTTTGTATCTGTCTGTCATTTACAATCCCTATTTAATGTACAGTGCTGCGTAATATGTTGTCACTTTGTAAATACAATTTATTTTTATTAATAACAAGCATTATATAATAAAACATTGGTCCAGGTTAGCTGACTTACCTTGGCATCTATACTCCACCAATTTTCACAACAACACAATGGCAATCACTACACGCACAACCAGAAGATCACTGGTGCAACCTTTCTGAGTGAAAATGTGCAGTGACAACACGCAGTTTCATGATCCGTAGCCGTATAAAAAAACTCTGTGCTGACCTAGCATTGATTGAGACAGTGGATCTAAGACTTGCAGATTGCTCAGTAACATGCAGTGTTTTAAGCCCAGTCCAGCTATGTATGTATGTTTGCTTACAAACACAAAACAACACACTCTGGGCCTTATATATCAAAATGTGTTCAAGAAAACACAATCTAATACTCCCTTTACTTGACTTGGCCCTTCCACGTTCATGTTGCTGAATGGAGCTGCAAACTCTAATTACTTTTTCTCCTCCAAGTCTGGCTGTGACCTTCTCATGTGATGTGTCAGTGACACTGTCTGACAGGGAGAAATGCCACTTCTAAAAACAGCTCGACAATCAAAAAGTATGCATTAAAAGGGGGCTCAGCTTTAGGAGTAGTTTGCAAAAATGTTCCAAGTTCAGGTACACTTTACAAAAGAATTTGTTCCCATCACCCATTTCAGGAAGAGCCACTTTGTGTTCATGTTCTGTCAATTAAATCTTTCCCTTAGACATTTTGATATATAAGGCCTATAAATGAGTACTTAGGGAAAATTAAATTAGTAGAAAGTTATTTCTTTTAAGGTTAGCCATTTGCGATAAGTCATGGTGTGTTGGAAGTTGCAAGCCAACGATGACAGGAAGATGAAAGAGAACAGAATGACAAAGAATGTGATGTGTGTAAAAATAAATATGTAGAAGATCTGACAGGCACTGAGGGTGCCGCAATAAAGCAGAATCATGTTGTGTGGGTCTCTATTGGGAGTTCCGGAATATAACAGAATTCTAATGTCTATATTTAACCAGCATGAATAGAAAATAGAAAGATAGATATGGAAAAAAAAGAAGAATCAGGAATTAAAACAATGTTTGCATATTGCAATAGTTACATGTAGTAAATCCTGCTAGAATGGCACAAAGTCACAATCTTACATACACTCCATGAATATTACCTTGGTTCTTTTACAGAGAAGTTCTGTACCCCAAATAGTTCTCCCAGAGGATCATTAGAGCAGTGGACAATATGCTGTTGCTTCTCGTCATACAACTGCTTGGCCATAATGTACTGACCAAGATGGTAAATAACCTACAGCGTAAGTATGGAGACAATGCAATGAACTAAATTATATCATACAACAAATCACGGCTAATACAGACTGCATATGATCTTACTGAAACGCATCATCTGCCCACCTCTTTCATTGTAAACGTATCCTTCTGGGCACCAGCAGATTTTAACAGATGCAACAGAAGAGGATTGGGTTTAACCTGAAATATTAACCAGTTGTAAGAAACAATCTTAGTGACAGGTGGAGGTAAACGATGATTTAGATATAGAAATGATCTGGATGTAACTTACCAGGGTTTCTTTATCCGAGCCCATGATGGAAGAATTGTCTATACAATCTGTAGTGGTGGAGGATACACAATCTGTGGTAGTGGAAGTTTCATTCATATTGCACATTTGCCTGAAATAAAAAGGTGACATTCTATAAGTACAAGAGTGAATAGGTAGAAGTAATGAGTGAACTGCAGAGAGAATAATTCCTTGACAGGCTGACAGTAATTCTGCATCATCTAGATAACAGAGGCATAATGTCATGTGTGTAGAACAGCAGGAGACGGCTGGCCTTACCTTGAATATGTAAAGTGCTGTGGTGCTGGAGCCGAGCTCCTATGTACAGAGCTGTATGGTGCGGCCCATTTGCCTTTATTGGTGTGATGGCAGACAAGTCGGGGCTAGATCCTGGCACACACAGTGCAAGTCTGAGCATGATCCGCCACAGCGCTGACTCACCACCTGTGTGCAGCAGCAACACGACTGACCGGCCTGACTGCTCTCTGCCCGACTGACCGGCCTGACTGTTTCCCACACACTGCCCGACTGACCGGCCTGACTGCTCCAGGTACAATGCCCCTCCACTCCGAGGACCAGCATAGGGGGTGACCGGCTCTATACCGGACTAACATGTCCCACCCCTAATGATACTCATTATGATCTCACCTCTCACACGAAACTGGCTGATAATGCCCGGGCATGTCCCGTCCACTCATTGTACACCGAGCACTGAGTCACCGAGACAAAGGCGGGACCAGAATCCGCGCCAGGCCGCACACCCTCCCCACACTGCACTACTTTAGCCCCGCTCCAACAGGCCGCACAGGCCTCAGTCACCCCAGCCCTGACAAAGACACCACCAGACGTACATACCGGACGGCACAAACCCACCTCGGCTCGCCGAGACCTTCACCTTCCTCCATTGTGTTCGGTAATTGGTTATTTCTCCGTGTTTACCCTATAAAATGATGTAATCGTATCACAGGCGACATGTACAGCCAGGGCTCTCCAGAGGAAGCGCGCCATCCCAGGAGCTCCCCCTGCTGGTAGACACAAGCATGGACACCTAACCTCTCCCTGCCGGGAATGACACGTCTGACTTGTCGCTGCTCCCATAATAATATTATTATTATTATTATTATTATCATTAAACAGGATTTATATAGCGCCAACATATTACGCAGCGCTGTACATTTATTTAATTTGCAATTCAATGTACAGCGCTGCGTAATATGTTGGCGCTATATAAATCCTGTTAAATAATAATATTAATAATTGCAACCTCTAGCAGCTGCAACAGTAAAGTCAAATGACAGCAGGTACTTTTTATCTTTTTTATGACACAGATTCTTATTATCAGCTGGATCAACAAACATTGGTTACTTTATTTTATTTATAGATCTAAAAAAGTAATATACAGTATGTGATTTATTTTTGTGTTTTTTTTTCATATGAGATTGAGTCCAATTCTCATGCATATGCAAACATCTTAGGTGTTCAGTGGTCCCCTAACTTCATTCATTAATCCTCTGGGGTGGATTGATGAACGACTGATTGGGAATGACTACTACTAGATTGTAAGCTCTTCGGGGCAGGGTCCTCTCCTCCTGTATCACTTTCTGTATTAGTCTGTCATTTGCAATCCCTATTTAATGTACAGCGCTGCGTAATATGTTGGCGCTATATACATCCTGTTTAATAATAATAATAATACTGTGCTTTCTCGTTTTCTCATCTCCCCTCTCCATTAGGCAGAACAGCGCTGTGTATGCAGCTCTCATTTGTTTGTCTGTCCCTGGAAATGATCATGAAAGATTATTTCCAGTGATAACCATCTGACACCTCTAAAGAGATTTGCAAATTATGGGCTAGTCAGAAAACCGATCTTTCTCAAGCAGATAATTTACTAATATAAATCATGCTGCCTCCTCAAAGGTTAGGTTTCGACATAAGAAAAAACTTTCAAAAAATGTCATTTGATATCATACTAAAACACTGGCACCCATTTATTTACCCCCCCAAAAAAAAGTGCAGATGATCAGACTTCAGATTAATTTTTGTATTTGAACGCTTCTATTCACTTCTGTGCTGGCTGATGGTATCTACTCAGCATTTCCTTGTCTTCAGAAACACTGTGTAAGTGACCTCTATAGGAATTTGTCTCAACAAAGTCCCAGACCAGTCAGTACAGGCTCACTTCAGTTATTTGTGCACACTTTGGAGCACTGCTGGTCAACTGTGTGGCCCCTGAAACTTTCAAAAGGCTGCACAAGAGCAGTGTATATTCATGTGTGCAGTGCAACATGTAGGACAAACTGAAAAGTAATTAGCATATGTTTCATGGACCACAAATTTAACCCACAGCATTGGAGTCAGTGGAAACAAAAGAAAACCCCAATATTCGGTGTTGGTAATATTGCAAGTTAACACTGTAATAAGGCCCGGCATTGCTGTCTGTGACCAACATATTCCCAAGTTAATTTTTCTCTTTAACACCCACTGCACTGCAGTGAAATTCAGCCCCCAAAATGAATGATCACTGCACTTAATTCAGGAGTCCCCAACCCCTGGTCCACGGCCCACTAGTGGACCACCGCCGTCTGACAGGTGGGCCACATCCCGACCCCACTTGGGGCGCACCGGCCAAAGCCGCAGGTTGTGTCTCTGGAGATGGGGGAGTGGGCAGTAAATTTGAGTGACACACGGCTCTCCGCAAATGCGCGGTCCAGAGTCTGAGATCAGTGGTCCGCGAGCTCCAAAAGATTGGGGACCACTGACTTAACAAGCTCCCGCACCAACTTTTCTCCCCTCCACATCCAGCTGGGACTTTACTTTTTACTGTTGGATGGAGAATACTCCAGCAGAAAGCGCAGGTGTACCTGGCTGGTGCTGAAACGCGGAGGGTATTTTAGCACCAGGTACCTGGCTGTAGCTCTCCAAAGCTTCAAAAGGGCTCTACATGATCTGGGACATGGAAGATTGCACACCAAAGGCTGGGAGGCTATGTTGGGCACCTGGGCTTTGAAGAAAACTAAAGTATAGAAGAGTTAAAGCATCTGCAAGGTGATTCTTTGATATATGTAAGTTAATATATTTTAAAGTAAAACATTTTAAGCAAGATTACATCTTAATGTACTTTATAGTTTTAAAATTTTGTTTCCTGGCAGTTCCATGTCAGCCTACAAATGGGTTAAGGCCCTTGCTGCTGGTACTCCCCTGATTTATAAATAAAATTAAAAGTAACCCCTGCACCTGGTGTCCCTTCTTTTTCCTCCTCTTACTCTCATCAGCAGCTGTCTACTTGATTGGAGTAAAGCACTGACTGACGATGATCTCCTACTGTATAGCTTCCATTATGGAGCGGAGCTTTTATTACATTTAATTTTAATGGATCGCTCTGAGCCAAACCCAATAAAGACCAGGCTAGCCCAAGAAGGTAGGTGGTGCACCCATTTGTCACGGTGTGTTTTGTTATGTCTCGCAGACAGTACCAATCTCTTTTATTTTGTGTCCATGCTACCAGCCGTAAAAAGACTCGGATCCCCCTCAGGAAATAAACATGTTGCTGGTCACATGCATAAACATGGTTTAGCTGATAGTTACACTGGCAATTCCTCAATGGATAAATGTATGATTGATGTATGATGTTGATGATGTATTAAGCTATAAGAATAGATCCTGAGTGTGCAATTCCACCCCCCAAAGCCATGCCTAAGAATATGTGTGTGAGAGTTTCTTCAAAAAAGCTGCAGGAGATAAACAGATAGACAATTCAAAAATCCTGGAGATGATGAGTTCTAGGTGTCAAGACCTTCCTCTTGCTCAATCTGATACGTTTTGTAGAGAAAGTTCCCTTTCGAAATCTTCAGATAATTCTATCATGGAAGATGTGGAAATAATAAACTTTGATTTTTCCCTAGTTCAAATATGTTATTGCTATTAAACAGACCTTGGCTTGGGTAAATGAGGCCAAAGATCCTCCAAAGAAAACAAAATTCTTCAAAAGGCTGACCAGAGAATTGGAAACCTTTCCATTCTTGGATGAAATCTGTGATATAATTACTGAAGAATGGAATAGAACATAAAGAAAATCTTCCTTAAGTAAAAGTTTTTTTCCAAATTTTATTAGTTTAACCTCCCTGGCAGTCTGAATAATACGTATTTTTAAATGTCAAAACAGTACATTTAAAACATTTTTATTTTAAATTTCCTGCCTGGTCCCACCCTCTAGCTGCACGCTCGCACTGCCTGGCCCCGCCGGCATCTGTGTCCCCTGGCCTCGCATCCCCAATGTTCACACGCCAGGAGCGCAGATGCAGGCCGGCATCTGTGTAGCCTGGCGATGCCAAGAAGCAGATGGTGGGCATCGCTGGAAGATGCCACGAGCATGTGGGGACCAGGTAAGACTTAAAGACTCCCCAGCAATTCCACTGCTTTTAGTACTAAAAATTAACCCCGAGCCACACAAGGGAATACCTCCAGGGAGGTTAAGAAAGAGGAAATAAATGACTTACAAAATGCTGGCTTAATGGGACTGGCAAGACACATAACTCTATCCTTAGAAAATGCTGTTTCCTTCTGTGATGTGCTAGACAGGTGTGTAGGTATAGATCCTAACAAAATCTGTCAAGCTCTGGGTTCAGATGCACTGACAAGATGGGTTCTAAACGAGCCGATACTGGTGTTAACAATCATTCCCAATTGGTTGAAATGCCCCTGGTTTCCACTGTTACTGTTAAGGCAATTGAGTATCCTCAACTTCAAACCTGCAGAAATTCTTTCTCACAAGGTCCCCTATTCCTCCTGAACTCAAAGAAACTATGCCTGACAGCATGGGTATTGAAAGAAAGAGGCTAAACCTTGGGTGCTCTTAGCATGTGGTCCAAACACTCATAAAGGTGAGAAAGTTCAGTACTCATTCAAATATTCATGACCTCCCTTAACTTACAGGCAACCCAGCTGCAGGTGCAGCATGTACTGGAATTTCTCCAGAAAGGCCTAGATATGAGGCTCAGCCTTCACATCTTGAAAGGTCATGTCTCGGCCATCTAAGAAATCACAGACCTCCATTGGACCCGAAATTCGTTGTATCTGTGATATAATTCTTTAAAGCAAAAGTCCAAAAAAAAACTCCCAGAAGGCTAAGATTCTACCTTCTGCACTGTATTTCCTTGCGCCTGACAAGTTCAAACCAACCAAAGATATGCCCCTAGGCCTACTGTCACAAAAGACAGTCTTTCTTGTTGCAATCAACTCAGCCAGTAGAGTATAAGAAATGGCTTTTCTAGGAGCTAAAGAACTCTTCATCACCTTTTTTCCAGATAAAGTAGTACTAGTACCCATGCCCTAAAGACTAAACTCAAAATTCCCCAAAACACAAAAAATACACTTACCTTTAATCCCGTAGGGTAGTCTGATACATCCGGAAGTCTCTTCCATCGGATCCCTTGTCACCCCGGCATCTGTCTTTGGGCCGGCGCTACGGGCACCGCCATCTTCTCCACTTCTTCCTACATCACCTGACCCAAGCCTGAGATTGAGTGCCGTAGGTTGGAAAAAAAACTTGCCGATCTCACTGCGCATGCGTGGGATTGACAATTTTTTCCCTTTTCACGAAAAGGCTCCTTCTGTGCATGCCCAAGATGCTCAGGCATGCGCAGAAGGAGCACCTAAGAACCCGGATGTGTGATGTAGGTATCCTAGGAGGCTTTGCACTCCCATTTATTCTAATTAGGGGGCGCTGCTGCACTTTTTTAAAAAAAACATTTTAAAAGGGTGTTGCATGTAAAAAAAAAAAAAAAACAAACAACAGAATTTCTACTTTACATTAAAGGGTTGTCTACACTTTTATGTAAAGCGAAAATTCTGAGTTTAGGTACGCTTTATTTCTACCCCTAAGTGACCTCTTCATTTCATCAGAACCAAGAATTGTTCTACCTACCTTCTAGACGGTCACCGACATTGACTTTGATGTGGGCAGTTACCTACACACATTTGGAAGCCTCATTTCCATACTGAGATCAGAACACCTCTTTTGAAAGAGGAAGAAGGCTTCTAGCAGACTCACTGCCTTATGGATTGTTAGAACCATCTCTATGGCATATAGTGCTAAAGGTGTACACATTCCCTCTATCCACACCTATTAAGGACTTAAAGACAACTAGTTACGGAATGTCAGGTGCTGGGGTTACTTTTATTTATTGCGTTACATTCCTGGGAGTAGGAGCAAGGGGATTAACCCATTTGTAGGCTGACGTGGTACATGTAAAAAAAGGAAAATTATAGTAGGTAATATTCAATTTTTCGTTTTCCATGTATAATTTGGAAATCTATCAGGTATCAGATAATATTGTGAGTTTGATTTTTCTATTGTAAAATCATACAAGCTAAATGCATAGTGAATTTTTATTAAAATGAGGAAGTACAAAAATAAAAATGAACTTTAAAACAAAATTTACTTTAAGGCAACATTTACAATAACACCTTTGAATATGTGTTAAACTAAAGCTACGTACACACATCAGATGATTCTCGTCCAATAATCCAAATATCGGGCGAGAATCAGGTGTGTGTACAGTTCTCATTCGATGTGGTTCATGGATCCGTCCTGGCGGATCCACGAACGACAAACAATCATAATACAAGTAATGGAGAGAGAGTGAAGCAGGGTGCCGCTCCGTCATTCTCCCCCCTCCCCTCTCCATGGAGTAAAACGGCGCATATACAGCACTCGTTCAGTCTTTTGTTGTTGGAAAGGATCGTGAAAGATTCTTTCCACTGACAATTATTGAACATGTGTACCCAGCCTTAGATTTCATTGGCTATAGGCCTGTGGCTCCCTGTGGTCAATTGTCCCAGTTTTCCCCAAACCATCAAATGATATGATAACACAGGAGTCACAAAATCTGCTTACATGTAAATTGTATAATAAGTGCAGTAAGGGTATTAAATTTCTAGTTTCTTTTTTGGGATAGGGATTAATGCACGTGGTTTTAAATACTATTTAAAACACAATGTCAGTACAGGAAATCATCTAAAATATTACCTTTTTGTAATTCCAACCTCTGTAACATGTGAATTTTTTTTCTACAATATCAAATCTGTAAATCATAAAGACACAGTAACAATATTCGTATAAAATTTTCTTTAAATTTATTCAATATGAATACTTTTTTTTTGTTAAACTTTGAATTTGCACTCATGGAGGTTTCAAAGTTTCCTTAATTGTGTGTAAAGAATGAAAAGCATCAGTTACATTTAATATTCATGAACACATTCATCCTACATATCACAACACACTTTGCCTCCCAACAGAAATATGGTTTATATATACCTGTATGTGCACATATTGCTGAAGCTTTTCAAAAATTCTGGCACAGTTCTTGCTTGTAGACACAATCAATATTATTCTCATGTAAATTCATTGGGTAAAATTGTTAAAGTTGGATATAGTTTTTTATGTGCAGAGAAAAAAAAATCTAATAATGAAGAAGTCTTTTAAGGTAGGACTTATGGCCTCTGGACCAATTTACTTTTATTTGCTTCCTGTTCATTAAGTTTGAAGTGAGTGTAAATTAAAATACCAAGCAAAGTGCATAATATTCCAAATCCTTGATTAATTGACAGCGGGTCCTGAAATAGGATGTATCCTCCCAAAAGCGTGATGCAAAATTTGAAGTGTCCAAACATGTTGTAGCTGAATGTATATGTTAAGGATTAAACTGTACATATTTGAGCAATAGATTATCAATAGTAGATAGCACTATAAAAACAACTCCTTATATTTTATGGTTTGTAGAAAGGTATAGCAATTCTAGCTCTACATTTTTGCTTATTTTTAATTAAACATGTGCTAAGGCAGGGGTGCCCACACTTTTTTGGCTTGTAAACGACCTTTAAAATGACCAAGTCAAAATGATCTACCAACAAAAAAAATGCTAAACATATTTATTTTTTTAATATATACCGAGTATACTTTATATTTAAAATATATTTTCTTTACCTTGCATAACAACAGTAACATGTATGCCACAATACAATTCTGTACATTTTTGGCGATGACGTCCCAAACTGAATGGAATTAGCCAAACTTGCATAGTTCAGACAGTAGTTGCTGGTAGCCAGCCTCAAACAGACTTCCAAATGATCGTCAGTCATGGTGGAACGGTATTTGGACCTAATAACTCCTTTGCACGGTAGAGTTTATTTTGAAAGGCAGAGCTCCGCTATCTACTCACGTTGCCTTTGCGATCTACCGGTAGATTGCTATACACCTGTTGGGCACCCCTATGCTAAGGGAATGTCACTGGATGTGACAGCCTGCTTTTTCCCTGCTTATTATTCATCATTCCTATCAGTTTTAATTCTTTATAGGGTTACTATGTGGCATAATGTTCATAGGGTGAGAGAGATAAGTGTCAATGCTACCCAGCAATATGTCAGAGTTTAATTGACATAACTACCCAGGATTAGGTCAAAACAGAGGACAACAAAGCTGTTGCAAGTATACAGAGGCACATACTGTCAGCAGTTTTTGGTCCATGAAATGACAATCTCTTAATCCTAGTACTGACAATTAAATCGAACAGTAAAAGGTTATATTAAGGGAGAATAGAGGACACAATTTGGAGATAGGAGATGGTGAAAACTGCCTGCATATATATGCAACAGCCTCTAAAACCATCATGTAGCAGCCAAATACCAAGTTGTTCTGATCGGTAAAGGGCACATTTTGCAAATTAGGTCAAACAAAAATCCACCTGCAACTAAATGAAGCACACAGAATCTTTCTGGTAAATGTGATGGGGTATTGACCATATATCGATAGCATAGTTTGAAAAGGATACGTAACTGGTGAAGTATTCCCAATTATCCAGTAGATGGAGAGGTTTACAGTGAAAGCAATAATGCCCGAGAGCAACACCATTACCTGAAGAAGAAACATGAGAATTTACATTGCAATTCAGATAAACTTTTAGTAAAAACACCCGTCTATGGTCTAAACCAATGTTTCCTAAGCAGTGTTTCATGGAACTCTAAGGTTCCTCCAGAGGTTGCTAGGGGTTCCTTTACTAATGAGCAATTTGTGCAAGGGCAGTGTTACTTCCACTAGCCAGCAATTCTTCTGACTGCCCACCATACTAATGTACTACAAGCTGTGGCTATAGTAATTACAGTAGGGGTTCCCTGAAGAACCAAAAGTTACTTCAAGGGTCCCCCATGTCAAAAAGTACCAGAAAGGCTGGTCTAAACAAACAAATTTATAAGCACATTGTATCTAATCATTTGTTTGTGTAAAGCCAAAAAAAACCAATTTAAATACTGAATAAAGCTTTATAAATGTAAAAATACGTAAATACTATACCTATATGAAACTTGAATTCAAATGCTCTTTGAGTCCTATTTAAAGTTTTTTTACAGTCTAAAACTTACCACAGCTGTGAGTGACCATGGTCCAAATATTCCTCCTTCTCCAATTATGGGTTCAAAGAAGGGCACAACAGCAAGCAGCATAGCAGAGGACAAAGGTGCTTGGTAGTACAGCAACTGCATAGAATTCACCTGTAACTCATGCTGTTTGGCTCCAACCCACTGCAAATAAATGAATTTCCAGAAATCAAGAACAGCCAAATAATGGTGAATGATAAAAACATGCAAAGTATAACACAAGTCCAAAATGTACAGAATTTTAATATAGGACCTATATCCTAAATTCAGTAAACATGCACAAAGAATAGTAGAATCTAGGAAACTGTATGCAAATTATTATAAAGGTCAGCATGCAACTTCCATGATTTTATTTTTGTTTACTCTGATAGGATATAGATAACCTTGTCCCAAACAGCAAACAACAGTGCAGGTCAACAAATGGCATCACAGTGAGGACACATTTGCAAAGCCTAAGCAAAGATCATACTGAACATAATGAAATCTAACAGAACATACTGATAGAAGATGAGTGTCATAAGCTCATCAATGCACTGCTTCTTCTTTCAAAGTCCAGTTACAGGTTGGGAGAAGTGACAAGAGCTGTAAATATTTCCTAAAGCGAAACTAAAGATTCATGTTAAATTTGCAAGCAGACAAGGCTTTACTGCAGAAAGATATGGACAATGTCTCTACTGCATTAAGTATGCTTACTTGTCTTAATGAAAACAAAACATAAAAAAAACTGAAGGCGGGTTTTTTTATTGTGGAATGAACAGGCTATGTCTCTTCTGCAATAAAGTTACAGTCCTTTTTGCAATGTTTAAACTAAACTTACCTTCTCTTTGCACCTCTCCCTGCACAAGCATCTCCAGCCATCTTGCATGGCCAGGATGGAATGATGTAACTTTACAAGGGGGTTTCATTCATTCTTGGCATTTAGCTTTGCTGGGAACATACAATATGCAGCACATGTAAAGCTCAATGTACTTTATAGAAAAGATTGCACACAGGCAGGTAAGTTTGTTTTATTGCCAAAGAGGCATAGCTTGTCTTTATGCAATAAAGATTCTGCCTGCTCAAAAGTTTTTCATTTTTAAGTGCCATTCCACTTTAAAGCTGAATTTCAGGCAAATTGTTTATCAAGTAAAACACATGTATTTGATGGGTGTATTTCGCTATTTGCCTGTAGCTAAGCTTTTAAAAACAGACAAGGCAGCTGAATTCTTTTTATCTGACCGACGGTACATGTAATATGTCCACCTACACCCACGCCAAAGTGATTATTTATTACCACTGTAAAAAAAATGGCCTAACAACAATGTTTTGCAACACAAAAAAAAATGTGAGATACAAACCACTTGATAAAGAGATGTTACAAAGACACCAAGGGCAGCAAAGACCATCCCCAAAGCATTGAACTTCACATCGTAGAAAGAGTTCAGAAACACTCCCAATGTTATAGGTATCTGCAAAATTAAAAGTATATTCATGAATAAATATACCAGCACAATCACAGCATTATAAATATACAGTATCTTTGACTCTAACATAGAACAGGTACAGCTGTGCGTATGATACACAGGGACATACAACCTGATAGGTGCAAATATTCTAGTACACTGCTTGGTCTGTCTTTGGCACAGGAACTTTTTAACTCCAGTCCCCAGGGGCCAATGTGTGCACATCCTGGCCCACTGGAACTGGAATTGGTCAGCCCTGGTTTAGTATATGCATAGCAAAATTGTCTTTATAATAGTGAAGGATAAGCACTCCAGTCAAGTTTTTATTGTTGCCTGTGTCCCTGCTTGATAAATTTACACTTGCTATCCATTCAAAATCTCAAAGAAAGGATTGGTGTAGACATTCTGGAGTCAAGGTGTTGTTAGGGAAGCACAGTAGGGGTCATTTAGCTACATATCAGATCAAGGTGGGGGTTCCACTCCACTCCAATTATCATGTAGCATTTCTCTACACTTAATATAATGCTAATACAATTTACCTAACTATTCCTTTGATGAAAAAAATAGAGATTTCAATGATAACTAGGTCTGTCTTGGGGGACTTTATCCATCTATTGTGCCAAATTTATCTATATCACTCCTGTGACCTTGCTGGAATCTATTGTTTGAGATCCTACATGAGGTTTGTGTGATGGACCAGGGGTAAACAGGAAATATAAATAAATGCACACACTCACATCCACTCCTCCATGCATTGTAACTATATCTAACTATTGGGAATATAGCATACACTAAATTTACATAACTTTTGCCACGTTAAACCGCAAAAAATCTTTTAAGCAAGGTGGGAAGAAATTTTAGGCAGGTAGTGGCCCCTGTATTGTGACCCAACTCTCATGTGACCACCAAAAAACAGCCGGGTGGGTACTGAAAATTGCTGGGTGGTGCACCAGGCTAAAAGGGCCTGGGGAGAGCACTGTATTGGGAATATAGTATATACTATGTACACATAATTATTGGGAATATAGCTAATGTTATATACACATACTATTGGGAATATAGCTAATATTATATACACATGACTTTAGGGAATATAGCTAATATTATATACACATACCTATTGGGAATATACACATAACTATTGGGAATATAGCATATACTATGTACACATAACTATTGGGAATATAGCATATACTATATGCACATAACTACTGGGAACACAACATAGAATATATACACATAACTAATGAGGAAAAGGTCATATTCCAAACTTGTCCTGTAACACTAGTGCAACTATAAAAACTATTCTGCTAGCTTTTATAAGATGTAATACCCTCATTTCAGTTGTGATCACGGGATAGGAAGTGAAAATATGTCACATGACAGTGTATTTAACCCCTTCTACTCAATCTGAAACAAAAATAAAAGTTTTGGCTATACATACACCACCAGCTCCTGTCTCTGGGAGCAGAGGTGTCCAGCAGATGTGAGGTGCACCAGCCAGAGGTGAATCCTTCCATGTAACCTTCCAGGATCAGTAGGGTTAGGGAATGTACAGGTTTCCCCATCACATCTACTTCCCCTAGACTAACACATATACAACATACAATGCCAATCCACACTTACCAAAGTGAGCTTGATCCTCATAGAGAAGGTCTTGCCATACCAAAGGGTTTGGATGAGGATGATCACAGGGGTAGTCATGACTTTTGCCAGCTGGTAGGTGCCTATGGTGTTGTTCTGCAGAGACAAGTTGGTGAAGACCACAAAGCCACAGAAGCTGAGGGCTAACAGCAACACCTTGGAGGTAGGGAGAGACTTAGGACAAAACACCCCAAGTCTCTGGCACAGGTACAGTCCCAGCCAGGTGACCACAAAGTGCACCAATGTCAGGCTCATGTTGGGGAACCCATGATGCACATAGATCCACTTGTTGATAAATACAATGCAGATAGAGGACAGCAAGTTTGCCAGAAGGCCAGCAGCAATCCTCCAGTGAGGAGAGACAAACATGATGAACTAAGGAAGCAGAATCACAACACAAGAAGGCAGAGGAAGAGTGAGATCAGCGGCAGCCTTGTACTATATAACAGGGACAGACACCTATACAGAACAGAGAGAAGCGATCACAGCAGACCGGATCGGTGCAAGCGATGAGGAACACACAGCGATGATGACGGTATAGGAGATCACATAGCGGAACAGCTACAAAGACTTGGAAGGCATGGAGATCACTCAGCCCTATTACTCATTGCTTTACTGGAACAAGAGCCACCTCTCTGCGCACGCGCAGCCGGCACATGTTGGACACGTCACAGAAGCCTATTGATTTTATGTGTGGGTGGGGCTTCACTCTTCATTGCTGAACTGTGTACCGTTTGTTTCAACCTTGTGGAAGCTGAAAGGAGCAAAGGAACGTGTGTGTGAAAGTATATTCATTGTACATTCACTGCATTCCCTATACACAGAGAATTCCTTATATACACAGCATTCCTTATAAACAGAGAATTCCTTATATACACAGCATTCCTTATATATACACAGCATTTCTTATATATAGTGCATTCCTCATATACAGAGCATTCCTTATATATACACAGCATTCCTTATATACACATCATTCCTTATATATAGAGCATTCCTTATATACACATCATTCCTTATAAATAGAAAATTCATACATACACAGCATTCCTTATATAAAGAGGATTCCCCTTACAAACAGCATTCCTTATATTCAGAGAATTCCCCTTATACAGGGCATTCCTTATACACTGAGAATTCCCCATATACATAGCATTCCTTTTATACAGGAATTCCCCTTATACAGAGCATTCTTCTAATATAGAGCATTCCTTATATACAGAGTATCCCTTATATACAGAGCATTCCTTATATGCAGAGAATTCCTTATATACACAGCATTCCTATATACAGAGAATTCCATGTATACAGAGCATTCCCCTTATACACAGCATTCTGTATAGACAGAAAAAATGTTCTGTCTATAAGGAACGCTGTGTATAAGGGGAATTCTCTGTATATAAGGAATGCTGCGTATATTGGGAATTCTCTGTATATTCTCTATTCAGAGCATTCCCCTTTTTCAGAGCATTCCTTATATACAGAGCATTACCCTTATATATACAACATTCCTTATATATTCAGCATTCACGTTATTTACAGAGAATTCCCATTATACACAGCATTCCTTATAAACAGAGAATTCCTAAATACAGAGAATTCCTTGTATACAGAGCATTCCCCTTTTACACAGCATTCCCCTTATACACAGCATTCTTTATATACTGAGAATTCCCCATATACACAACATTCCTTATTGACACAGCATTCCCCTTATATACAGAAAATTCTCATTATACACAGCATTCCCTATGTACAGAGAATTCCCCTTATACACAGCATTCCTTATATACAGAGCATTCCCCTTACACAGAGCATTCCCCATATACACAGCATTCCTTATATACAGAGAATTCCCCTTAAACACAGAATTCCTTGTATACAGAGCATTCCACTTATACACAGCATTCCTTATATACAGAGCATTCCCCTTATACACAGCATGCCTTATATACAGAGAATTCCTTGTATACAAAGCATTCCTTATATATAGAGCATTCCCCTTATACAAAGCATTCCTTATATACATAGAATTCCTGTTATACACATTATTCCTTATATACAGAGAATTCCCCTTATACACAGGATTCCTTATATACAGAGAATTCCCCTTATAAACAGCATTCCTTATATACAGAGAATTCCCAATATACACATTATTCCTTATATTCAGAGAATTCCCCTTATACAGAGCATTCGTTATATACTGAGAATTCCCCATATACACAGCATTCCTTATTGACACAGCATTCCTTATATTTAGAGAATTCCCCTTAAACACAGCATTCCTTATTGACACAGCATTCCTTATATTCAGAGAATTCCCCTCATACACAGCATTCTTTATATACAGAGAGCATTCCCCTTATTTACAGAGAATTCCCATTATACACAGCATTCCTTATATACATCCTTCCACAGTTATTGTCCCACTTACCTTTCTGAGCTGGTAGAAAAATACCCCCCCAGCCGCTCTCTTCCCTCCTCCAATGACCTACTAATGACTTCCTCACGCTTAACCTCATCACACACATGGCTCCAAGACTTTTCTAGAGATGCCCCGACTCTCTGGAATGGTCTTCCTCTTCCTATTCTGCTTTGCTCCTACCTTCTGTTTACACAGGGATTAAATCTGCCAGGTAGAATGGGAGACATACCATACACAATCAAATTAAGATTCCAGGGAAAACAATTGGATACACAGGGATGAAATTTGGCAGGCAAAAAGGAAGACATTCTCGTTGCTGTAGAAGGAGTTATAAATGCAGATTAGTTGCAGGCAGATGAGAAAGGTGAATTCATCAGTGATGTTAGTAGAGGAGGATAATGATGGCGATGATGTTGATGTAATTCCCTGGATTAATTCCCATTGCATTTATAATTTGGCACGTAAGATTTGGGCATGTGACATTGCCCGTTGTTTAAATAGAATTGCTTTGGGCCCTGAATATGCATGGACATTTTTTCAAACTTGCCTACATATCATCTTCTGTCCTTTAAATCGTGACTACTTCCCACCACTACATATCTCCCCTCCTATTGTGTGTAAATTCCCCCACCTCCTAGATTGTAAGCTCTTCGAGGCAGGGTCCTCTCCTCCTGTGTCACTGTATCTGTCTGTGATTTGCAACTTGTATTTAATGTACAGCGCTGCAAAATTTCTTGGCGCTATTTAAATCCTGTTTATTATTATTAATAATAAGCCTAATTTATTTCAAGAAGGCTACAAATCTCTCCCTAAACAATGTACAGCACTGCGTAATATGTTGGTGCTATATAAATTCTGTTTATTAATACAGGTTGGGAATCAACAATCAGGCAACTTCTGGACCTGAGGTGCATAAGTTATACTTACCTCCACACACAGCCCAGCCTTCCTCTGGCAGCAGCACCCGTGGACATCTGGCACAGTTCCAGGGAGTCGGGAGGTCTTTTTGTGTATTTAGTTTAGCAAGCAAGCTAATTGCTGTTTCTGCAGAACAGCGCCATTAAAACCTTAGTATAAATATTAAAAGGAATGGAGGAGCTCAGCTTTGAGGAGAGATTAGCTGAACTGAATCTATTCTCCCTTGAGAAGAGACGTATAAGGGGGGTATATGATCACCCTGTATAAATATATAAATGGTCCATATAGAGAACTCTCTTCCCCATTATTCACTGTAAGATCATTTTCTTTTCTGGAGGAAAAGAAGTTTAAGCTCCGGATAAGGAAGGGATTCTTCACTGTAACGTGAAAATGTGGAATTGGCTCCCTCAGGAAGTAGTTTCAGCAACTACTATAGATTGCTTTAAGAAAAAGCTGGATGATATCTAGAAGCACAGAATATAACTGGGTATTAAGGCTTTGAAGTAAAAATAACATTGATTGTTGATCCAGGGAACTTTTTCCCAAGGAATTTTTTTTCCGTTAAAGCAAACTGTACCAGGGTTTTTTTTTTTGCCTTCCTCTAGACCAACTCTGTCTTATAGGGTTTTATATCTGGGATATGTTTATTTCCCTAATGGTTGAACTTGATGGACTTTTTTTAATTTTTTTTTTAACCTAACCTATTATATACCTTGTAACAGATGTCGATAGGTGTGGATGTCATTTATGCAATGTATAGCAATCGCTCTCTACAACAGAACCAATTCATAGCTCAACACCAGCAATGAGCACCAACCTGATAAGACTGATACCCAGATAAGAACATAAAAAGGGCCACTGGATCAGGCCAATAGCTTATCTAGTCCAGCTCCTGTATCTCACAGTGGCCCACATGTATAATAAGGAGGTAGCACATACCCATCAGGGCTAGTAACCCGTGATGGACTTTTCCTCCAGAAATTTGTCCAATTCCCTCCTAAAGGCATCTAGGCTAGATGCCATCACTACAGTGCATATTTACCGCCTTCATTTATTTCAGTAACTAAGAAATTGTCATTAAGACAAAAAATGATCAACATCTTCCTAGAAGGGTGCAGACAGCAAAGATAATATTAATAAATATTATTTATATCTCACATTACAGGAATGCAGGTAGTTTTTCTAAACGCATGCTAATTGCATAGCAATTCAGCACATTGCACAATTTTTTTTAAAGCACTGTGGACAGCAACACACAGTTACAAGGTTTCCATTACATTCAACAGACACTTACCTTCTACCACAAGCTTTGTGTTCACTTGGTCCTAAATGGGTATATCAGATTGGTACTCTTGTCCCTGGGCTGTGTAGCTCTATTTTGTGTCTTCAGATTTCATACTATATTTCCCATTAATAGGACAGAGCAAAACAGATCCCCCCTCATGCCTGCCTACCCCTACCTCTCCCCCTCTGTACTTTCACCCTTTCAACTCTGGATCAAGACAAATCATTTTCAATACACATCAGCTGCCTCTGCCCCCACAGTCTGGTATTCTGAGGGTTAACTGATGACTCCGGAGAAAAGACATTCTGCAGCCAGCAGGGCTGACAGAGGGACAATAGCACAGCCAATGGGCGGCTAGCCAGGTGGGGAGCACCGTGCCCACAGGGAGGCCTCTGAGTGCTCCCTCTGGCACGCGTGCCATGGGTTCTCCACACTGTTCTATACAGTTGTCCAATGTTCTGTGTTACCCCCCTCAAAAGAAAACCGGATGTTAAAATATTTATTAATAAATAAATCACACAACATGTCAATTTTACTGAGCACATTTTTTTATTATAAAAAAGTGTTCCCTGGCAGCAAACAAAAATATATTGGTTTTTAACAAACATTCTCAGAAAGCTGCTTCCACATTTGTGTTTTTCTCAAGCACTGGTGAAATTAGGACTGGATTTCATAACCCAGAGGATCGAGCTGCATATCCAACAGCATCAGTGATGATTCTCGTAATTTCTGCAGTAGCTTTCTCAACTTTGGAAAATACCTGAAAACACAGGGAAAAGTGTTTTGAACACATTGGTAGAAGAGACCGCACAAGAAAAAAAAATACATATATACCGATTGGTAATATACCCACTGGTTAAGACCAATTACATTAACTGATTCCATCCCATAGTTTCTTTAAGCATTTGTAAAAATTGTTTGTTGCATTGGTTTGATTTGCATTTAAAAAAGCCAATAAATGTAGGAAATTCTTATATTACTATGGTTTCCACAACACTAAAGAACTGCTTTGGACTTTCTTGAAAAGCAAGAAGTGCGAAAAAAAAAATTTTCACTCAGTTTTAGGAACTAAGAAAAAAAATATGTTCAGCTAGGTCCACTTTGTCTATGTCCTGGAGACACAAATCTAAAACTTTAATCTGCCTTCAAAATGTCCACTAAATCATATAATATAGTTATATCTTATTAACATGATTTCATACAGTTGTATGACAGGCACTGAGATCTGAAGTTTTCCACATATTCTAATAATTCATAGACTTTAACAAAAGAACATCTACATACTGCCCGCCTTCAGTTAGCTACTTCTAGACATTTCTAGAACATGTCTTGATTTACCAAACAGGCACATGAAAGCGTGAATATAACCTAGTTTACTTTGATATCACAATTTGTAAAGACATTCAACAAAGGAAAATATAAAATCTTTCAAAATGTAAAACTTGTTCGGCTGCCACTTGAAAGATACAATATTTCTTACCTAGAAACTTCCTCATGATGGCATTGCTTTGCTTTATAGCCTCAGCTCTCTGTGCAGGATCAAACACCAGCCAGTCTATCACATCTATCTTTGCACGGTCATCCTGCAGGGAGGAAGAGGTCAAAGATGAGAATTTGGCGATATACCTAGAAATATGTTATCTTGTATGCATTTGTTTTCTACTGCTACCTATACTAATTAGAAGCTATCCCCCAACTGAAAGACACAGCCCTTTTGTAAGTGATAGTAAGATGGATGAACAGTTAAGTTGTTTGGTATCATTTAGATTGGAATAGGGCAATTAAATAAATGTGTTACATACCGTTTGATGAATTTAGTGTAGATACAGCCTTTTTTATAAAAAAATATATATATAAACAAACATAATAACGTAACTTAAAGCGAACCTAAACTCAGAATTTTCACTTCACGTGAAAGGGTATACAACCCTTTTATATAAAGTAAAAATTATGATTGTATTTTTTTTAAGTGCAGCCCCCTTGTTTTCTTTACACTGATAAGTGATTCCTTACACACACCACCTACAGATCCTTCTCTGTTGTCACTGGTTAGTAATGTGTTCCGAAATACCAAAAACATATTTGAATGCATTTATAGTTTGTTTCGGTTTTTGCTTCAGCATATAGACAACTAATTATAAAGCTGTGAAACATATATTGGGTTCTATCTGGAGATTTTTAAAGCTATTGTGTGGCCTCATTTAGCAAGGATCTACACTTCTAAGAAGTTGCATTTTAAACTAAGCTTTAATTAATGTTGTAAGTAAAGTTTTTAATTACAGCTGTCAAAAAGTTTTTCTGAACAGCTTTGTCACTAGATTTTGCACATGTGGGTTTTTCTATAGTGAACATGACTGCTTGATCAATACTATAGCCAGACACAGAAGCATCACACACAATGGATGCAGTTGGAGAATACACTTGGCTCCTCTCTTTACTTCTGACAGCTGAACAGAGCAGAAGTGAAGTTAGGAGAGGCATGTTGCTAGTGGTATCATGAGCCAAACAAACAGCTGCTAAGACAAACAAGTTACTTAACCCCCTAACCGCTAAGCCCGTAATTTCTCGCACTAAATATTTTTGCTCTTTTGGTTAACCCCGTATTTTTTCGCCTACACTAAAATCCCCACTTACCTGGTCCCGCTGTGCTAATCCAGCGATCGTATCTATTGTGTGTACAATATCTATGAACGATCGTGTCGTTACCTCTATGTGCAGGATCGGTGCTATACGATCGTTCGTAGATATCGTGCAGGAACGTTCGTCGTTCGTTTTCCGACGATAATAATTGGAAGTGTGTACGTAGCTTTAGGTTATTTAATCATTGTTCGTGCTTAATCACTAATGACTGATTGCATATGACCTCTAATGGTATTTTATAGGGAGGATACAATAGAGGACTTCTTGCTTGCCAACCCAAATCCCTTGTGTGTAGTGCATATTTCTCCCCAGTCCCCTTTTGGTGGGCGGGCCACCCGGCTCTTATCAGCATCTCTAGTCCTCTGAACAGACAAAGGAGAGGCTGCTCTGTTCTCAGCTGTCATCCATTCAGAGAATTCCAGCTGCTGATAAGAGCCTGCAAGGAAACAGCACAGCTTTGATGAGATTGGAGCAAAGGCTTCCCTCCCCCCATCTCATAGCTGTGCTGAGTCTTCTATTGAAAAAAAACAAAAAAACAAAAACATTGTGTAAAAATGTATCTGTTCGAGTGGGCGTGTATAATGATGTAATCAGCATCTTAATAGCTGTGTGTGTAACTGCATGTCATCCTGTAGCCTTGTGTAGCCTTGTATAGTCTTGTAGCCTTGTCCCTGTGTACAAACTTTCATATCTACTAAACCATAAGTCATAATGACTTTCAGAGTGCACAGGGAACACAACATAGTTAGTGGTAACCACAATTTCAGCACCCCAGCTTTTAAAAATGTTAAGATTTTGGGATCAGAATTGTAAAAGCTTGTGAAAATAAATTTTGGGAGTGCTGTTTCAAAAGCAAGTGTGCCTAGGAGTCCCTAACCCCTTAGTGTTCTAATTCTTTCCGTATTTCCACGCAAAAAGCGTTACATTTTTTTGCATGGAAATTTATTTTACATTATAGGCCTATAATTCTTAGGCATAATTCACTGAAAAATGTCCAATATTTAATAAATTTAATAATAAACTTTAAATAAAAAAACACAAAAATCTGGTAAAGAAAAAAAAAAAAAATAGTGAAACGTATTATAACTGTAAAGTACCATTTATATTATATATATAAATATATATATATATATATATATATATATTGAGGATTTGAGGATTGAACATTTGGTTTGCTTAATATATATATATATATTAATATTTCTTTGTATTGGACTCAATACAAATGGTGGGAGGTACAAAACTGAAAATGTAAATGCAGTGGGGGGAAACCTTTGGCTTTTGTTTACCTCCACCACTTTGTTCTAGAGAAATTAGGGCTCAAGGTAGGGAAGCAGACAGTTTGATGGGCAGGGTTTTTTTTATGTTTTAGGGGGTTTATACATCTGTTCCCCACTTGCACCTACATTTTCAGTTTCCTGCACCTCCCTATTTCAGAAAAATTGGGGTTCAAGGAACAGAAGCAGAAAGTGTAGCAAAGTATTGCAATTATAGTTTTCTGAAATGCTCCCTGCTATGTAAGTGGCCCCTAGGGGATCCCTAATTTCCATCCTAAATTTTGGGCTTCTAGGTGCATTTTTTCTATGAAACAGCAAACCAAATGTTCAATCCTCAAGTCTTTAAACTTGTGATCCCCATATCTTGAAATTCTTTAAAGAGATTTTGGTTATTAG
Organism: Pyxicephalus adspersus; assembly: GCF_032062135.1. Classification (NCBI taxonomy): domain Eukaryota; kingdom Metazoa; phylum Chordata; class Amphibia; order Anura; family Pyxicephalidae; genus Pyxicephalus; species Pyxicephalus adspersus. The sequence goes on from NC_092859.1 coordinate 86,326,023, forward strand.
TAGCTATGAGAATACCCTGTGTACCCTAAAATTCTCAAGTCATTACAACCAACAGTTTAGGAGTTCTGAAAGATTGAACACAGTTAGTTGTTAGGCAGATTTTACACACACACACAGACACACACACACACAGCTAACAAACTACGGGCGGATGCATTTTTCAGGCAGTTTTTATTTTGTTCATTGAATATGGGCAGTGATGGGGGGCACTGGCTGCACTGCCCCATCTGCTATCACATGCACAATGCTTTTAAAACATCACCACATTTGTTACCTAGGTATAGTGCTAGGAGGTGACATCTGAAGTCAGGATAAATTTACACTGGCAGTAAGGTTGCATTTTCTGCATTTACCCCTCACTTTCCTCTCGCCAGGAACCACTGCTGCTTGAAAACTGCTAGGCCTGAAAAAGCCCAGCACTTACCACCTGTTACCAAACCCTAGCAGTAGCCAAGTAGTCACTCAGGAGGGGTAAAAGTAAAGTTTATTTACTGGTAATGTAAACTAAAAAAAAAATGGACATTCTAACAAGCCAGGCATTAGAAAGTTGGAAAAAGTATAGAGGGTTGGTAGAACACTGACATAATATTAGGGGTTATTGGATACCTGTGGCATAAATAACTGGGAGCACTAAATTTGCTGTGTCTTGGCCCGCCCACTTTTTTTTTACCACTCGTCTGAAAAAAATTTCTGGGGAGAACACTGCAGTGGGTTGCTGTGCCATATATTGCAAAAGCAATACCAAACCATAAAGCACATAACATGACAATTCACCACAACACTGGAGTGTTAATAAAAAAAAGGTCACATGCTTTTTTGAACCATTGCATTGGTTATGCAGAAGCAAATCCAGAAAAAATGATTTGTTTTTTTTTTTTGGTCTAAAATGAGTGAGAATGCGTTATATTGCTTTTTTTTCTCACTTTGTGATGACCACACTTAATGACCACACCATCACTCGTCTCACACTGCTATTACTGCAGGTGGGTACGGTGTTAGGCAAGGGTGAGACAGGTGATGGGGTGCATTGGTCTAATTGCAGGGTGGTATGGGGTTCAGGAAAGGTGAGACAGGTGATGGGGGGCACTATTTTTTGTAGGGTGGTATGGAGTTTGGCAAGGGTGAGAAAGTTGATGGGGTGCACTGGTATTATTGCAGGGTGGGATGTGGTTCAGCAAGGGTATTTCACCTCATAAGAAGAGTGCATCCCATCATCTGTCTCACCCCTCCAGTACCCCCAGATCACATTACAACAAAATAAGGCACCCCATCACCTATCTCTCCCTTGCTGAACCCCACAGTACCCTGCACCAGAATAAAAAAAACACCTGTCATCACATTTCCCCATCCTTCCATATCACCTGCAAAAATACCAGTTCACCCCATTATATGTCTTACTCTTGCTGAACCCCATACCACCCTGCAATAATACCAGTGCACCCCATCACCCGTCTCACCCTTCCTGAACCCCATACCACCCTGCAATAATACCAGTGCACCTCATCCCTCGTCTCACACATGCTGAACCACATGACACCCTGCAATAATACCCGAGCAGCCCATCACTTGACTTACCCATGTTAAACCACATACCACCCTGTACTAATACCAGTGCACCTCATCTCTTGACTCACCCTTGCTGAAAAACAAACCACCCTGCAATAATATTTATTTCTATTTGCTATTTCTGCAGGTGGGTATGGGGTTAGGCAAGGGTGAGATAGGTGACAGGGTGCACTGGTATTATTGCAGGGTGGTATGGGGTTCAGGAAGGGTGAGACGGGTGATGGGGTGCACTGGTATTATTGCAGGGTGGTATGGGGTTCAGCAAGGTTAACACAGGTGATGGGGTACGTAGGTATTATTTCAGGGTGGTTTGGGGGTTAGGCAAGGGTGACAGGGACAGATAAGGGGGAGAACTGTTGTTTTTTTGCAGAGGATATAGAAGGATGAAGAAAAGTGATGAGAGGTTGTATGATACTGGTGGTATTTCAGGTTGATATGGAGCTCAGTAAGGGAGAGATAGGTGATGGGGTGCCCTCCTATTGTTGTGATGTAATATGGGGTACAGAAGGGGTTGTAACAGATGATGGAGTGAGTGCACTTCTATTGTTGGGTGGTGACATCCCATCACTGGTCTCACACTGGAATTATTGCAGGGTGGTATGGGGTACCGCAAGAGTGAGACGGGTGATGGGGTGCACTGGTGTTTTTGCAGGGGATATGCAAAGATGGGGAAAAGTGAAGATATGTGTTTTGAATACTGGTGTTAATGCAGGGAAATATGGGGATCAGCAAGGGAGAGATAGGTGATGGGGTGCACTCCTATTGTTGTGAGGTAATATGGTAGTGCAGGAGAGGGTGTCACAGGTGATGGGGTGCAGGGTGGTATTTGGTTCAGTAAAGGTAAGAGACGTGATGGGGTGCACTGGTATTTTTGCAGGATCCACTGGAATTATTGCAAGGTGACTTGGGTGTTCAAGAAGAGTGAGACAGGTGATGGGGTGCACTGGTATTTTTGCAGGATCCACTGGAATTATTGCAAGGTGACTTGGGTGTTCAAGAAGAGTGAGACAGGTGATTGGGTGCACTGGTAAGATTGCAGATCACACTTACTGAACACAATGCAATAATACCAGTGCACCCAATCACCTGTCTCACCCTTGCTGAACCCCATACCACCCTGCAATAATACCAGTGTGAGATGAGTAATGGCGTGCATTACTCATCTCACACTGCTATTACTGCAGGGTGGTATGCGGTTAAGCAAAGGTGAGTCAAGTGATGCGATGAACTAGTATTATTGCAGGGTGGTATGGGGTTAAGAAAGGTGAGACAGGTGATGGGGTGCACTGGTATTATTGCAGATCACACTTCCTGAACCCCATGCCACCCTGCAATAATACCAGTGCACCCCATCACCTGCCTCACACTTGCCTAACCCCATGCCACCATATAATAATACCAGTGCACCCCATCACTTGTCTCACTCCTCCTCAACCCATATTTCACCAGTGCACCCCATCAGCTATCTCACTCCCCTCCCTCCTGTACCTGCATATCACCTCACAACAATAGGAGTGCACCCCATCACCTATCTCTCCCTTGCTGAACCCCATATAACCCTGCAATAACACTAGTATACAAAATGCCTGTCTTTATTTTTCCCCTTTCTTCCATATCCAATGGAATAATTCCAGTTCACTCCATTACCTGTTTGACATTCCTTCACCCTCATTTCATACTGCAATATTACCAGTGCACCACATCAATGATCTCACACTTCTTGAACCCATACCACACTACAAAAATACTAGGGCACCTCATCGCCTGTCCCATCTTTGCTGAACAACATACCACCCTGCAATAATACCGGGCTACCTCATTACTCGTCTCACACTGTTATAACTAAAGGTGGGTATGGGGTTAGGCAAGGGTGAGACAGGTGATGGGATGCACTGGTATTATTGCAGGGTAGTAAAGGGTTCAACAAGGATGGGTGATGGGTATTACTGGTATTATTGCAGGGTGATATGGGTGTTCAGGAAGGGTGAGACAGATGATGGGATGCACTGGTATTATTGCAGAGTGAGATGGGGTTCAGCAAGGGTGAGACAGGTGATTGGGTCCTCTGGTATTATTGCAGGGTGGTATGTGGTTCAGCAAGGGTGCATCACCTCACAACAATAGGAGTGCACCACTTCATCTGTCTCACCCTGCAAACATCCCCACATCAATTCAATACCAGTGCATCGTATCACCTGTTTCACCTTCTGCTGTACCCCATATCACATCACAACACTAGGAGGGCACCCATCACCAATCTCTCTTGCTGAACGCAATATTACCCTGCAAAAGCACCAGTATAAAAAAAACACCTGTCATGACTTTTACCCATCCTTCCATGTCCCCTGCAAAAATACCAATTGACCCCATTATCTGTATCACTCTTGCTGAACCACATACCACCCTGTAAAAATACTAGTGCACCCCAACACCTGACTCACCCTTTCTGAACCCCATACCACTCTACAGTAATGGCAGTGTGATAGTAGTACGTCATAACATCTTGCCATCTTCCAGACTTCCTAAATTTCCATATCATCCTGAAATATTCTGGTTTACCTTCCCTATACCGCCATACCATCTTGGGAATTCTTAAGTGTATCCTCATCACCTGCCCCCATATCACCCAGCAAAAATACCAGTGCACCTATCACCTGCCCCCTTCCTATACTCCCAAATCAACCTGCAACAAAACAAGCAGACCCCAACACCTGTATCCCCCTTTCTAAACTGCCATATCACCTAACATCTATAGCATTGAAGCTTATCAGCTTTCTCCCCTTTCATGAGCCCCCTAAAAGCTCGCAAAAATAGACATGCACCCCATGAACCACCCCATTTACTGTACCCCACTATCACCCTGCAATAACTCAAGAGCACCCCAACATCTGTTTACTAATTTCCAAATTACCCCACAATTATATCTGCATACCCCATAACCTGCCTGTGCCTTCCTAAAACTCATATAACCTAGCAATCATAGAAGTGCACCCCATGAACTGCTCCCTTCTTGTACCCCCATATCATTCTCCAATAACAACAGCACAATACCATGTGTGTGCCCCCAAATTACACTGCAACAAAGGCTGTGCACTCCATCACCTGCCAGGTTCCTGTACACAACACCTTCCTGTACCCCATATTGCCTCACAACAATAGGAGTGCACCCCATCACCTGTCTCCCCCTGTAATACTCTCATATTACCACACAACAAAAGGCGTGCACCCCAGCACCTGTCTCTCCCCCTCCTGTAACCCCATATCACCACACAATAGGCGTGCACCCCATAATACCTCCCCCCCTCCTGTAACCCCATATCACCTCACATTAAAAGGAGTGCACCCCATCACCTATATCTCCCCCTCCTGTACCCCCATATAACCTCACATTATTAGCAGTGCATCCCATCACCTCTCTCCCCCTTCTGTAACCCCATATTACCTCACATTAATAGGAGTGCAACCCATCACCTTTCACCCCCTCCTGTACTCCCATATCACCTCACATTAATAGGAGTGCACCCCATCACCTATCTCTCCCTTGCTGAACCCCATACCACCCTGCAATAAAATCAGTATACTAAACATTTCTCTTTACTTTTCCCCATCCATCCATCCATCCATATGTCCTGCAATAATACCAGTTCATCCCATTACCTTCCTTGACACTTCCTTCACCCTCATTTCATCCGCCACTAATACCAGGGAATCCCATCACTCGTCTCACATTGCTATTACTGTAGAGGGGTATGGGGTTAGGCAAGGGTGAGAAAAGTATTAGGGTGAATTGTTATAGTGCAGGGGATATGGAAGGATAGGGAAAAGTAAAGACAGGTGTTTTGTTTACAAGTGTTTTTGCAGAGTATTATGTGGTTCAGCAAAGGAGAGATAAGTGATGGGATGCACTGGTATTATTGCAGAGTGGTAAAGGATTCAGGAAGGCTAAAACAGGTGATGGGATGCACTGGAAATATTGCTGGGTGGTATGTGGTTCAGCAAGGGTGCATCACCTCACAACAATAGTAGTGCACCCCATCATCTGTTTAACCCAAGCCTGCATCCCCAGATCAACTCACAACAATAGAAGTGCATGCTTTTACCTGGCTTACCTCATACTTTACCCTAAATCACATCACAACAATAGGAGTGCACCCCATCACCTATCTCTCCCTTACTGAACACCAAATTACCCTGCAATAACCCCAGTATACAAAGCACTGCAATAATACCAATGCACCCCATCCCCTTACTCACCCTTGCTGAATCACATACCACCCTGCAATAATACCAGTGCATCCCATCACTTGTCTTACACTACCTGAACCCCATACCACCGTGCAAAAATACAAATGCACCCCATCATTCATCTCACACTTCCCGAACCCCATGCCACCTTGCAATATTACCAGTGCACCCCATTACCTGACACACCCTGCTGAACCACATACCACCCAGAAAAAATACCAGTGCACCTCATCACTTCCTGAACCCTTTGCCACCCTGCAAAAATACAAATGAACCCCCCATTACGTGTCTCACTCGTTCTGAAACCCCACATCACCCTGCAATAATATCAGTGCACCCCATCTCCTGTCTTACCTTTTATGAACACCATAACACTCTGCAGTAATGGCAGTGTAATAGTAGTACATCTCAACATCTCTCACCAGCTTCCAGATCCCCTTCCCCTAATTACCCTAAAACTATACCATGGCACCACATCATGGGTCCCTTATTCCTAAATTCACATATCACCCTCAAATAATAGCAGTCCACCCCAGCATCTGGCTTACCTTTCCTATACCGCCATACCACAGAATACTCTAGTGTATCCCCATCACCTGCCCCCATTTCACACAGCAAAAATACCAGTGCACCCCATCACCTGCCAGGTTCCTGTACACAACACCTTCCTGTACCCCCATATAACCTCGCAACAATAGGAGTGCACCCCATCACCTATCTCTCCCCTCCTGTACCCCCATATTACCACACAACAATAGGAGTGCACCCTATCACCTATCTCTCCCCCTCCTGTCCCCCCATATTACCACACAACAATATGAGTGTACCCCATCACCTATCTCTCACCCTCCTGTACCCCCATATAACCTAACATTATTAGGAGTGCACCCCATCACCTATGTCTCCCCCTCTTGTACCCCCATATCACCTCACAATAATAGGAGTGCACCCCATCACCTATCTCTCCTCATCACCTGTCTGACACTTCCTTCACCTTCATCCCTTCCTGCAATAATAGTAATGCATTCCCATCACCTAACATTCCCTTCCTGAACCCCCATCATCACCCTGCAATGTCAGTGCCCCTATATCCCCCTACATAACTACCTGTGCAGTGTACAATAAGGGTATGACACCCCATAAATAACCCTGACAGCGTATAATATATAACTCACACACACATTCACATACCTTCTGTGCTGTGTCAGGAGACTGATCATCCATTTTCTCTGTCTCTCAACCAAACTTTTCCCGGGATTTCATGTTTGATCCACGAAGCCACGCCCACTTCCAGTTCTCTGGTCGCCGGATTGGAACGATCCGCTACCTCTGGATTGGAACCATCCGCTACTGATTTGAATATGGCGCTTTCAGGTTCCATGGCGTGTGTTGTGGTGAGACATTGATAGGTGGCTCTTCCTAAGTCTTAAATTTGCCTTTCTGTACATAGCCAGGTCTGGGCTTCCTGGGTTTGTCATGGAGGGGAAGCTCCGGGCTGTCAGTGCTGTTCAGAGATAAGTTCAGGCTGGGCTAGTAGCAGTGACTCTGCATATAGTGCAAAGTGTTATTACCCAGGTCATGCTTTATAACAGAGGTCGCCAATCTTTTCAGTCCTGTCGACCACTAAAATTACCGGCTCCTGACCCCGCATGTGGAGCCGGGTGCAAATCAAAGGGGGAGAAACCTCCCCGTAGTGACGTCATCATGAAATATTACCGCCCAAATCCCAGGATCAGGGGGCGGGCTGTGTCCCTGGATACAACCTGCCCACTCTCCCTTCGCAGGCTCAGATCTGTGTCCAGGGACACAGCCCGCCCTCCTCCCTGAGCCTGGGATTTGTATGGGGGACATGGTCCGCGGCTCTGAACGGTGCGCCCCGCCACTGGGGTCCCTCTCCTGACTTCGCTCTGGGGGGCACCGGCCAGAGCCGCGGACCACCATATGCCATGGACACCAATAAAATAATAGTTACCTTTGCAGGGTCCAACGTAGTCCAAATTACATTCCAAGATCAATCCAGTCGCGGTTGTCCCCACTAATAAATACTTACCCAACTTACCTATCCTCCTAGATCCTACTCAGATGAACAGGATCGGATCACAGGATCGATGAAGTTCTTCTTTTTCCTTCATGTCTTTATAAGATGGACAGGATCTGGTGAAAGGACAGATACAACTCTCCGTCTTCATTCCTGGTGACGATAAACTTTGGCCGTCGTCTTACGACCTCTGCAGGAACCTCGACTTCTATGTCTTGGCCAAGTTGTTCAATCCATATGACAACCCGCTGCATACCATCAATCACCTCCTCCTGGAAAAAAAAACAGAAAAAATAGGTTAGAATAAATCTAAAATAAGCCTTATAAATGGTAACATATACTCTAAAGATCTTTGCACATTTTTTAAAAACAATCTATTTACTTTACAATAGTAAACATTGATTTTGAGCAAAGAAACAATAGGATATCTAATACTTACCCTAACTACTCGAGGAATAATTGCCCTGCAGCTGGGACAGGTAGCTCTTACTTCTGCCCATCTAATGATGCAATCAGTGTGAAAGACGTGGGCGCAGGGTATTGCACAGCCATCTTCATCGCACTCAATCTCGCCCAAGCAGATGCTGCAGATGTCTGGCTGTCCCTCACTCTGCTGGTCACTGGCTGGTGATGTCGGTCTGTCCTCTGGTTCTGGGTGGCTTTCAAGAACAACCCTGCGATCAACTAGAGAACGGCTTCTCTCCCTCTGTGAGGAATCAGCGTTGTGACGTCTTCGTCTTCTGGATCGTCGTCTTCTGGATGTTCGTCTTGTTCCGTTTTGAAGTGTAGCTCTGGACCTGGCCCTATGAGCCACCGGAGAATATTGGTCTTCTTCCTGTTGTGATGAAATGGTGGGCCGTAAATGGCCTCTGACATTCCTTCCTGGCATCCTGATGGTATAGGCTGCTCTTTTTGGTGATTCAAGTGAAATTGTGAAGGTGAATCTGGCGTATATATTTGAGGTGTAGTTGTATGTGAGTGAGGTGTAGGTGTATGTGAATGAGGTGTAGTTGTATGTGAAGTGAAGGTGTATGTGAATGAGGTGTAGGTGTATGTGAATGAGGTGTAGATGTATGTGAGTGAGGTGTAGGTGTATGTGAGTGAGGTGCAGGTATGTGATTGAAGTATATGTGATTGAGATGTAGGTTTATGTAATTGAGGTAAAGGTGTAAGTAAATTGGCAAAAAATCAAATAGAAAACTGCAAACCGCACAAGGCCTCAGTCAAATTGCTTTGGAGACGCGTCCAGAGATGCTTCCAGAGTAGCGGTTCCTTAGCAACTGGCAACAGCATCAGTGTGTTTACAGCTACGCCATGACATCACTCCTGGCTGACCAATGACATCATCCAACTGAATCACATGGCAAGACATTTTCAAGAAATGACAGTTGCTTGGTATGTCCATTGTAGAAGTCAGCCTGTCTGCACAAGGCCTTACCATCCAGCAAGCACATGTGCCCACTTCTAGCCAATTGTAGAGTACTTATCTGGCTGTGAATCGTTTGGACGAGTCCATTGGTCCGTCAGCTGAGTACCCTACAATTGGCTGGAGAAAGGCACATGTGCTTGTTGGTTCCTATGGTCTTGCTTTGGACGATGCTATTGGTCAAAGCAAGATATTTTGAAAAAATGAGTTGCTTGGTATGTCCATAGTGTATGCCTGTCTGCACAAGGGCCCTTTTCTAGCCAATTGTAGGGTACTCAGCTGACTGACAATGGCATCAACCAACCAAATTTTTTCTCAATTCACAAAGCTTTACCAGCAACACATTTTTGAAGAATGACAGTTCATGGTATGTTCATAGTGATCAAGCCTGTGTACACAGGGCCTTACAATCCATTATATAAAAGATTATTAAGAACAGAACTTTCATTAACAATAAAATGATACCTTTACTTCTGCAGAGTCCTCGGACCCTCAAGCCCCCCATCCCCATTCGGTCCTGTGCTGTCCCAGATTTCTTCAGGGAGCGGGGAAACAAATGTACTGTCTTTTTCTTCTGTCATCTTGCTGGTCCTTACATCACCCAATCTTGCAATGCACAGGCCCGAGAGTAGATGACGTTTTCTCTTAAAAAATGTAAAAAAAAGTGCTGATCTCGCTGCGCATGTGTGAGTTTAGCACTTGTGTGTTTTTTTTTACATGGTGGGGAAAGCCCCTTCCTAGATTCTAAGATCAAGCCTCTTGGGATTTGTGATGTATGTATCCCAGGAGGCTCTGGGTTTCCCATTCAGTCTTTACTGCCACAGAAGACAGAAAAGGATGGGTCCTCCCCTTCTAATTAAACAAAAGGTTTTTTAAATATAAAAGAGTTATCTACCCTTTTATTTATTGTTAAAAATGTCTTTAAGTTTAGTAATTTTTCTTCTGCTGCATCTGCATAGCATCATACATGAACTGTAATAAAATATTCTCTGACCCTGACTCCTTCCTCCACAGTAGCAAATTTACCAAGATCAGAAGAGCCCCTGCCACATGTTTTTCAATCTTCCAAAACACGTTTTCCTTCCTTTCTGGGCACAGTACCACCCCATACACTTGTATATGCTGTTTTCTGAGGTGGTACACAGGCCCTATGGGGCTGTACTGCCTTTGCAGTGGAAAATAAATGCCAGATTATGGCCATTCAGTTCTCACTAAGTACACAACTAGGGAGAGGGAGGATAAGTTGGGTCGGTGTAAAGGGCTCTGAAAGAATGAAGGGATCGCTTTAATATAGTGCACTGACTCTTTAAGGTGACCCCTAGTACCCCCATACAGATATGTGTTTAAACTCCTGAAAGTAGAGCTAAATGTTGTGTTGAAAGAATAAACATCGCTGCTTAAGGTTTGATGAAGGCTTTGCAAACAATTTGTAAGGTTTGCTAGTCACACTTTTCCTATACAGGGTCAAGCTATGTGGCAAGGCCTATAAGGTGCCCAGAGTCATGAGATCAGATCTGATGGATCAATGTCTGCGGGATACATGCTACCTCCCTACCATGCTCTATAGGTTAAACATGCACAGGAGTCTGAAACAAAAACTGATATTCATGGATCCAGGTATTAGTATAGATGCTTGAAGGTACTCTAATAATCATACTTGGTAAAATGTTTCGCTCCAAAATGGCATTGTGTGGCCAAGCTGAAGTGGGTGGGTCCAGAAAGAATGAGGCATGGCAATAGCTCATTATTACTGGGCTTCAAGGTAATGGTTATGCTAATCTTGTAAGGGTTAAAAGGGGTTACATCGGTTAGAAAGCCTCATAATAAGGAAAAAGATCACAGCAGGCACATTCATGACTTACAGGGCCTAAATAACCCTAACCACTCCATACAGAAAGCCCAGCATTCAGGTGTAACACTGCCTAGACACGATTCATGTTTGCACTGTTTCAGTGTCATGGGTTCACTGGCTTCATCCCAATACTACAAAACCATCTAACAGAGCATAGCCCTGCCTGAGGCCATAACCCTATATACAGCCTGATGTGCTCTCATAACCCCTAAATCTGATCATCTACTGACTGGTTGATAGCACACCCCTTTCTGCACACTCTGTGGAGGGGAACAGGAACAGGCAGGCACCTTGTGTGTGGGAAAAGTTAGCAAGACAGCCTAACATGCCGCCATTAGAACAGAGGGAAGAAACCCATCCAGAATGATGACAATTTGGCTGAAAAGCTAGATATGCCAATCCACACCTAAAGACTTACAAGATGGCCGAAGATGACTTCTGAGAGGAGGAACAGAAGGAAAGATGACGGCACCCGGTAAAGGAATGCCAATAGGTGAATCAGCCATTTTTAGTTATGCTTTAAAAGAATTGCTTAGAACAGTACAATTCCAAAGTGGACTGAAATGGTTGGACCATTTGGGAAATCTAGCTGGATGCAGTCATTTTAAGTCAGAGTTAGTATTTTTTAACACACTATACTATACTGGTCAGTGACAGGTAAAGTAGGGTTCAGCCAATCGAGCCAATGAATGATGACAGGAAGTCATGGTAATGACAGGCACAGTCATATCAGATCTTTATTGCGTTTGCTCAAACTCAAATCTGTTTTGGAATTGACTCTGATCAGAACTATCCAACCACTTTAATTGTTCAATGCCTGTAATTAGCTTGTTTGTAGTGACAGCCAGCACCCCCCATCTGTGATGAATCCTATCAAAATAGAAGGAAAGTGTCCTAAAAGTCCACCTATTCAAATAAAAAAAGTTACATATTTTTAAAAGCAGCTTGCGCCATTCACACCTGTATTACATCAGATTCATCTGAAATGGGGTATTTAACATAGCACACCATGCATTAATATAGCAGCACACAGTGGTGTCATGTGAATAGGCCATTCAGGCCCATTTAAAGTATGGTACTGGAGCAACACACACGTTATACGCTGAATGGGTATCCCAATGCACCTTGGACATGCATTGCAGCTCAGCATGTTTCAGTGCAGTAATAACCACTGCCCAATAGGCTTCTTAATGCAACACATGCACTGACCCAATACAATGTTATAATGTAATGTAATAATGTAATGTAATGCAATGTATGTAATGCATTATGTAATGTAATGCAATGCAATGTATAATGTAATGAATAGTCTTGTATTACAGCACAAATATTTAGTACTTTTATATGCAACAGCCCAGCCACAAGCTGGGCTTTATTTTTTTTTTAAAGCGTCCCTGTTAAGATTTATACATGGAAACCATATTCTATACAGGTTGTTTCTGCTTTCCATCTACTAGTTCCAATCCAGTAGAAGGACCGTCCCTCTAGAGCAGTGATAGCGAACCTTTTAGAAACTGAGTGCCCAATTGCAACCCAAAACCCACTTATTTATCGCAAAGTGCCAACATGGCAATTTAACCTGAATACTGAGGTTTTAGGTTAGAAAAAACAACTCATGCATTATTATCTTTTGTCTTAAAAGAAAAACAAAACAACAGAGCTTTCAATTATAGAAAACAACTTTTCATTGAAAGGTAAAAGTTTGCATTTGGCATGCTTTTGAACAATTAATGTGATTTTTGCCTTTTGTATGCATGCTGATATAATTTGTCTAACCTTGGTTTATACGGATATAATTCAAAGCTGAAAACAGCTGCTCACAAGCATAAAATGATCCAAAAAATAAGAAAATCAAACTCAAATGCTTTCATTAACTCACATTATTTGACAGAGAATTCCACACGTTAAGGATTCCATTTTCAGAACTAACTGTGCTGTCATTTGTTATTCCTTCTATCTTCTCCAGTGTTTCACACAGGGTTGTCTCCATCTTACAGAACTATAAAAATCTGTTACTAAAATTCACCTTTGCAGCTGCTACAATGCCAGAACATTCCTTGTATATTCCCTGATGGCTTCTAGGATTTTCTGAAAATGTTGTATAATTTTCTAAATCCAGTTTTAGATTTGGAAAATATTTTAGCAGCCTACTTTCAATGTCTGCTGTTTTCCCTACACCTTGTAGTTGTTTTTTTAGTACATTGAAATGTAGTGTAAAATCTATAAAAAACATGAGATTGGTAAGCCAGGCCACATCAGTGAGCTTTGGATATTCCTGCCCTTTTTCATTACAGAGCATTCCTTATGTAGAGAGAATCCCCTTTATACATAGCATTCCTTATACACAGAGAATTTTTCCCATACATAGCATTCTTTATATACAAAGCATTCCTCTTATACCACCATTCCTTATATACAGAGAATTCCCCTTATGCACAGCATTCCTTATATACAGAGAATTCCCCTTATATTTCTCATATTCACAGCATTCATTATTTGTAGAGCTTTCCTTAGAATTCCCTTAGAATTGGAGAATTCCCTTAACCTCCCTAGTGGTACATTTCTTTCCGGTTTTTTTCATGAAAATTTATTTTACAGTATAATATAACAGTATGAGTATAATGAAGTTTGAAACACAAAATCATGTAAAAATAATCAATGAAATAAATTAAATATATATATATTTTTTTATTTTCTTTTTTATTTTTTTTTAAATAAATATTATACTTATTCTATTATATTATACTGTAAAATAAATGTTAATGAAAATAATGTACTGCTTTTACACATAAAAATCAAATGTATTGCATTCAATACAGTTATTTTGTATTAAATGCAATACAAAAAGATTTTGAATTCCCCCTGGTGACTCATCGTGTGCAGAAGAAGCCTGAGGAAGAAGAAAGAAGACAGGAATCGCAGCGAGGTACAACGCGGGACGCTGGCGGATCAGGTGAGGCTGTATTTACTAACCTTCCCATAGGTTTACCTACCCCGAGTTTACCGCTTTCAGCAACTTTTTTCTACTCTGAGTCACACTCGGGGTTACCGCTAGGCAGGTTAATACACTCTATTCCTTATGTACATCATTCCTTATATACAGAGAACTCCCCTTATACCACCCTTCCTTCTATACAGAGAATTCCCCTTATACCACCCTTCCTTATATACAGAGAATTCCACTTATAAACAGCATTCCTTATATACAGAACATTTCTTATATTCACAGCATGCCTTAAATGCAGAGCTTTCTTTATTTACAGATAATTCCCTTTATACACAGCATTCCTTATATAGAGATAATTTCTCTTATACAAAGCATTCCCTTTATACCACCATTCCTTATATACAGAAAATTTCCTATATACAGAGAATTCCCCTTATACACTCTATTCCTTCTGTACAGAGCATTCATTTTCCAATGCTCTGTACAGAAACAGTGAATTCCCTTGATACACAGCATTCCTTATATTCAGAGAATACCCCTTATGCACAGCATTCCTTATATACAGAGCATTTCTCATATTCACAGCATTCATTATATGTAGAGCTTTCGTTATATACAGAGAATTCCCTTAATACACTCTATTCCTTATGTACAAAAAATTTCCTATATACAGAGCATTTCCCCTATTCCTACCTTCCTTATATACAGAGAATTCCACTGATACACAGCATTCCTTATATACTGTACAGAGGAATCCTTATATACACACCATTGCTTATATACAGAAAATTACCTATATACAGAGTATTCCTCTTCACCAGTCCTTATATACAATAATTCCTTATATACAGATAATTCCCTTTATACCACCATTCCTTATATACAGAGAATTCCTTACCTTACTGGAAAGAGCTGGGCCCACGTCACACCCCAAAGCAAGGGTGCAGCACATAACCTACAACTTCCTTATAGCGACCTATGACTTAATTTTTTGTGTATATATATATATATATATATATATATATAAAATTTATATATATATTTATATATATGTATTCGTATGTCATTTGCAACCCCTATTTAATGTGTAGTGCTAGGTAATATGATGGTTCCATATATCCTGGTTATTATTAATAGTAATATATATATATATATATATATATATATTTATTTATTTAGAGTGGGAGTGTGCATGACAGTGGGCCCCTGAGCAGAACTGACTTGGGGCCCCTGTTGGTTGAGGAGGCCCTGGCGCAGTAGCAAACTTTGTACCTCCCCCCGAGCGGGGGCCTTCTCCTGACCCCGTTGGGGGGTGCACCGGCCAGAGCCGCAGACCAACGCTGGTCTCCGTGCTCTCATGGCCCAGTTGTCAGACGGCAGGGGTTGGGGACCCCTATATTGATACAATGATTTGTTCTTCCACCTAATGGCCATTATCAAAAGTGCACAGAAGTCACAATAGTAAATGCTATATGTTAAGGTGAATTAGTGTACAGATTTAAGTTGAATTTACACGGCAATAATTTATTAATATACCTCAACTTTTAAGTGGTGCTTAAAAGTTTGCAAACCTATAAAATTTTCTAAATTTTCAGTACTGCCTGTGGCTCAGAGTAAAAAAAACATGCAAAAAGCGGTAAGCTCGAGTCACACTCAAGGTAGCTTGAAACTATAAAAAAACACACACTTACCTTGACCTATCGCTTCCCCCAGCGTCCTCCCCGATGCATCTCATCCTCGGGCGGTGTCCTCTTCTTCCGATCTTCAGCTGGCTAATGCAGTGACGTTCCCTGGGGTTTCCATGGTGCCGTCGGTGCAAGCGCTGGTGCGAGCGTTGGTGCGAGCGGGAGGCGTGGCGATAAATTTAAATAATTTTGTATTGGATTCAATACAAGATAGCTGTATTGAATCCAAAACATAGAAGTCTTTATATATAATATATATATATATATATATAATTATATAATGCTACTGTACAGTTATATTACAGTTTTAGGTATTTTTATGCACCCTTGTTTTAACAAATTTTTTAAAAAATTTTTCTAATTAAAGTTTATTATTAGATTTATTAAATATTGGACATATTTAGATGAGTTATGCCTAAGAATTATAGGCCTACATGCATAAATTTTACATGCAAAACAATGTAATGCTTTTTGTGTTAACATAACAGACAGAATTAGAATGCCAGGGGGGTTAAAATGGGGCATATTTACTGACTACTAATTTAAGGGGAGCATTTCTCACTGACCATATGGGAATAAATATCATCTCCACTGATCACCATTGCTAGAGAGTACTTTTGAGAGTGAATGTTTGGTGAATGTCACACACACTGCTTAATAAGTATGTGTATACTTTATACTTGTTTCAGATCTGTTATATAAAATAGTAAAGCAAGAGGGTGATAATAACAGCAAGCAACTAAGACAAAGTGAGGGGTGAGCAACATAGGTCTTGTTATTTCTCTCACAATATATTTTTTTAAGTGTATATGAGCCCAAAACACTTAACACTTAATAATTACATATTTTGTTGCACCTATATGTATTGTAATTTTCTATATAGATCCTAATATAGGTTAAGCCATACCAGCAAGGTGTATCCTCTTTCTTTCCTAGGGTGACAATGATTAATTATTTCTCATTATGCTGTCATTCTTCCCTGCAATTTATTGAATTTAATTACAAGTGTATTGGGAAATCTTGGTATACCTATTGAAGTAAAACTTAAGATTTTCTGCTGTTGTGTTCTACTGGAGTGTGCACACATTTAAAGGAAGTTCAATGACAAGGTTTAAAGGATGTGCACAATGAAAGGGAAAAAAAACACAATTCCTAGCCAATGTTCACAGTGGCAGAGAGGTTGCGGGGTGGTCACCACTTTCCCTTGCTAGTGAACCACTACTTTGGAGGAGATGCTACATGTAGTTTCTACCTGTGGCGGCCTAATGTACTGATTTGTCAAATCTCCAGACACTGGTTCTTTAATTAGCAAAGCTGCCGCTTGATCCCACTGAAGGTCTAAACCTGCCCTAATAAACCATTTTTTCAATACTTGTTTACTTCAACTTTACCAGTGGTAATAAATTAGGAATTAGTTGGTCAAAATTGATACAAACATACTAATAACACCAGGGGGCGACAAATGATTTTACAAAGTTTTCCACTACTGATTTTTCTGATGCATGCAGATTTCTACATGTTTTGTATGAAGATGTCATTTACCTGTAAGTTTTCTGAAGGCAATCGTTAATTAAACAATTCAAAATCATTCTTTGAAATCCTTACTGGCTAATAGATTGGTCCATGTCACCAGCACAAACTTGCAGCTGAATTTTTGTCTGCAGTAAAACAGTAATTGAAAACAAACATTAACAAACAGTTAAGTAACAATCTAAAGGTCACATACAAAAAGGGCTTTATAGCAATTAATGTATTCAAAATGTATACCTAATAAAAATATAATATAGTCATTGTTCTATTTTTTAAATGCCAGTTACATTAAATAAAAAAAGCTGCATTACCAAAGGTAATGTCATGTAAAGCCAGCCTCTACAACAATAAGAATTGGCCCCTGTCCTGGAGAAAGAGAAGAGGACCTGTGGCATTACAAGACCAGACCAAAGAATACAGGATTTAGGGTATGTAAGCAGTAATTAAAACAATAAATTGCGGTAAGATTTGGAGGAGAAGTTGATGGTTTTTAGAAGAGAAAGTCGGAGTTTGGGCTTTAAACTACCAATACATGGAGTTCCCAGACTCTTCACATTTTGTATAGTAACAGTAAAACTATTTGACTGGTGGCTTCCATTGTTTATTTGTGCTTTTGCTTAAACACATTTTGTTCTGACATTAACACTGTTTGGCTGAACAGGTCCCACTGCTTGGGTTCATGTAGAACCATAATCTGAATTTCAGTGATGCTAATCATTGAATTTACAGCTCTTTTGAATTCCTAAATCCTGCACATGGTGTTACAAAGTCAAAATTATGGGCATAGTTTTTTATAGGCTAGTAGGTAGAAAAAAGATATGAAGCTATAAGCATAATTTTACTTCACATTAGGAAGGTGCCACTGTAACATAAAAATGAGAGCTTTTGCTCTCTGGGTTTACTTGTTAAAAGGTAGTTTGTGGCAACCCATTTACATGCATGATCTTTGTGTGCACTACTAGTACATGGGTATAACTTTTCAATTAGTATGTGGTACTCCATTTGTACAACAAGACCAAATAGCTTGATCAGCTAGGTCAGAAAAAAGGTTCACTGTAGGGGTCTCCCTGACAAGAAATAAGCAGGAGGCTATGATAAGTATCATGGCAAAGGCTACTTAGATATCATACCAAAGGCAGAATGCCATTGGAGGGGTTTATCTAAAATATTTTGATGAAAATATTATGTCTCATAGCAAAAACAGAATTGCCTTGAAGAATCGTTTTAAAACATTAGTTGGGTCTCATAGTACAGACAACAGCCTTGGAGGGGTCGTCCTATCCAAATATTGGGCAGACCTTAAATCATATACAGAAGGTCTTAGAGAGGTCTTCCTAAAGCATTTTTTATGATTTATAGCAGAGGCTGAATGCCGTGGAGGGGCATTAGTATTCATGTATTCCTTATTTAGGTCTCAAAGTGGAGGAAGAAGGGGAGGATAATGGGTTTGAAAAAGGAGAAAATGACAGAACACTGGCATTGCTGGGCAGCCTAGAACCAGGAATTTAGTAATCAGAATATTTGCAGAAAGCAGATATGCTGCAAAAAGAGAAATGCGGAAGCAGCAATGATAGCAGCAGCTTCACCTGTAGGAAGAGGATAGAGCACATGTTATTTCTTTAGCAAATATATGCTCTACTAAAATAAAAAGTTTCAATGCTTCACCTAATCTGTGTAATCTGTCAGGGGGTATGGAAGTCAACAAAAATCCAAGCTGGGTTCATTTTGATAAAGTCCAGGCAGTTGAAAATGGCTACAGACAGGTCTGTCACAAACTTCCCACAGCTGTGCTGAACATTTTTTCCAATAAGACTTGCAGAAGGGTAAACTAGCATCTCTATGTTGTAGAGGTGTTCTGGTCATATGTCCATCTTGGGCACCCAGAATTTACTGTGCCTTTACTCCTGATGCTGAATATATCTAAGCTTGAGCTGGCATACTCATTGACCATTAAGGATCCGTGCTGTCAATTAAAGCCAATTTACCTAGGCTGAGCGTGGTTTCTGCTTCCTAAAAAAATGTGAAACATCCATGTTGGACACATTTCCATCTGCTTTCTTCTTGTCTACCATGGGCTGTAGAACTGCAAGCACCAGCAGACAGATAGATATTTGCTGCCAGAGAAAAACAGTTTGCTTAATGAATTTATAAGTATTTTCTTGGTATTATTGTATGTTGGCTTCTATGTGCTCTAGTAAAATGAATACTGGCAACTGAAGTGAAAATTTAAGAGAGTAGCCACCCAGTAATGATCAATGATTTTGATGCAACTTTTGTGAGGGTTGTTTTGTAAGCAGAACAATATTTAGGTGGTTTTATGGCTCAAAGTGTTTTCTATTACGGACCTAGATGGTGGATCAGGCTGGAGAACTCTGTCCTATGGTTGCCCATCCCATCCATAGATAATGGATGACGTTTGTGAGAGATGAAACTTCCCTGAAATATACCCATGCTTCTCCTTCTTTTTCTGGACCAAAACACTTCTCCACCTGCATGTAAGAAAGGAAGATTGAACAAGTTGGATTAAATGCTTTACAAATTTCTGCATTCATGTCCATGCAAAATGAGTGAATGCACACATATGTGTTCACACACATGCTTGCTAGCTGGACTGATGCCTAGCAGACTAATAAAATTTTAGCAATCCACTGCTTCCACCCTGAGTGGTCTTCAGCAGTTGTTGCCCAACCTGATTTGTGACCTTAGATGCCCTGTGTTCACTTGGCTTATGCTTATACCTGTCATTCTGATTATTCCTTTAATTGTGGCTTGGACCTTTGATATTATGTTTCTCACCTCACCTGTTCCTGCTTACTGCTCTGTACTGCATTTGCCTGCAAGTTATCAGCTATCTATTTGATAACACTTTTACTTACCCCTGCTCTACCCTGATCATTGTTTCTCACCTGTCTGATTCAAATATGGCATTCCTCTCCATGGCTTCTCTATTTGAGTATCCACCAGCACCTACCTTCCACCTACATATTGGGAAGTTTTCTTTAGCTTGTATCAGACCTGTGGTCCTAGCCACAGTACAATCATAGCTCTTGTGATCCTCCAGGCACTTCTGTCACCACCATCAGGTTCATATGTTCCACAGAGCATCAGATGTGCATCTAGGCCATCACATCCATAACAGCTAGCATAGAAGCTTCATCATCCAGCTTTCAAAAGGTTGAAATTTCAATGTATAGGTACAAAAAAGAGCAGACTTTTCTGGCCATTTCCAGCAGTGAACTACAAATTTGATGTATGGAATAGGCAAGCTATGTGCTATCAGGTGTCTGAGGTGAATGTACTGTCTTTCTGATATTGACAAACGTGGACCATGCTCGCGCTATGTATGTTGTTATGGCTACCTGTTATCTGTGAAATGCACACAAGTGACAGGGAGACTGCAGAATTTAGCTTCAAGATATTTTTATCAAAAAGTCCTGAGCGATATATTCAGTATGCTTATTTACTATTTCCTAAGCCTTTCCTTGCTGCTGGGAGCATAAGACTGCTAGGACTTGGCCTGAAGCAATATGAAATAACAGTGCTCACCACTAGTACAAAGATTTGTTCCAACTAACAAATTTAAGAGGTCAGAAGATTTAAGCTGGCATAAACACGCAAGAACATTAATATGTCTGACCACTTCATTGTTTTTTTGACTCAGCTGCTGTGCTAAATTGTCTAGAACTCTCTGGTGGCATGAACATCTTATTAGGCCGTGGAGAGAGAGTAGGGGAAAGGCATGTAGAAAAATATTTGCATTAGCTATATCAAACCATAAAATACCAATTAGGCAAGATTACTTAGTAGTCTTTTAGTCACATGTCTGATCTAATCACAGCTGATAGGAAACCAACAAAACTAATAGTTGGCTGCTGAATTTAGATCTGATTTCTGATCAGATTATTTGTCTATAGTAGCCCAAAGAGCTCCTAAGTATCATACATTTGTGGTCAGATCCATGTTATTTGACAGGTACCTACCTGAAATGTGTTTTAATTGGAAATGACTCTTGGATTCTAAAAAAAAATATATAGTATAGACATTATTTAAGGTTATTCAATACATTCAAGAAATTGTGATAAAGTAAAATGCTAGCAAGTTTCACTGTCCTATTTTATCAAATATCTCTTTAAATCTGAACATGTGTTCTTGGATAGCATATAATTATCATTCCTGTGCCGCTTGATCAAGCAAATGGACTTTGATTAAGGGTTATGTATTTATACTTAATAAGTTCCCTGAAATGTAAAAACAGCCTTGATACACTGCGAGCAGGTTATGAATCTTGCCTGTATACCAAACTGATCATTGCGTGTGTATGTGTATTAAGGTGCAAAATGTAATCATTTAAAATTGAATGCAGTCATGTCCTTTATTGCTGAAGAGACAGCTTATGTCCCTTCTGCAATAAAATGAATTTACCTGCCTGCAATTTTGTAATTTCACTCCCCTGTCCTAGCTCCCGTGCAGATACCACCATCTTCATTTGATCCTCTTCCAGGTTCCAGTCTTTTGGCCATTGTGATTTGTGAGGCCAGAATAATGCAACTCCAGGGGCATGCCAGGATACCGAACATCGTACACTGAGCTGCACCCGGCCCTTTTCTCCACAGCCTTACTGTCCATGGCCTGCCCCTTTCATTTATTGCATTTCTGTTATTTTTACGTTATGGCACACAACATTGCATGCTGGTATTATCCCAACTTACTTTTTTCAGGTATTTATGTACAACTCTGAAGCCCATTTCGCCAGTCTACATTGCACTTAGAAGCACAAAGTCTAAAATAAAGTTTGTAATAAAAACATGTTTTATTTAGTAATTTTATTAGCAGGTGTAGCATACCTATATGGAGCAAAATCTCATTCACATGTGGTAAATCCGATCCAACTGAAAGAAAATATTACAGTTCAGTTAGGGCTGAAAGTTTCTTCTGAGATTTATGTTGGCATTGGGTATGCGTGTCTAAAGATTGGAAACTGTAATTACAAAATTCTGTGGTGGTCACCAGAACAGGAGGTTAAAGGAAATTCTTTCATTGGGACAGGTGATCTAGCCCTTCACTGCATTATCCAAAGCTCTGTAATGGCCAGAATTCCACAGTATTCACCAAAGAAACAAAAAGATCCAACATGTCCTTAAAGTTTTATTTTGGTGAGTAAGGAGTTAACTTATGACTGTACACTATCATTTTCCAGTGAAACTCTTGTGGCTATTTGTATCTTCCTGGTATTTAGTGAGTCTGGTTTCCACTGAGATCTCCTTGAAGCCAAGATCTTTTACACTGAATGAGAGAATTTATGCAGAGGCGGCAACTGTAATCTATTGTGTGGCCTCAGGCATAGATTAAATGCTTGCCGTTGCCTGGATCCCAGAAAGGTGTAGGTGTAAAGAAATTGGCAGACATAGAAATGTAGGATTAATATGTTGTAATGCAAAACATTTTCTTTCTACCCTCCAAAAGCAAGAGATGATAAAACCCTTACTGTATGTTGGCTTACAGATACCAATATTATATATATATAAAAGTGGTAAAAATAAATGTTTACAGTGCCACATTACCCGAATAATTTTTTAGGTTTTGGTTGACACTGAAAAGTTAAACCACCAACCACTGTGTCTGATTTCTGTGCCTCTGGTCCCTGGTATGCACACATGCTATACAGGGAGGTCCAATTCTCTCTTTTGAATCTTGAATTTGTTTTATATCATTGGTAGTGCAACATAAGTAGGAAAACACCCAAGAACATTGGAAGGAATGTCACTCTATTGAATTGTTTAGGAAATGTAAGAAGCCAACCCACAAAACTCTTATCTTCATCTGAAAAATGACTTTTTAGTGTACAAACCCTTTAAGGATTAACATAAATGACCTATAATTTCTACAAGTGGCAGAGCTGTGTATAAGGAATACAACCTTGTTCAGGAGTTATTATTACTTAAAAAGTTACAGAATGACATCCTTCTCCTTTACTGGCTTACCATAAGACCATACCAACAAACAAAAACAGATAAATCATAGATAGAAGCACTAATTGCATGATGTGTGAATGGATACTCAACTATGATACTTAAATACAACTTTAACTTGTTATATAAAAAAAATAAAATAAAAACCATATGCAGCAAACAATTAAAATGTGACAATCATGCAAACACTTGTTTTTATATAAAGAACAGCAGAAACTTTAATCTAAAAATAATTTATAGTTTAAGATATGTACAATAGGGTACCAAGAGAATACTTTTTTAGTTAAGTTAATTCAGTAATCAAACCCTTGCGGGCCAATTCTGGGTAGGGAAAGGAGGTCAAGGAGGTCAGTTTGAATAATGTATTGAATTTTTTGAGGGAATATGTTTTGGAAGAAGTGAAGGTGTCTGAGTGTCACCAATACCATGTAGCATTGAGTAAAGTCAAGGGTGACCACTGGTGGTGGTGCCATGGTGTTGATGCCATCCAGACACCTCCACTTCTTTGAAACATATTTGCTAATATGTTTCAAAGAAGAGTTCAAAACATATGAACTTACCACCTCTTCTAAGGGCATCCACGTCAAATCTCTTGAAAGTACACCCAAATTTGTTTGGTATATCACACAAGGTGGCATGAATTTCTACATTTTTATATCTCCCGAAGAAGCCATGTGCAAAACGTGTTGGAAGTAGACTAGGATTTACCTAAAGAATTCAACCACACTGATGATATCCTTTGGGGAATTGTCTATGGACATATTTATACTGGACTGAAGTACTTGAGAGCTTTAATAAGATTTATATGGTAAATGTTTTCATCATACAATTTTTCTTTGTTTTTGAAATAAGTTTGATTGATATACAACCTCAAAAACCCAATTTCTCCACTTTAACTCAGGATTAGGCCACAAATCTCTTTTGTGCTTAAATGTATAGTTTAAAATGTATTTTTGTTGTAAGTGTTCCAATGCAGAGTTTTCCTTTAGCTTTTTGTTCAAAAGATACAACAAAAATTGAGTAAAAAGTATTTACAAAGTGACTTTGTATAACTAGGTTTAGGAAATAATAAAATATAAATAATATTAATAATAAATAAATAAATAAATAAATAAATACATAAATTACCCGCATTACAAAAGGCACAGAAATGTGTCAATATGCCCTAGGTGACCAATTATGTACTGTAATGTGTGTCAGTTTTCTTTCTGCTTCATCTTAGTATCTGCCTTTTGCTAAATGTACATAAATGACTTGTAATGTCTGTTGACAATCACAACTTTCATTATGTGCCTAGGATCAAATGTAAAACTTTTTACAGCAGTGTCACACAGGGCAATGGGATTATAGAAACTTTGCTTACCAACCTGTATTACCAGTTCTTTGTGTATGTGAACGTACTAATATTATTCACACTGGCTTAGGAAAACTGCCATACACAGCAATTACTCAATGCAACAATTATTTAAAACCTGAAGACTTTAATGCAATGAGCAAATGCCAGAGATCGAATGTACTTTACAACGCAGCGATCAATCATGCCGTGCATTTCAGCGTTTCACGCCCGCAGGCTACTTAACAAAAAGTATTTGCCAACAAGTGTAAACAAAACTCAGAGACGACAGAGTGGTAAAAACCTGCCAAGACACACATATTCCTGACGGGATCAGACCATAAAAGGTGCATCCTCTTGCACAGAAAACACTAAGACTGCCCCAACAGTTCCAGACAGAGACAGAGTCATTTTGCAAATTAATTATACCACGCAGACTGTCTGCAGAATAAAAACACCCCTTTAATAATCATACACACACAGCTGTGAGAAATTGCCAGTCCATGCAGATATAAGTATTATATAGTTTCATGCAGGACTAGGGCCAGAAAAATATAACTATTATAACAGATAACACATGCACAGTCATTTAAAGGTACATTTTTTTGGGGTATTAGAATACATAGCATAAGTTCACCGCCAATAAAAAAAAAAAATGGGCATGTGATTCACCAAGGCACAGAGGCCAAATAGACATACAAGTATAATAGAGTTTGCATTATAAGGCTGAGGACTTGTTTACAAAGGCAAAGTCAAATACAATGGGCCTAATTTAATAAAGCTCTCCAAGGCTGGAGTGGATACACTTTCATCAGTGAAGCTGGAATAGATTTCTGCTGGATTTTTGCTATTAGCAAATGTTTAAAATTATGGACCAGATCCATTCCAGGTTTGCTGGATCACCCAACTTCACTGATGAAAGTGTAGCTGCTCCAGCCTTGGAGAGCTTTAATAAATCGGACTGCATGTGTCTGAATTACTTTGATATGCTTTTAAATGAATCTGAGTTGATTTAGGCTGATTTTAGGTTGTGCTTCTTGGTTGTAATTAGTTGCTTTTCTATTTATCTTGTAACCACCTGGGGCACTCCTGGGTACAATGAGTTGAGCACTTACAAAACTGTGCCAAACTGTGGATACAATGTATTGGCATAGCTTTAAAGGATGGGGTTAAATACAAACTGATTTTTCATGTCCTACATTTATAGGTACATATGCACTTTTTATGATATAATTTTATTGCCTGGAAATGCCTGACCATGAAAATATGTAAGAAAGTTGTTACACAAAAAAGTAAACCTAATAAAGAATAATAACTAATTAATTGGTACATGGAAGATTATTTTCATGCAACTACCACAGGGCCAAAAATCCACTCTTCATTCTCATGCAGCCACCACAAAGCCGCAGACTTCCCCTCTCTTACCATAAGAGACTTCTTCTCCCTTACCATAAAACCAACACAGAGGCCCTCCTTTCACATGTAGCCTACTACTGGGACCCCTTCGTTTTCTTTAGGGCCAAAATATGAAACCATCCATGCTCCAGTGCTAAAACCTTCCTATAACCTTCATATAGCAATCACAGCAACTGATAAGGCAGGGTCCATGAAAATATTAGGATATTTTTAATACTCAACATCTGATTATTTGCACTTTGGGGAATCAGTTAAGTTTTTTTAAATTATTATTTAAAGCACCAGGGGTCAACACTGATATGTTTTGCACAAAAAAGAAAATACAAAGTAACATGTCAAATATGACTCTTGCTGCTGTTGCTGTAGCTTACTGTAGAGTGTATTGAATAATTTTCTTTTCTGCCTGGAAGGCAGGGAACATGGTGCAGGTCCTACAACATAGGCACCAGAGCCAGGATTTAGTCCTGATAACGGGTAGCATTTGTATCAGCTTCCTACCACTCCATTTAGGCCAAGAGATACCTTGATACCAATCTGATACCAATCAGTAAGTAACCAATTCTGTAAGAATGTGGAGAGTTAAATGCTCCTGACCATTGAACCATATACTTTGGACATGTTTTTAACAAACTTAATGCCTTATATACAAATCAGACAGTCAGTTTGCACCACCTATGTCCATGTCCCTTGTGGTCCTGTAGCTACCAGAAGTTCCTATGGTTTTTCTCCCTCGCTGAACAAAAAGCTGTGAAATCTCAATAACACAAGGGGCAGAAATTGAAAGAAATGTTGTTGGTTCAATCAGCAAGGAAGTGATGTTAAAAAAAGAAGTAAGTACTCTTTCTACTATCTTAGCAGTCCTGTAATTGTTGATTTGCCATCAGTGACAGGATCACTAGTGTAACCTTAAGGCCTATGCTACACCAGTAGGTTTCAGAAATATGATCACACTACTAAAAACATCAATCCTTTATCTGTTTGTTTGGGCTACAGCTTAGAAAATGCAGAAGATAATACATTTTCTTTTAATGGCGCAATAAGATTTTTTATTGCAGAGTAACACATGACTCCAAATCAGTTATATATGACCAAATGTTTATGGATTATTTCATTTGGAGGAAGCTCACAACTGCTGACTGTACAAAGAAGCAGTACATAAAAGTATTTTTTTGGTTTGCATTTCTTTTTTCATTATTATTATTATTATTATGAAAAAGAGGTCATTCACAATGGAGAGATACAAGCGGATTTTTACTTTATGGTTGGTACTAACCTGTGTGCATTTAGAGATAACTACATTGACAGGGATATATAAGTCAGAGATGGTAACTTTAGTTTACTAAGAATCGTACTTAAAGTTTCACTTTCATAATTTTGAATCAGACAGGGTTATATTGTAGAAAAGGACCGGAGATCTTAACTGCCTCTTTGTCATCCAAATCTGTAAAAAAAAAAAAAAAATTAGCTGCGCATTATCCAGTGCAATATGGGTTTCCCTGTGGTTGCTGCAGGGGTGCAAGAGTTACACCATCCCAGCCTGGCCAATCTTAATGGCTAAGAGTAAAAGCGATGAAGAAAGAAGATGGTTGTGCCTGAGATGAAACTGTCAGGAAGTCAGGTGAGTACAATTAAAAAATTGCAATTAGGCAAGTTTTTTTTTTTCATGTCTCCTGTCCCTTAATATAATGGACCTACCTGGTCGCGATTTTTTCATTTTTGGGTTTAATTCAACTTTAAAAAAATATGTTGAGCCTGGAGCTGTTGGAGTTTTAAAGTGGAATTAAATGTAAAAAATACAAATTGTAAGTGAGCGGGATATTTATGCAGAAGGGACAGTCTATGTAATAAACTATATTTACCTGCCTCTTTGCAATTTTTTAAACTAAACTAACCTCTCATATTTCTTTTGCCAGCATCTTTATCCAGTCCTTTTCCAGGTTCAAGTCTTCGGCTATCTTGATTGTCCAAGCCAGAAACACGTAGCTCCTGCACAAGCACCCAGGAAATCATTCATTCCTGGCAAGCAGGTATGCTGGGATGGTACGCAGCCCAATGCACATTATAAAGAAGATTAAGAAAAGGCAGGTAAGTTCGCTTTATTGCCTCTATAGTGTCTCTGCATAACAAAATAAAGTATTTTCCCAATCCCAATGTTTTTTTTTTTAAGGTTATATTTGGAACTATAGTTCTACAATGAAAGGTTACAAACAGGCTGGATGTGTTGATCTTTATCCATCACGAGTCCCTCCTGCAATAAAACATACTTACCTGCCTAATTAGAATATTTTTTTAAAGTATTCATTCTCTGGTATTCTACTAACCCCACTCTCTCCTCTACAATCTGAATGCTGCAGCCAGACTCATCCATCCTTCCCTCCGCTCCTCTTTTACTGCATCTCGTTGTAGCTCCCTTCATTGGCTTCCGTTTCACCTCAAATCAAATTCAAGCTCCTGTGCTTTGCCTTCAAATCCCTCCACAGTTATTGCCCCACTTACATTTCTGACCTGGTAGTAAAATACTCCCCCTGCCGCTCTCTGCATCCCTTCAATGACATACTAATGACTTCCTCACTCATAACCTCATCACATGCACGGCTCCCTGACTTTTCTAGAGCTGCCCCAATTCTCTTCCTTGTCCTATTAGGCTTGCTCCTACTTTCTGCTCATTTAAAAGAGCACTCAAAATCCATTTTTTCAAACTTGCCTACCCATCTTCTTCTGTCTTTTGAAACTATCACTACTTCCCACCACTAAATATCTCCCATCCTATTGTGTGTGAAATTTTCCCACCTACTAGATTGTAAGCTCTCCGGGGCAGGGTCCTCTCCTCCTGTATCACTGTCTGTATTAGTCTGTCATTGCAACCTCTATTTATTGTACACCGCTGCGTATTATGTTGGCGCTATATAAATACTGTATAATAAAAAATAAGTACACTGAGCTGCACATATAGCTGAAGAACTGACACCTGGAGGATGACCTGATGAAGGTAAAGTAAGGATAGAGCGAAAATAAAGACTTGCGATCAGACAGGTAAGTTGATTTTATTGCAGTGGGACATCCCCAGCCCCTTCTGTGACGATGGATTTGTCTGATCGCACACTTTTGTTTGTTAAAGTTTGATTTAAGTGCAAGGATAAAGGGCACTCATTGCCACGCCCCTCTGAACCAAATTTTCCAATAATAAAATAGCTTTTTTTTTTTTTTTTTTTTTTTTGTTTTTTAAAGTAGCCAGCACAATAATGTAGTGATAAATGAACAGAGAAATCCAAGCAGCCATCCTGCATACTCCTGTGGCAGGGGAGGCCCCATCGCTTTCCATGGGGTGACGTCACCAAGGAATGAGGAGACGCGCTCGTGCACGGTACACCCCCAGCTGGATGGTGCGCGCCCCCGTGCCGGTTCTCGTATGACCCGGAAGCAGTAGCCTCAGGAATCTGCGCACAGCGAGCAGTGTTGGCCCAGCTGGCGGCCTGGAGCCCGGGGAGTTAGTCGGAGTCGGTAGTGAAGCCACCCGGGATGTAGAGCCGTAAGTAACCGGACGTGAGTAAAATGGGCAACTTTTGGTTTCTAATATGCGGTACTATTTCACACTACCACAACGGCGCCGAGCTGTGGCGGGGAACATGGCTGCCTTGTTGTCCGGCGCTCCGGTCAGCTGTATGGAGGGGCAGAGCGGCGGGAGCTGTAGTTTGGGGCTCCATGACTTTGGCGGGCTTTATGTGGAGTTTGTGTTCTCCCGCCTCGGTTGTATGGAAGTTTTTGTTGTTTGTATGAAGCCTGAAGTTTTACTTTCTAATAATCTATCTTTACCTGGGGCTTATCAGGCAGCGTTGTCTGGGTATGGTATCACGGTTACTATGGTAGTGCCATGTAATTGTCAGATTATAGAGGAGAGCTATTCACAGGTCTGCCTGGCAGTGCCATATACACTGGCATCATCTGCTGCTACTGTGCCCACATTGCAATTCTCATTCATCTCGGTCTCACCCTCTAATATCTGCAGCTCGGGCCCTACTAAGCCAATTATAAGGGCCCTTGTGCCGGATGGCCCATCTACCCAGTTCATGGATGGGATTGTGACAATACAGTCATGTGACCTCAATGGCCCTCACATTTACTTATAACAAACCTTTCCCAGCGCTCTAACCCTGCACACAGCTGCTTGTATCCTCTTCACCAAATCCTTTGTGACCCTAGCTGTGCCTGGACCCCCCATGGACAATACCAGGCTGCAGTGTTAGGCTACAGGAAAGGTTTCAGACTAAAGTGGTGAACAAGTATCCTGGATGGGATGCAAGTTGATTTGGTTGGGCTTGGTTAAAAACAAACTTTTTTTAGGGTTAAAAAAAAAAAAAGGTTTAGTTATATTGTTTGGCATCTTCCCCTGACCTAAACTCAATCAACTTCCCCTTCTATAGGTGAATGTAAACAAACAAGGGAACCACAGCCACCGGTTCCCAGTGTCTATCTGCGGAGGGGAAGTGTTCTTATGTGATGAATTGCACATTGTTCAAAAATACCTTTAAATATTTCTGGGATTTGCCATGGTTATTATTATAAGGATGGCATGCATAGAATCTAAGCATGGTGTTAAAAGTTCAACAAAAGTATCCTTCATACTTTCTAAAGTGAAAGGTTCTTGATTTAAACAAAGGACTAAAAAATGGATTTTAACTTCACCCTAGTGCTAAGATGCTGCTTAAATGGTTTAGTTTGAATAGATCAGTGAATGTTAAATAAAGCTACGTACACACGTCAAATGATTCTCGTCTGATAATAGTCTCAGGGCTGATATCTGACGTGTGTACAGCACTCGTCGTTCATGGGTCCATCCTGGCGGATCTACAAATGATTGTATTGGAAGTGAGGGGGAGAGAGTACAGCAGGGTGCAGCTCTGACGTTCTCCCTTCTTCCCTCTCCATAGAGCAAGATGGAGTTGTATAGCGCTCGTTCATGCATCGTTCAGCCTTTTGTCGTTGGAAACATTGTAAAGATTTACCCTCACTTTCACCAAGGACACAAAACAAAAAACATTTTTTTTTTGCACAGGGATAGAACTTCTGCTTGTCTTTCCTGAAATGGTACGAATAGTTTGGCGGTTCAGTCTTCTGATTCCACTCTCACGCCAATCTCTTGTTCTGCATTAGTGATTCCAAGGACAGAATTTAGTAACGATTTAGCAACTAATTGTTTCAAATAGCAGCCTATGTTTTTTTTCTTGAATTCAGGTTGTTGCTGAGGCTCTGTGACTTTGCACATTAAGGTCAAAGCAACAGGTTCTCTTGTAAGAGGACGGTTACCTCACCTTAATAGAGCTCTGTTACTTCATTTGAGCCTATGGTAAATACCTTGTCCCTACAGACATAAAGAACATGTGGCTTGTTCTTAGGATGAAGTGCTTGGACCTGAGCAGCTAATGGGCTAAAACGCTGCGATGTGACCTTGTATAAACTCTGAGACTGAGCTTGCACTGGGTTTTGAGCCAGAGCTCCAGCTGGGCAATGGAGTGGTATATGTTAGAGAGTCTTTATATGTATGTGCTAGGAACAAAGCTTCTATGCGGAGGGACATGTTGTCTTCTGATGTAACTTGGAATTTACATGAAGTTGAATACCCTATTATTTTCTGCAGACCGGCACTATCACATGGTAATAAAAGGTATTAAGTGACAGGCTCCCCCTTATCCAGATGAGAAGTAGGGCAATAGGGAAAAAAGGGAATTTGTTTGCTGGCATTCAAAAAATAGGTTCACTTGAAAAATATATAACTCTCTGTTTCGATGCAACATACAATAATTTTGCTGCAGACGTATAAATTACATGTTGGAAAGTTCTTGATAAAGTCCTGGAATTTGCAGCTCTGCGTCCTTGGAATGTGCACGCATTTATTTAATATTTCAGTTTGCTGCAATTATGATTGATCTAAAAGTGATTTTTAATTGTTCACATGGGATGTGGGGGCTTGGATTCACTAAGTTACTTCATAGGGTTCAATCTGTATAGGATTCCCTAAAGTCCAGCTTGGCTTGTTGAGGTGAATGGGACCCAGCACAAAATGACACGGTATAAATGAAAAGTACCTTTGTACACAGACCCCTACTAACAGGGCTCCAGCGTTCATAAGCTTAATGCACTGTGTTCAAAATTTACATGGTGTTGAAGATCACTTTGTATAGAGGTCTGCAAATCAGTAAAGGACCCCTTTAATGGTATTTTTTGTAATAATGTGTTCAATATGATTCCATGGCAGTGGTAAGGCTGTATTGTGACCCCTCCAGCATGTTAGAATGTGGACACATGTAAAATGACATTCTCCCACTAGACCTGAATGTTCTGCATAAAAATCTTCATTCTCCCCCTAGACACTGGAATGTGTAGGTTACCCTCCCACTAGACAGGGGGTTGTGTAGGATGCATACTAGTCCTCCTCTTCTTTCTAGGTTGGGCTGATTTATGTTGTATACTGAACGTCATTCTTCAACCAACCTGTATGATGCTTTTTGAAACTGATCTTCTTTTAGTGTTTTTATTGAAAAAAGATAAGAAAGTGAAATTTTTTTATTAAAGTTTTAGCAGTGATAATAGTACAAGTTGCTCCAATAGTCAGTGGCAATAAGTCATGATGTACGGGTAAATAGGAGAATAGTCTGTCAGCCAAATTATATAATAATAAATGAGTAAGTGAATAAATTAGTGACAATATGTATGTGAGGGGAACAACACCGCCTTGGCCAGTGTGATAAGAGGAGTAAAGCGTGTGAAATCGTCACACAAAATAAGTGTATGGGGTGTAAGATGAAGCATGGACTTCAGTAGGGAAATTGTTTATTTTTTTTTCAGGCTGTGCGATATGCTTGCTGCATACAGAGTCTCTTTAGCCTGCCGTAGTAATTATGTATGCTCCTTGTAATACCTCATCACAGGCTGTGAAGTGTCTGTATGTTGGCACAAAACAACCCATAAAGCATTCTGTATCTGCCTGTAAAAAAAAAAAAACAAAAAACAAAATTTGTGGTTAAACCATGTAAATCTTGGAAGTCTAATTCAAACACATGTAGTTTCAGTCATTTAGAGCATGTTAGACCTCTAGTGCTGAACTGGTTTTCATTACTTGTATATTTTTTATTATGCTTTTTGGTTGTAAAGGTAATTTTTAGTCAAAGTATATACAATAGTCTTGTGTATATATGTGAACTGAACTTTTTGCCTAAAATCATCTGTAAACATTTTTGCAAAGGTCTTCAACAAATTTAATACTGAAGATGAGACAGAATTTCACTCCAAAACAAATGCACAATGAAGAGATGGCCAGGGAGAGTCTCAGCTGTGCTTTTTGAATGAAGCTAAACTTTTATAAGGACACTCACTACTTTTCTTGCTGATATCTGGTAAATGTTACCCTAGTTTCTTCTGGATTTCATTTTCTAATCTTCAAAACTATCCTTAAGTAGTTGTTTGAATCCTTAGCTGAATTAGACCTTCGTTATCTCCTGTTCTCTATGGGTCTCTGTGTTATTGGTGAACTTTCTTTAAGCAGTGTCAGATAATCAGGGTGTGTCCAGATTCACTTTCTTTTACCTTTGTTAGGTGAGTTTGCTTATGGAATGCTTTGACTCTTTCTCTACAATATTGTTTGTTGCCCCCAAAGCAGATATGGCATACTTTGCTTTATTTTTTAAAATTAGGGAATTTAACATTTTGGAGCGTTGTAATGTAGGCTATATATGCAATATGGTTGTTCCCCTTTCTTTTTCTTCTTTTGTTAGTATAGGCTCAATAGAGTATTTTGTTCCAGATGAATACTTTGTGCTATGTGGCCATAGATTATGTGGTGGTAAAGGAAATGTTCCCAAAAATCTAGGAGCCAACAAAAAATCAGATCAGTAAAATGCAATCCCTCTCCTACAATGGCCATTTATGCAGTCCTCCTGACATGAATTTGGTGCCATTTATTTAGTATTTTCCCCTTCTCCGCAGTAGCTTTATATACTTTACACCTAAATCATCAGCACATAGCTCCTATCAATATACCCTCCCCAGCAGTCAAATATGCAGGTCCTGTAAGTTTCACAATAACCTCCTCTGTATCTGCCACCTATAAATTATACCTCATAATCTCTGGTCAGGTCTCAATTGTTGCACATTTTTAAAATGGCCTTACATCAAGGGTGCCCAACCTATCAGGCCTGCAGAGCTGCCAGATCCAGCCCTTTGCTCATTGTTTTGTGGGGGGATGGGGCACAGGCATCTCCTTTGTTTTTCTATTAGACTGTGCTACCAGGAGAGGGAGCATGCCCAGTGTGAGCTCCCTCAGTGGGCGTGTCCTATAGACCTGGCAATCAGCTGTGGCTGTTCCGTGCCCCTCTTGTACTGTGAGATAATCCCAGTAACAGCAGCATGAGAGCTGTGTCTGTGTCCATGCAACGATCATTATCCCCATGTATAAACCTTCATATCTCCCATATCATAGAAATGTGAAATTTTCAGGGTACACAGTGGACCCTGAGAGATGTTACCAAACATAATTTGCCGGATTCACAAGAATAAAACCCCAATAACAATCTGGGATATTTTCACATTAGGAGCAGCTATTTGAAGACCAGGGTCCCTAAATTTAGTTTGCATGTTAGGCACCCCTGAGGGCTACTTCCATGGCAATGGGCATTGGGGCAATCCCAGTTCACTCTGTGCCCCAAATAGATACGTGCTCACTCTCAAAACCTTAAGGCTGCGTTCAGATTGGCGGGGATTTTGTTGTGTGGTTACCCCTTCCTCATGCCATGAAACCCTGGCTAGGGGGAGATGCCCAGTACTGCTCACTGCCGCCTAGAGTCAAATCTGCAGATGCTGCGGTGTGACGGATTGAGCAGCTGCTGGGGTGCCTGTCGCATGTCTTACCACTTTCTGTGAACCCTAATTTCCCAGCAACAGGACCTGTAGGCACCTGAAGATGTAAGATCATGTACCCTATGGCTGTCACATGAATTGCATTTCTCTGGAAGTATCCATTGCAGAGATTCTTGATGTCCTTTTTTTATTTGGTGCTATTACTTTACGGTAACTGGAAACATTTCAATTTAATTTCATTTTAAACATAGATATTCAATGTTTGTTTGTATTGTGGCCCGCAAGTTTTATCTCCGTGTCAACAGCCGCCCCAGATGAAAAAAGGTTGGGCACCACTGCCTTACATCATCCAAGCATAACAGTAACAATACAAACTCTGCTAATCATGTCTGCTTCTGAACACATGGACTGCTTGCCACACATTGGAATTTGGGACCTGGCTTTCCATGTAATCTGAGTTGTGTAATAATAAATCCCCATTTCCTGGAAAAAAAATAGTATGGTGAGTTAGTACAGAGCAGAGGACACTAATGAGGAGCTTTTGTTATTTTTTTTACTTTTTATTCTGGTTGTATTTGTTAGCTGTCTAGTTATGATTTATTGGGAATATTTTAAATTTTTTGCAGAAAAAAATTACTTTTGACAAAAACTTAGCTGAATATTTGGGTATTTTAATACATTAAATGAGATATATGACATTGTTATTTATTTCTGTATGTTTTGTTCCAAGTAGGGTAAAAAATACGAAATTGCACATCAATTGGGAAACAATGGAATCAACAAAAAATCCACTTTGTTGCACCTCTTTATTGTTGTTGACTGCTTGAGTTTTTAAGCATGGACTTAAAAATTAGGGGTTAAATGAGGTTGAAGATGAACCACATTCAACCACTTAAAATGACTGCCAGCCCAAAGCCCAAAGTTTAACTTTCCAGTTGCCTGTTTGTCAAAAAAATGCTGCATCTTTCCTCCTCCCTTGCCACCGTAAATATTCAACACGTGCTTGTGTGTTAAATACCTGTTTCTCCCACTGACTCCTAATCACTGCAAGACATATAAGTGAAATGCTGAAAAGACAAAAATGTTCATTCTTATCTTACAGATGTAATTTACATATCCAATTGTCCCATGTCCATTTTTCTGACAACAGGGTCACTTACATAGAAGCAAAATATATGTACTAATGTTGCCTTTCAAAAATGTTGTATTTCTATCCACACAGTCTAGTTTTTCTTACACTGGCAGAGAAGCCAGGTGGATGACACTATTTTCACTACAGTTAAGAAACCTTAGATGTCTTTTCTGCCAACTCCAGCTTGGTGATTGGATCGTTATGGAGCAACAGTAGAAGAAAAAGGTCATAATTCTGCTCATTGTTCTTTTTTTTTATCGCTCTGACAAAATCCTGGTATGAGTGATTCACTTCAGGGCATTGCAAGAGACTGATGACTAGTCAAATTCTTTTTGAATTTAAATAAAATAATTTATAATTAGCTGTATTGGTTTGTGCATTTTTACATTTTCCTGGAGTTGAGCTTTAGGAAATGTGAAATATTAAGACTTTGTTCTGGGGGGGTCTTCTTAGCAAGTCAGATGTGTAAAAAGTGCTAGATCTGACACTGACACCTCTGCTGAAAACTTTGGCTGTGTCTAGAGCTTTGCTCCCTGTGGTGGCTAGATTGCAGATACAAGATTCCTTCATCTATGGTCTGCTATAATTATATGAAGTATCCATGGAAGGCAAGTTGTGGCTGATTCAGTTAGTGATCATTAGGCCAGGACTCCTTTAACCAGTTGAACCCCTTTACCTTTGTATTTCAAATGCTTACTCTTCTACCTCTGGTTTGTAAGATCGCAGGAGACAACTTTCTGGCGTTTGCATCTCGGTCTGTCATTATTTCATTTGTAACTTTGCCATATTTTGTATTTGAAACCTACATTTAGTGACATAAAAACAGAGAAGTTATCAACATTGTCTTTTTTTCAGCTACACTGACACCAGCTGTTTGAAAACTGTTATTTGACATTTTCCTTGTTACACTTTATCCTAAATACAATAATTAACATAATTTGTATATTACCAAAAAGAAAGATTTGAATCCTATGTCAAGTTACTGCCAACTTAATAGGGCTATAGCACAAATGTAAATATTGCTCTTCCTGGATCTCCCTAAAAGATGGTAAAATGCAGCTTTCAAAGGTGAATTCCAGTAATAAGGTAAATCTGCATTTGCATTGAAGCTACCAAATACTGCAAAGGTTAAATGCTCGTTTTTGGTCTAGGGGAGTTGAGGGTACTTGTTCTGATGCTTTTACTTTTTTTTACTTGATTTAAAGTCCTCTATGTACTGCCTGGCTCAGTCGGGAAGAAGACACAGTAACACCAGGAAGCAGTTTTATTGCAGTTCTCTTGTGATAAGAAGGTGCATGTTATTGGTAAGGGCGAGCAGATTAGCAGGTGTGTTACTTACCTGCAGCAGAGGTCAGTTCAAGTCAGGTCTCCTAACATGCCAGGCAGAGCTGTGTAAATCTCAGAGCAGGATTATATTTTAAATATAGAGGTAAACACCCCCATCTGGCTTCCGGGGTTTGGCAATAATCTGCCAATATGTACAGCGGAGTTGATAATCTCTTGTCATATCATAAATGTTTGTTTTTTACAGCTGTTATCTAGGTAAGTGCATTTTTTTTACCAAAGTAAAACCTACCTGCATGGTTATAAATTGAAATGAAGTGTACAGGCATAGAGGTCCTTCCAATAAAATAGTCTGTAAATGACTTACTATATTTTGGTGAAAAACCTATTCCTGTAAAGAATGTTAGCATTATAGTTGCCTTACACCTGATTTCTGTCTGTGGCACCCAGGCAAGGACGACATCTCTGCCCCTTAGGTGGAGACCCTATGGAAGGCAGCCCAGATCCGATCTCTGGACTGGAGCATGGTTCTACCCTGTGTATGTTTTACAGGACTCAACTGGGAAAAGACAATGATGTCCCACCCATGTAGAAAATTGGGGTTAAAGGCAAGAATAATCTTAACTGAGTCCTTTTACATGTTTTATGTCATTTTTTTAAGTGGAATGTCTGCTTTAATCTCCGTGTATAAAGAAATTGCAGCAACATAACTACTATGCTGTTTTGGTTTTGTTGGTTTGTGGACCTTGCCCACTGTTGGCTCTTTCACTTTTCAAAGTGAGCATATTTGTCCCCCCCCCCCCCTTTCTAAATGTGAACCTGTATCTAAACATCTAGTCATGGTGGCTTGTGGTTTCATGACACATTGAAAAGGTTTCTTTTGGCCTATTGTACTGACAAGAATGTCTTTGTTACCAGGATTCTCTGAAGTTAGTTTAACTGAAGCTTGCATTAATCCCTCTATTTACATTACAGTAGTTGTGAAATATATTATAATTCTTTTCCTTCTGCTTCAGATGGTTTCTGTTAATCTAAGAACAATCTGGCAAAGAGAAAAAAATAGTCATATTGGGTTTTTTTGTTTGAGATAACGAAGGATCATAGTGACTAATTTCTCCTTTTTTGTTAAAGCTCTGCTTAACATTTTCAAGGAGAAATATTATGTGATCAAATATCAATTGTTACAAAGTAGTTCATTTTTTTCCAGGGCTAGTACTACAACTCGGTTATAGTATCTTCATGTATAATTTAAATAACCCATTTAAAAGATCACAATCCATACCTTCCTGACATCTTGTGTATTAAAACCCTGCCCTTCCCTGCTACCCATCTGCAGTAGGTTTACAACTCTTTGGGATGGTTGAAGTCACATAAATGTTTAAAATATTGACATATAATCCATTAAAACTGGACTCCCAGGATAAAAAAAAAAAAAAATCCTCTGCATTAGGGATCACTACAGGGTAACTGTTTATTTGGGTTAATGGGGGCATTTAAACAGCAACAAACTGCGTTTTCATTTGCCGTGTGGTTCCTGAACTGTAGGGTACATTGACTTTTGCCTGTGACCACCACTCATTGTCTTATGGAATAGACTGTGGGGGATTAGTCATGGTGGAAAAGACTACACAAATGTGTATAGTTTGTGCCTAGAAAAACATGTGTTGAGTAACTTAATTTTTAATGGCACCTCAAACATTTTCAGACAAATCAAACTACCATGTTGTGCCATGCGCTGCTTCCCAGTGCAGCATGCAAGACTGTTCTGTGCATTGTTTACTGTTTCACAAACCATTCACATGAATGGGCTGCCCTAACAGAACGCTGACCAAGAACATTATCAATGTGCTTGATTTTTAAACGCCTAGCACAGCTCTAGTGGGTTCCTGGAAGCAGAGACTATGCACTGAATCTTGATGTTCATTCATGAATCGGATCTCTCTATTAGCCACTTTCCAGATGTCTGACAGAGTAAACCTTGTACGTTGTCACCCTGAGTTTGGGTTTTCCATTATGTCATGCACAGAAGCCAGCCAGGTGGCCCACTCACAGCCCCCCTACAGTGTCACATCACTTCTGTATAAAGATGTGCAATGCACCATTGAGCATCATCTTTAAGAGGAGTGTATCAAAGGAGTTTGAGGATCAAGTGTTTGATAGGAAGTCAAAAGGACTTACCAGCTTTTCAGGAGTATCCACAATGCATGATTTGTTAAACATATTCATTGATACCTATTAAATAATCCAAAAAACTCGGTGTTAAAATTTTTTTTCAATCCTGCATCCTCAAAGATATTTTAGTGTGCTGTGAGAGTTGCAAGCTTAGTTTTTTTTTTTTTCTTTTTAAGAATAGCTATTTGTGGGTAAACCAGAAGAAGCTGTTATTGGTTTGATGCAATTGCAAACTGCATGGGTTTGTTGAAAATCAACCTATAATGAAACTTTTTACATTTTCTGTAAATTTGTGCCAATAAAAGGAAAAAATTGTACACACACTATTCAGAAATGCTCAGAGCACACTGCCTATTATGTGCAGGTGTACATCTGTTTTTCATGGGAAAGCTGTAGATTCTGCTTATAAGTATTCTGACCTGGATCTACTGTTTAGACAGTTGTTGTGCACAGTGCCAGAAAGCTGAAGTGATTTCTCTGCACTGTGCTTTCCAGCAGTGTTCCTGGTCATCTGTCTGAAAAGTACGTCTGAGTTGGAAGGCCTTTTATTGATTGTCTGTGCTTGTTCACTCAAAAGAACAACGTTAATAGTTAAACAAGAAGTGCCAATGATGGCACTCAATAGGGCAATATTGTGTGTGTGTATGTGTATATATATATATCTTCTAACTTTTTCAGTAAAATATGGGATCTGACAGAAATAGGAATGCCTAAAATGTGTGTTTTTATCGGTAATTGTGGTTTTGGTTTGTTTTATGTGAAGCAGGTAGTGGTGACATATAGATGTGAAATGTGTAACCTGCATGAATGCAATTGCAGTTATTTAACATTCGTAAACTTATTTCGTTTTAGACAGTTATAAGTTTTGCCTGAATTGGTTTTCTTTTGTCAAATAGAAAGTAGTCTGTTGCTTGAGGTGTAATCCATAGCAACAGTCTGTAGTATAACATTGTTTGTCATTTGTACCTAAATGCAGCACATGGGTTTATGTGCTTTGCAAGGCTAGCCAAAATAAACAACCTCTCAACTAGCATACCAGCAAACATGCATTACATTCACTGGGTCAGGCTTGAGTGGACCCCTGTTATTTTGGGGGGGGTTACATTTTAATATTTTAGAGGGTTGAGCTGAAAAGAAACGTCAAATAAACATTTAGCTTGAATCTTTATGGATATATCGACAGTTCATCAGGTCATTAATGAGACATGCTAGAACAATTCATTTAGAAAATGTAGCATGTATTTGCAAGCTGTGCAGTTTTGGAAAACATGACCCAGTTGCTTGTCTTGTGATAGCAAAAATGCACTGTAAAGGAAGTAAATCCATGGGAGGAAAAAAGAAACTCCAATAAATTAATCTCTAAAATCACTTTACAAGTAGTTGCCCATGTAATTTTTTATTTAAGGTTTAGTTGTTGGTCTGTAGAATCTGCTCATTTCATGCAAAGGCCTGTGTTCTTTCTGGTGACTATATTTGGATAGGGTAATTCTTGGAGAAATGAATGAAACTCTAAATGTCCTCTTTATTTTCATATAGCGCACCCTAATATGAATTTTTCAGTTCTCATATGTAATATTTTTATATATACACACGTATTTTGATACTTTTTTTTAAAAGTAAAATGTACTTTTGTTTTGTATGAAAGGTGAGGCAATACAAGTGTCCTGTATTCCAGGATACATTGGATGCCATGTATTACATTAAACAGAGGAAATCTGTTTTGTTGAGACCATATTTATTCACATTACCTCATAGTTTCTCAGCTCTGTCAGCTGTATATTTATCTTACAAACAGCTATGTGGGTCAGCGTTTATCTCGGGAGGCTGATAGGTGAAAATGTGCCTTATACCTGCCCCTTCCATCTGTAACACGCTCAGCTCCTTCAAAATGTCAAGGTTTGGACATATCCCAGGAGCTGTAAAGAATGCATGCTTTTCATGCGCTCCGAGATGTGAAACCTTCGCAACAGCCAGGCATAAGTGAGACTCTGTACTTTCTGGGCTTATTTAAACACTTAGACTCGCTGTATGCCAAATGTGTTTCTCAAGTGCCTAGGAGTTGGAACAATTCACAAATTGTAACTGCCAGAAGCCGCTAGATCTCTTGACCTTTCTGCAGTGAGTTCTAGGAATAAACATAAACGCTGGTTAAAGGAGCCTTGGGGGTAAAGTAGCAATTTACTGGCTCAGATAAAATAGAGTGATTGGGAGCATAGCGAGAATAAATGCAAACCATTCTTCTCAATGGGAAAATTGTATTTGTCCTTTTTTTTGTATTGATGACTGTTAAAGTAAACACGTTTAACATTTATGATGTAGGTCTAATCATTTCTATTGCATTTAAGAATCTCTTCTCACGGACAAGCTGACATTGTGTAAGAAACATGTTCCTAAATGCACAATTTGTCAATCTGTTATCGTCCTCTATTTATGCTTTCTTCCAGCATCATAACACTGTTGGGCTCTCTTGGGTTTTCAGACTTTATGAAGGACAAATTATTTTATCCTGTCTTTTAGTGCCACAATCTCTTAGCACGGGTCCTATACACCTCTCTCTAATATATATGGTCATCAACACTACTAAAGGTAGGCTGTGGCGTTTAAACAATGCTCAGTTGGTACTAAGGGACGTGAATCATCTTTCTTTCCCATTCTGAAGCTTGGTTTGGTCTTCAGTAGGTTGTCTAGACCATGTCAACATGCCTGAATGCATGGGGTTGCTTGTATGTGATTGGCCTTTTATTAATTTCTTCCTCTGACTCAAATTGACCTAGAAATACATTTGAGTCAAACATTTTTTTTATTACTCCAGGTTTCTATGTTTCTCTGTGTAATTTAGGAAAATCATAGCTGGTGGGAGGGTATGGCATAGTGATGTGCTCAAATATCACATCCCCTGCTTCAACACACCTCATATGAGCTCTCGGGATGGATGGAAGTAGTGAGCTTGCTCTTG
Organism: Pyxicephalus adspersus; assembly: GCF_032062135.1. Lineage (NCBI taxonomy): Eukaryota > Metazoa > Chordata > Amphibia > Anura > Pyxicephalidae > Pyxicephalus > Pyxicephalus adspersus. Next base: position 86,368,424 of record NC_092859.1, read on the forward strand.
ATAGGTGGATATCGGTCTGGAGGTGTAGGTATTCAGAATCCATTTGTATGCAGACCACCCTAGGTTACTCCCACATATGTCACTGATCCTCCAGGATTGGAAGAACTAAAATATAATGAAATAAATTGGCTGCTTAGGGGGATATATTCAAAGTAAAAAAAAAAAAAAATGCTCTCATTTTTAACGATAAACATTTACTCCTAGGCTTGAGTAAGCACTTGATGCCAGGGCTAAGGCAGGCAGTTACAGAACAGCTGAATCACCCATTCTCTATGCTTCAAACAGTAGTCTTTATATCTTATCTCTACTTTATCTCTACTCTATCCACAACTAAAAAAAAAAAGGGGCTTTAACAAATATAGAAAATCATATTTGGTAGTACGGAAATGGTAATAAACAGCCTTGTAGGAATTAGACATGATCAAGTCAGTACACTTGGTTTGCTTTAACATGAATACTTCATTTGTTGTTTCCTTTATACATCATGTTCATTATTTCTTGGCAGACGAGGTAGTTTGGCATAGTAAAAATAATTATCTTGGATCTGTCTGTTAAAGCTGTATTAATGTTTAATACTAGATGTCTGTATAATCATAAAAGCTTTTTTTTATGTAAATATTTTTCTGTTTAGTTGAATGTTGCAGATTATTTTGCAGCCTTTACACTATGCTATGACAGAGTTGTTGGGGTTTTGGTCACTCGCAGAGTTAGTACAGCTATGCGGCACCATGTGAGTTCTGAATGGTTCACATTTCTTTTCTTGTGCTCTCTGTAGCAGTTGTCCTCTTTCCTCTATACACCGCAGTTGTGTGGTCTGTTCTTTTGTGCACTGGGTGGTCATAAAACGTGGTTGAACATCTGAAGAATTGATGCTATCACTATGAAAGTGTGTACTGAATAAAACTAATGTATTGTATAAGGCTTTATTTTTTTTGAATAGTTGCACCAATAACTAAAGTTGTTCGTAAAACTGAAACCACTTTAATGTTTATCTGCATCAGTTGTAGTTTAGCTTCTTTACAAAAGTCTTAAGCTCAAGCGTAAGGCTTGGTACGCAAAAAGAAGTCCATAATTAATTTTTCATTCAACTGACAGATCCTAAATATTTCTCGTAATGGCAATAGATAGGTCAGAAGCTGCACAGATGTACAACAAGCTCCAAAATTCTAATTAACACATATGGTGTTTGGGCCCGTATCGAGAAGAAATTTAAACTTCTGATAAATATTACTTCATGTAATAAGGTCCAAACCCAAAGTGGTAGCTTATCACCCAAGGATGCAGTTCAGTGGCTTGATGAAGTCTGATGTTACTTTACATATTCATAAGTTGAGTTAAGGATGCTGATGTTTCACCCAGAACTATGGCAGCATGATTTTTGCTTGAAACTGCCAGAATCACAGAATCATTTCAACCCAGAAAGGTTTTTAAGCTGGGTGGGAAGAAGCTGTAGGCAGCTGGCAGCCCTGGTATTCTAACCCAACTCTTCAGTAACCACCCAAAAACAGCCGGGTGGTCACCGAAAAGCGCCGGTGGTGCACCCAGCTAAAAGTGGCTGGGGAGAACACTGTACAATGTGGCCACATGCAGTTGCAGCCTACATTTACCTCCACCTTTTATCCATGGAAAAGGAGGTGGCAGGTACTGCTCACACAAATTATCTGAAAAGAAAGGTAAAGTGTATGGTATTCCCCATGCTTTGTTAAATCATTCTGGGATCAGACTCTATATCGGCACCATAACAGTTGGGTTCAACACCTTGAACAAACAGCTAACTTTACTAGTGTTACGACATTTCATGCTGTAATTACCATATATTGTATGTAGTATGTAATGAATATTTCCAGCTTGTCTATCGTCATTTGATCCATGGTAATAGTGCATTTATAATTCAGAAAAAAAATATTCTTTTTATTTTCATTTGTCTTATTTACACCTTGTATTTGTCTCAGGTTTGCGTTTTTTGCAGTCATTGGGCTGTATGTATCTCTGCTGACATATGTCCATGATACTGTTTCTGTGTTTGTCAAGGCTATGTGAAATGCAGGAGCGTAGGCACTGATCCTCCAAGCTGTCAACATGTTTTCAGAGGTCTATAAAACATCCCTTGTACTAAAGAAACTAGTCAGGGGCTGCTTAGATACAATTCTAAATAATGGTCCCAAGTGTGTAAAAATAGCAGGATTTTGTGTTCATAGCTTTCTGCATAACCTACAGGAGCCCTTTCACGCTGTGCAGTCTTGTGCAAGTAAGTTTTTATTATTCTATTACAAAAGAAGACTCAGGCTTTGTACAGATGCTGTATTTTTGTTGCCTGGGACAAACATGATCGCCTTGGGTAAAAATCTAGTGTATCTACAGCTGTCCCCTGACTGTCCAGTGATCCGTTGTCCTAAATCCCAGTACGACTGATGGCTAATGACTGCTGCTGTTTCCTATGGAGATGTGTGGTAAACCTCTCCATCATCAAATCCCCCTCAGACTGAATAGTGTTGTCTGTACGTCTCTCATTTGTTCCTACTTTTGCCTAAAATTATTACTAAGTTTACTAAGCTTTAGTAAAGCTGCGTACACACCTGCAATTTTTCTCGTTGGAAAGGATCTTTCACGATCCTTTCCAACGAGAAAAGACTGCAAGATGCATGAACGATGCTGTACATACAGCACCGTTCATGCTCTATGGAGAGGGGAGGGGGAGAGCGACGGAGCGGCACCCTGCTGCGCGCTCTCCCCTTCCCTTTCATTAGGATCGGTCGTCGTCCATCGTCCATGGATCCGCCAGGACGGTCGTCGGACGATGGACGACGACCGACTGTACACACGGCAGATTTTCGCCCGATAATTGGCCGATACCGATTATCGGGCGAGAAAAATTTGCCGTGTGTACGCAGCTTAAGTTTTGGCTGCACTTGAGATAACTGAGTTCCACTCCTCCGAGAGCAGTGTCAGCGGTCACTGTAAAATACTATTTAGTGTATTTGAACTTATATTATTCTTATTCTTGCACCCGGCCTGTTAAATATACCATTGAAAGTGTTTTATCAAGGGGTCAATGTACCGTTGATCATGCCAGATGTTCAGATCTGTCCCTATGTGCCCTCAAGCAGACTAATTGGCCATACCTTATCTTGGAATGACAGAATGTTGTGAAAGTGGAAGAGTGGGTGTAAGTAGTTTGGAAAACTGGGCAGGGCTGATGACAAAAAAAAAATGCATGTTGGGAGCAAAGTATATTTTTAGCAGATCTACGGTTTTTGTTGGAATTACAGGGTCCTTCTTAAAAGAATGTAGGGGGGATTTTGCACAGATTTCAGATATGTATTGAATGTTTTTGTTTTTTTCCCAGTCATAGACGTTTTAGCGGCTTACTAATCTTTTTCAGGTACTGTTATGGCTCATGGCACCAATTACACAGTTAGGTTGAAAAAAAGACTTAGTCCATCAAGTTCAACCACTAGGCAAATGGCATATCCCGGATAAAACCCAATAGATGTAGTTGATCCAAAGAAAGGAAAAAATGTGGTTTAATTAGCTCCAACAGAGGAAAAATAATTCCTTCCTGATCCTGTGAGGCAATTGGATGTTCCCTGAAAGAACAGTCTCTGTTGTCTTTACTTGAAAACTTTATTACCCAGTTACCCATTAGGAACTTATATTGGCTATCCTGAAAATGTTCCTCTGGGCCATTTTTAATTATTACAAACTGCACTTACAATGTAAAAAAACTTTTTTCTTTTAGTTTTCTCCTCAAGTTGAACTCTGCCTGTTAGAAGGATTGATTTGTTATTCCCTCTACTGAACTGGTCATAGTCTTTGAAGCTTTGTTGTCTTCCCTTCTTTTTGCTTGTAGATAAAGGCTGGCCACTTCATTCTTTGTAAAAGTAGTCTTTCTGTCTTTGATGTAAACCCTCTGTCCGCCTGTTACCACCCTGCACTAATGTCGCCTCAAGTTTGATATAAGTAGTGTGAGAGTGAATAAGAAAGACCTTTCCCACTTTAAAAACAGAGGCAGAGATTTCCGTTGCCAAGGAGCCTCTTGCACCGACTTGCTGCCCTCGTTATATACAAAGGGTTGCTTGGGTAACTTGTGTGTTAGGGGAAGAATGTTGGGTGAGCTCTTGTGTATGGAGGAAAAATGCCCGGTGTTTGGAGAGTTGGACTTACTTGGGTTTTTAAGGGAAGATGCATACCATTCTTTTTTTTTTTCTTTGGTATTATTACATGTACCAATTTACAGTACATCTATAAATGACTAGCAATCTTTTTTTTTTTTTTTTTTTTAAAGCAGAACTGATCCTATAATCTTTACTTGGCATTACCAAAATGTTTGTGTTAAAATTATTTGTAAAAATACACAACTGTGATATTTTTAGTTACTACTTTTTTTGAGCACTGAACCGGATATTTCTATATGGCACTAACATACTGCAGTGTTCAGCATGCTTTTTATTCTTTCCCTTTCTACAGAAACATAGAATGCCCAGTCTAATCATAATATAAATTTATAGGTTAATTTTTTCCCCATTTCTCAAGGGAATTTGTGAATTAATGTGTTTGCCCCTCTTGATCACTTTATCTATTATTTTTTTTTCTTTCTATGTTTTGTAGTGTAACTTCTGCCAGTTTCTGTTCCTCACTCACTTTGTTTTAAGAATTATTGATTTAAGATTTTAGTTCATTTCAGCTTCAGGCACATATATACTAAACCATATGCACTCTGGTTTTCTGCAGTATTACCTGTGCCCCTTTTGTTTTAGGTGGTTCTCAAACTTTTCACAACTTCATATGTATACATGCAGACTACACATTGGTTCATATACATAAAAGTCCCCATTCAGACCTTGCATCAGTCCATATACATACAGACCGCACCCCCAGCCCCAAACCCCCAACTGGCTCTTCCTCCCGACTAAGTTCCTCCAAATACAGTGTCTTGCTCACTTCCTGTGAGCTTATACCCGAAGTGTCTTCTTTCTTTCAACTACAAATCTAAATGAACAAAGGTAGACATGTTTGAAATCCAGCCATGACAACCTTGGTTACCTTCAAAGATTAATTCAAAAAGTGAAGACGGCCACCCAGAAACAAGGTGTGATATATTCAACTTTCCTTAGTGAGAATAAGTGACTGAAAGCCGAAAATAAATGTGGCCACCACATAAACGGGAAAGGTGTATATTGCATTTTTGTTTTGTTTTTTTTACTTCAATTCTCTATCTTGCCCACTATCCAATACTTTCTACATCAAACTTCCAAGGCAAGTTGAATCTGACTGGTGGCTGTAGAAAAGAAAAAAAAACTATACTTCAACGCAATGTGACCATATTAGTTATGGTGGTCTAAAAGGAATATCAGGGTCCAGAGGTTTTCAGTGACTTTATTATGGTTAACATTCAAACTCCATTATGTTTGTTAACTAATATATGTTAACTAAAAGGGCGAAAATTTCTTACCCGTGAGGTACCCACACAGTTCCAAACGATTTAAGGGTTAAAATACAGTTGACTCTTATCCACTTTTTATATCCTATTTTGTGTCTGGTATACACGTGCCACTCTCCTGCTTGCTGGCATCACTGAAAAGGCTCCCAGTTGTGGCTGGTGATTGATTGTTATGGCATGCAGAATATGAAATGTGGCACATGCTGCTGGATTGGGAAGACAACGTCTCCATTATCGTTGGAACCACCAACGCATTTCAACTAGCTTTACTGCTGTCCTTGCCAAGGCAATGGGAAGCGGAAAGTACACAGCCCTTACAGAGGATGGTATGGTCGGTGATCCAGTTAACACCTTGCCTTTAGTCTCTAGTGTGGTTCTTTCTAAGGAATGACTTTAATTTTATGTGACCAATAAATGATAACCAATATCAGTGCCCTCTGTGGATCTGTTTAGAATTTCTACCTCGGAAGCAGCAGTTCTTGGAACACTAGATTGGTGACCCAAAGGGACTGGGGTGGACTGCAGCAGTAGAGCTGTGTTCAGATTTTTTTTTTTTTTTTTTAAATCTGTACTGATTAGGTAGGCTGTGCTTTTTTTATGTGGCCCCCCGTTTAGTAACAACTGTTTCCATCACAGTAGCAATGGCTGTTTTTTTCATATTTCTTTTTTCTAAACAGAAGGCATTCAACTTGATTAGTGTTTCTAGTTTTAAACCTTAAGTAATTACTTTAATTTAGGTGTGGCGGGCTCCTCCAGTTTTTTCTTATCAAACACAGGTGCATACAAGCAGAAATCCTCATACAAAGTATGCTGACTAGCCTCACCCTTCACGCACGTGTTTAGGTGGGCAGAGTCCATTGCATTTACAAGTATTTAATTATTATCTGTATTTTAAATAATTTTACATGAATACAGGGTTGGTCAGCTTGGAGCTCATGTTTTAGAATTGTCATAAAATACAGTTAATTCTGTTTGTTTATTACTGGCTGTATGGTTACTTTTACAGTGTAATATTGCTTGTAAATGGTGTGAATTTTATTTAACTGCCAGGTCAGTCTATCCCTCCAGGCTGTGTCCCAGGGAATGTTTACTCATGTGTAGGCGGATGAATGTTTTCTCTGTAAATGCTTTCTTATTCAAAGCTTGCACTATATTCATTTAGGCCTGATCAGTATATTAAATGTCCTTCAGTATGTAGGTAATTAGAGAATTATCGCTTTTGTCAAAGGAATCTTTCAGACAGTTAAGATCAGTTTTATTTACCTCAAATATTCAAAACCTGTTTAATGTCTGAGAGAGAGTAAAGAGATACCAAGAAGGAGGTGTGTGGAAGTGGTAAAACATTTGTGTGTGACATAGGAGGAGATGATAGGGAAGTGCCTTACATAGGTTCCTTGCAATATTTCATTAAAGTGCCTCAATATGAATCATCTTTCTCAGTAAGAAGTCACTTAGTCTTTTTGTGTGTTTTTTTTTTTTTTCTCTTTAAAGGTCGAAAGGCTATTTGAGAACTTGTACGGTATGCTATCATGGTACACGACTGACGCCCTAATGCTGCAGCAGAGGTTAGGGAGATTAATGGCCAGATCTACGTAAGTTGTTACTCCTGTGATTTTTACTGATCTCTTTTGTCTAAATACATTGGTAAATGCTACTTAAACCGAAAACTGAAAATGGCAAATCCTCAAAGCAATTATGTTGGTCGGTGTTCATTATGGATGTTACCTTTTGGAATGGGCTTTTAGTTTCCTGTTAACAAAAGACCAGAAAATGGCTTGGCACCTACTTCCTGTGTCTACAAGGACTGCCCTCCCTAGTGAAGACACAGGGGTTCTACTGTCATTCAGAGATGCTGTGAAATCTAGTAGTCTTTTTGCGTTTGTTTTTCATACTTGTGTATTATATGGTCACATCTAATAGACTCACCTATCGGTTCAATTCAAAGATGCAGAGGAAGTAAGCAAGCTCATTTGGCGTGCAAAATAAGTAATGTGTCCTCTAATTTGCCTTTTTCAGCTTTGGGTTTAATTAGCCATTAAGGAGAAGTGTACTTCCGGTAAAACATACATAAGGAATGGTATACCTTAGTAAATGTAATGTAAAGCTGCACCCCTGATGGTTTGTGGTGTCCAGTATACCACCAATGCTTTACCTCAAATCATTCCTAAAGACATCACTGGCGCATATTTTATGTAAGTAGCTTGAATGCTGGACTACTGTATATTGTCTGGTCGGTCACAGAGCCCTACTACCAACATACTGACAAAATTAAATTTGTTTCCCGAAGAAATTGGATAAGCTTCACACTCTAATACTTCACTGAAAATTTGCAAAGCTGTTTGAATATCTGTATTCCAATTCTCCCTAAATATAATTGGTGGAAAATAAATGCTCTGATACCTGAATTAAATGGGATCTAATACTTTGTCAGGTTTTTCTACACTGTATTTTTTTTATCATGTATATTCTCCCTCTAGCAATCTGACTGAATAGCTCTCACTACTTCAGAAGCCTTTCTTTGTGAATCTTGATTATTACAGTGTATATATTTCAAGTGCATATATATAACCTAAAACACAGCATTACTAAAGATACATTTTGTTATTCTAGTGATTCCTTGGTCTGGAGCCAGTTACTAAGGCTACTGACCAGTTCCCCAATATTTTTGCTGTCCAGTGTCAGGTTTGTACAATTGACAATTATAGGTAGTTAAAATGCTTGGTGGGACAGGAACACGGGCAAATAAACCACTGTTTAATGTATAATAGAGGACCTAAAACCTGATACCACTCCCTTCTATCCTACAGTAGTGAGAAGATCACTGTACTCAAATACCCAAACTATAAAGAAAATGTTTGGTGGACTTGCTCAGCAACATTAACCAAAAAACTAAAATAGATCTTAGTGACTGACCCTTTTAAAAAATGTTTTGGACCTTTTTTAAAAACTGTTGAGAGTTTTTCTAATGTCTAATTTATTAGCAATTTATAACTCATAATACTTTGAAGTATTTAATTGTCCTTTTAGCGTGCACAATCAATCTTTTATTTTAGTTTTTGGAAACACATTATCCTTGTGTAATATCTCCTAACACAGTTGTGTTTCTAACTATTCTTTCTCCAGTGATCACATGGTCTTCTAAAGAAGCAATGGGTAGCTGTTGTAGCTGTCCAGATAAAGAAGCTTTTGCAGATAACCAACAAAATAGGTTCAAGGTAAGTTGTATATTTTTATCAATTATTTAAAGTGACCTTGTCATTATAGTAAAAATTTGTAGAAATAACCTGTAAAGGAAGAATGTTATTATCTCTGCAGAAGTGATTATAAAGGCTGCTGGGTTGAGGGAATGGATGAAAACAAAATTTTTGAAGGACCGCAAATGAAAACGGCCTACTAGTACCACTACTCAAAATACCAGTCCTAAGAAATTTATCCCAGCCAGTAATTATATTCACACCTACTTGGAGAATTTGTGCAGTGATAGAAAGTTTGCTGCACAGATTCAGTAAGAACATTTGGTGACATTGTGTGAGGTTTTCTTTATAACTGATGCATTTGATTCAAGTAAATGAGGTTACTGATTTTTAGAAGGTTTGCTTTTTCCTGGATAACTTAAATATCCCACTAGTTGGTTTAGTTTGTTTTCTTGAACTGCTCTTTAAATTTACTCCATGAACAAACTGGAGTTTCATTATAGATCAGTATTGCTTTGTAATTGTGTGTGTTTTTTTCCCCTTGTGTTTTTGAAAGGTTATTAATGTGGATGATGATGGTAATGAGTTGGGCTCTGGCGTGATGGAGCTGACAGAAAATGAACTCATCTTGTACACACGTAAACGTGACTCGGTCAAATGGCCTTATCTCTGCCTACGCCGCTATGGATATGATTCAAACCTCTTCTCTTTTGAAAGTGGGCGACGATGTCAGACTGGGCAAGGTGAGTTTATAGCCATTCATTTAGTGAGGTCAAGAGTTAACATAATGGAAGTCATGACATACACTTTTATTCTGCCACCATAAAGCACTCATTTATTTTTTTACATAAAGACACGTCAAATATTTCTTTTGAGCAGAGCCTATGACTTTGTCTAGGACTTGTCCAGAGCCTAGAGCTTCTAACAGTTTACAGCATAAGCTAAAAACTACAAGTCTTAATACATTTTCATTGCTCACATGCTTCTTCGGATTACTGCAATTATCTTACTATGAGCAGCTAATTTTAAAAGTGATGGCATCTATGACATTGGAAGGCTGGTACAACATATTAACACTGTTTTTTTTCTCAGAAAAAATACAGTACATGTAACAAATCAGCATTGTAGTGTTTTTGTTTGTTTTTTTTCTTTCTTTTTTTTTTTTTTCTTTCACTGAGTAGTTTTAATGGTAGATGATGATTTTACTGCACTGAAATCTACCTAGTATCTCAATGTTGCCCTTTGGTTCATATTGTCTTAAATTAGATTCTGATTCTAAAATCTAATTAGACTCTCCATACCCAGGGTACTTGGCCTACTATTGGCATTAAAAGAAAAGTCCAAAACTAAATTCCCTGATCATTATATTTAAAGCTGGCCTGTGCTCAAATGTTAGGTTAAAGCTACTTTAATATTTTTGCAAAAATTCCCGAATGCCAATGCCAGGAAAAAAATATACATACATTTTTATTTATTTATTTGCTGCAAAGGCTGCCTTTGCAGGGTACCTTGAGCAATGTGCATGCTTGTTTTTTTTTTTTTTTTTTTTTTTTTTTTTTTAAAAGGAATGTTGTATATTAAATGCAAATGTATGGTTGTGGTTTATTTACAGTTTAAGCTATCATTGGAGTGTTGATCTGTATTAGTGGCCCATATTAAACACTATAATACAGGGGTCACCATCTGCCTACAGCTACTTCCCACCCATCTTTAAAAAAAATTCTAGGGAGAATACTGCTTGTACCAGGATTACTAGGACCTATCCTTGTCCTCGCCTGTACACTTGTTCAATTTCTTGTTAATGCAAATATCTGATAAGCCAATCGCATGGCAAAAACTCGATTTAGACATTTAAACATTGTCAAGTTGACCTGCTGAATGTTGAAGAAAGGTGATTTAAGGAACTTTGATCAAGGCATGGTTTTTGCCAGGCGGGCTATTCTGAGTATTTTAGGAACTGCTGATTTACTGGGAATTTCACATCAGCTATCTCTAGGCTTTTACAGAGAATGGTCATTAAAAGAGCAATGAAAAATCTTAAAACGAAAATGCCTTGTTGATGCTCTCTGAGATCAGAGAATATTGTAAAGTCTGGTTCAAGCTAACATACAATATTAACCAAATAACCACTTGTTACTGAGGTATGCGGAATGGCATCTCTGAATATACTAGCTTTTGAACCTTCAAGCAGATGGGCTACAGAGGCAGGAGACCACACTGGGTGTTGGCTAAGAACAGGCACCTGGGATTACAGTTTGCACAGGTTCACCAAAACAGTACAATGTTGCCTGGTCTGATGAGAAACCTAATAGTGTTGGGAATATTTTTCTATGCACGCTTTGAGCCCTTTAGTGCCAGTTGGTATTATTTAAATGCAACGTTTTCCTTTTAAAAGTTGCTGACCATGTCTATCCCATTATGACCACAGTGTATTCATTTTTTTTATTGCCACTTCCTTAAGAATATCAGAAAGCTCAGACTATTTCAAACTGATTTATTGAACATGTCAATATGTTCATTGTACTCAAATGGTACAAAGTCACCAGATCTCAAACCAGTCGCCTACCATTAGAATGTGTTGGGACAGAAGATTTGCATCACGGGTGTATAGCTGACAATCAGCAGGAACTGCGTAATAACCTTGTCTGTTATGGACCAAAATCCCAGGGAATTGTTTCCAGTACATTGAGTCAATACCATAGACAAGTACAGCAGTTTTAAAAGTAAAAGTGAGTCTAACCCAGCAGTAGAGCAAGGTGTATCCAATAAAGTAGCTGGTGAGTGTAAATGAGCAGATAACTGGAGTCCTCAAAACTTTGTAACTGATAACAGTGTATCACAGGCATAGAACACAGGAAGTTATCAACTAAAAGATTCCATCCATATCAGGTTAAATTTTTTAGGCCTTAAAAGATTTTTTTTTAAATGCTATCTATAGTATATTAGGCTAAAAAGGAGCAAACAAGGGAAGATAATGGTTGTGGTTTACAAAACATTCAACCCTTTTTCTGTCGCTGCAATATTTATTATAGGACAGGGATGTAAACAAACCCCAGTCTGCTAAAGTTTAAATTACTATGGTTTATTTTCCACCTATCTTTAGGTTGTGCAGTAGAATTGCTTCAGATGGCACTACAGGCTTGGGAAGAAGCGATTCCTAGGATGTATGTACCTGGAAGCACTCTGCTTCTTCCAGATTAAAACTACTCGATTCAAGGGTGTTACATCTTGGCTTCTGTGGCCAGGAACAAAATGGAAAATTAAAGTTTATTAAGTTTTTAAAGGCCCCTCAGCAACCACATATATGCACAAACTCATATTATACATGCAAAAAAAATATTTATCCAATACATTGGGTGTTTCACATTCTGAAGTGGAAGCAATAATTCTTGTTTTAACATAATTTTAAGATGTTGACATGTTTCTGTTTACTTATATTGGGTCGGTCTGCACTAAAAAAGCGTATATAGACCTATTAAACAGTAGTGTAGTATTGTCTGGCATAAATTGCAACTACCATAATTTTGTCCATAAGCTCTCAGCTTTTAGAAATTTCATGCCGGTTTTAGGGGCATTTTCATGTACACCATTTGTTTTTAAAATGTGTGCAAAATGAAATAAGTATTTTGCCGCACAAAGTTTTAGGTAAATCCCTAAGGAGCATAAGGTAGTTGTCTTATGTAAGATCTTTCATGTTTGCATAAACACTCAAGGATCGCAAATCAGATCATACAGTATGGATCCTTTTTGTAACAAGAATGTCAATTTTAACTTAATGCTTGCAAAAGGAAGAGCAAACCAAAGCTGGGACCTCACTGGTTGTCTTTGCTGGTACTGGTAAGTTGGGCTCCCTCTGCTGTCCAAAGAGGCACGGTACATCAATATCAATGCCTCCTTTGTACTGTCTGTCTTTCTTCCTCTCCCATCTCTCCCAGAGGCCTACATGATAGGGGCAGTTGCTTTCTTTTTCACCACACAAAGGTTTAAAACAGATAATGTATTGCTTATCATGACTACATAGCTACTTGCAACTGCTCTTTACTTCCTTTAGAGGCCCCAATGTCTAGTATTTTGCATCCTCATGTACCAAGCATACAACCTTTACCTTGTGTTATTGCTTTCCTTATGCAGGATTTCTTAGTATGTTGTGTTTTTGTCACAGTGAATGGTCAATAGTGTTGTGAATATCCCAGATTTTGTGTAATTTTATTTTTGGTGTCTAGATTAAATATAAATTTCTCATTATACATTTTTTTTTTATTTCCAGGAATATTTGCCTTTAAATGTGCTCGTGCAGAAGAGCTTTTTAATATGTTGCAAGAAATCATGCAGAATAATAGTATAAGTGTTGTGGAAGAGCCTGTCGTTGAAAGAAGCCCTCAGACAGAACTTGATGTCCCAAGAACGCCACGTACACCGACAAGTAAGCACTTTGGAATCATCATGTACTAAAATGCCTAGGCATCAGTTTCTTCCAGCTTCTACTCTAATTGAAAATGTTTAACCAGTTTGTAAAGTAACCATTAACCCACAGCAATTAGTTTCTGATGTCACAGGGTAAGGTAACTTTTTAAATTTACAGAGCTATAGTGGCACCAGAAAAGCCAGGCTTCAACTCTACAGTGCGTAGGCACTGTTACTTTGATACTCTTGTGCTTGCCATCTAAAGAATGCTGGCTGTGGAGTGTTGCTACAGGTGTAAGTAGTTTTCCCTTGAATTTTTCTCAAAAATTGTACTTCAGTCAATGTTGAAAACTAACTAAAAAGTGACCATATCCCTGTCTGTAATATTTTTTTTGTTTGTTTTATTTAAACCTGGGGTGTCAAACTCAAATACACAGTGGGTCAAAGTTAAAAACTTAGACTAAGTCGCAGGCCACACTTGAAACTGAAATACTACAATTCCCTGCTTCAAGAAAACCGTCCAATGCGGGGCTTAATGTTATGAGTAGCTGGAACTCCCTCTTCACTGAAATAGCACTGCTACTTTAATTCCCTGCGTCTAAAAAACAGTCCAATGCGGGGCCATGCGTAGGCAGATAGGGCACTGGTGTAGAGATGCCGGGAATTGTAGTAGCGGCACTATTTCAATGCAGCGGCGGGCCAATTCATATTTAGGATTCCTTTGGGGGCCAAAAAAAAGGACGCGGCAGGCCAGATTTGGCTGCAGGCCACAGAGTTTGACACCCCGGATTTAAATGTTGCTGTACTGTACCTTCCTCCCCACGTATGGTCACAACAGGAAAAAAGAGGAGAAATGGCAGCTACTGCTGGTCTAGACAGTGATGAATATGATTATTATTTTCTATCTGATGTCTTTAATTTTTGTATTTTGGCTTATTGTAAAATTAAGTGATCCACTCAAACATATATGCCTGTGTGATCATCAAGCTAAAGGTATATTATCTACAATCTGAGTTTCTTCCTCCAATATTGCCCTTGATCTGGAGGACTGGGCTCAGATCTTGGACTCCCCACTGCAACACTGCCCACTGCAACATTATTGTTTCGGCGATAGAGTACAAATATAAATGGCTGCTAAGATGATGTGGTACCTCAGTGTATCTAAAAATTTGTCCTGCAGGCCAGTGGCAACTGCTTTAGAGGATGTTCACGTCTGCAACCTTATACCATATATATTGGGATTGCCCTAAGACCAATTGTTGTTGGATCAGAGAATATCAGCTGACCTATACAACAATACTGGGGTTTTTGTTCTCTAAATCCCCAGCAAAAGCACTCATTAAGTGTGAACCTTCCAGCTGCACAAACATCTAATTTAGTCTGCTGACTTCCATTTAACTTCTGCCAAAATGGTTCTGGCTTAGGCTCTGGTGTACCTCCATGCCTACAGGCTTCCCAGGTCAAACAAAAGATGTCCTGGTTTTTGTTTTGTTTTTTGAAAGATTAAAACAATTTTGACTTTGTGGAAATGTTTCAGCAGATATGGTGCACCATTTATAAATGTAAGATCTATAGGCAGTGAAAATGCAAGCTTTTTGAGGTTAAAGTACAGTCTCTGTACATAATTTGCTTTTCATATTGTTTTTTAGCTCCTGGTTTTAGTGGTTCAAGTATACCTAATGGATACCCACGTTACCCATCTTTTGGTGATGCATCGTCACATCCCTCTAGTAGACACCCATCTGTTGGCAGCACACGCCTTCCTTCTGTGGGAGAGGAGTCGACACACCCACTGCTTGCCCCTGAGGACCACGTAAGTAGCTTCAAAGAATGTCTGTCACGTGTTTGTGTTTAAATGTCTGTAGTGCCTATAGCAAAGACTTTCTGGTGGCCAAACACCCTTTTACTTTTGTGCATGGGCAGCCCCAAACTATAATGCAAATGAATGGTTGGAAATATAAAACATTTACTGCAAAAGTATCATCTTTGTTTATATCCTGTCTATTACTTTTGAAGATGCTACAAGGATCTGTATGTTAATCTTTACAGTTAGATTCATCTATGTTTTTGTAGACAAAGTGTTTGAATGCAGTAGATCTATGCTGGTAAATAAAATCAGCGTATAATCCTCTGCCTATCCTACTCTGCCTTGTATTTTTTATTTCTCTTTAAGACCAACTTTAACAGTTTGTCTCTGTACTTTAAAGCATTCACTTATTTTAAGTGGCATGTTCTATTTGCTTGCACTACATTCGTCCAACATTATACAGCATGTACTGAAAGTGATTTTTTTTTTTTTACATGGTATGCAAGCTTAGCCTTTCAAAGACTACAATAGTCACTTTGTGAATAAACAGCTATCTACATTTCTTAGTTATCCTGCTAAAAAGGAGAGGTACAATGATCAGTAAAGCTGATCTGTTTTTTTTTTTTTTTTTTATTATTGTTACTTTTAGCATCTTCAACCTGCATTTTAAATAGGGGATACATTTACCAGCATAACTCTTTGATTTGTTCAGCTTACTCTTTTCTCACTTTGCCTTACATTGATATTGTAGTAAGAATTTGGTCTTATACACTTTGTCATACAGTCCCAGCAGCAAAAGGGGCCTCCCTTCTACTTTGGTGACTGGTTTGTTGAGCAGAATATTATTACTTGCCCTGTTTATTGAGAATCATTTACACTAATAATATATTCAAAACTTTTAACCTCCACTTTTAACATGACAGGGTTAATTTTCTCTGTTTTGACATTAGCATGATCGTGGGGATTGTTTCCCAGTTGTTCTGAATAACTGCTATGTTGTATAGGTGTATGTAAAGGCAATAGTTTTTTTAGTTTCGGTTAGAATAGGGTCGCTCTCATTGTACTATGGGTCATACTTCCCCTTACTATCCAGAGATGCAGAAATTTGTTCACCTTAAGGGAAGAGCATTCCCCTATTAGTCACTGAATGTTGTCCCCATTAGAAGAATTCTGCTCACATCTTTTTGGGGACAATTTAAAAATGTTGGAGTTTCACTTTGTTTATCATGGTGATCAGTGGTACAAGAGGAGGAGAGAATCTAACCAAAAGGAGACATGGCATTAACCCCCCCCCAGCAGTAATCCCGAGTGTGACTCGGTGTGTATTTACCAGGCACACTCAGGTATGCTTAAAACCACTTACCTTGCTCCTTTGTCATCCCTCGCCGTCTTGCTGGTCTCCGCAGGTCCTTGGGCGGCGTCCTCCCTCTTCGATCTTCTCATGGCAACTGCAGAGAAGATCCCTGGGTTTCCGGGTGTCGTCAGTGCGGGCGAGAGCAGCGGCAGGAAATTCAAAACATTTTGTACAAAATAGCTGTATTGAGTCCAATACAAAGAAATCTTTAATATATATATATATATATA